>NC_079195.1:206030188-206349986 GCF_029499605.1 Hyla sarda
CCCCTGACATCCACAGGTTGTCGTTCCCTGACAGCCGCAAGATGCAAAACTCTGATTCTTGAGGCTGTCAAGGCCTGATGGGAGTTGTAGTTTTGCTACAGCTGGAGACCACAGCTCTAGGTTATCTCTTTACATACAGTAATAATTATCGAACACGTCATCATTTATCTCGCTTAAAGTGGTACTCTGGTGAAAACCTTTTTTTTTTTTTTTTTTTTTTTTTTTTTTTAAATCAACTGGTGGCAGAAAGTTAAACAGATTTGTAAATTACTTCTATTAAAAAATCTTAATCCTTCCAGTACTTATTAGCTGCTTAATGCTACAGAGGAAATTCCTTTCTTTTTGGAACACTGATGACATCACGAGTACAGGGCTCTCTGCTGACATCTCTGTCCATTTTAGCAACCGAGCATAGCAGATGTATGCTAAGGGCAGCATGGTGGCTTAGTGGTTACCACTGCTGCCTTGCAGTGCTGGGGACTTGGGTTCAAATCCCACTAAGGACCACAATAAATAAAGCTTTATTATTATTATTATAATGTCAGCAGAGATCACTGTGCTCGTGATGTCATCAGAGAGCATTCCAAAAAGAAAAGAATTTCCTCTGTAGTATTCAGCAGCTAATAAGTACAGGAAGGATTAAGGATTAAAGGATTTTTTAATAGAAGTAATTTACAAATATGTTTAACTTTCTGCCACCAGTTGATATAAAAGAAAAAAAAGGTTTTCACCGGAGTACCTCTTTAAATCAACTAGTGCCAGAAATTGAAACAGATTTGTAAATTACTTCTATTAAAAAAATCCCAATCCTTCCAGTACTTTTTAGATGATGTATACTACAGAGGAAATTCTTTTTTTTTTTAATTTCCTTTCTGTCTGACCACAGTGCTCTCTGCGGACACCTCTGTCCGTGTCAGGAACTGTCCAGAGCAGGAGAGGTTTGCTATGGGGATTTGCTCCTATTCTGGACAGTTCCTAAAATGAACAGAGGTGTCAGCAGAGAGCACTGTGGTCAGACAGAAAGAAAATTCAAAAAGAAAAGAACTTCCTCTGTAGTGTACAGCAGCTTATAAGTACTGGAAGGATTAAGATTTTTTAATAGAAGTCATTTACAAATCTGTTTAACTTTCTGGCACCAGTTGATAAAAAATAAAATAAAAAAAATATTTCCACCGGAGTTCCCCTTTAATATATTTGAGAAGGTGCTATGGACATGAAACTCACCAGATGTTGGTAACAATTCACATAATCCAGATATACAAAGAAATCAAAACAAATATGTTCAGACATTGGCCCTCATTTACTATTCTAAACCCGACTTGTTTTGTCGGGTTTTTTGGCACATCTTTGTCTGCGACATGTCTCAGACATCGTGCGCCAGTCTGCGACACGATGCAACATTTTTTCCCGACGGACCCGAAGTGGATTCTCCCAAACCCGAAAAAGGGGCGTAACCCGACATTTCTGAGCTTTCCCACGTATTTATAAAGGTTTCCAACCCGAATTTGTTGTATTGTTGTGGATTTTTTCCCGATAACTCAGAGGAGTTGGAAACCAAAACCAACAAAACCCACGTGCGACAAACAGGATGCGACATAATAATAAATACCAGGGGAAAAAAGCAATCGGGTAAGAAAGCAAGATAGACTTACAACCCGATTTTCTTAGTAAATGAGGGCCATTAAGTTGTGTGTAATAATGTGAAATGACACAGGAAAAATGTATTAAACACGCTTACTGATATTTATTTAACACTTTGTACAGAAGCCTTTGTTGGTAATGACAGCTACAAGACGCCTCCTGGATATAGCATCTGGTCCCATGCTATGGAGGGATTTGAGCGCATTCTTCCACACAGTCATCAAATCTTGAAGGTTCCGTGGGCCTCTTCTATGAATCATGATCTTTAGGTATTTTTAGAGATAAGCTAATTTTTGAAAAATTTGATTCGGCCGATTCGCCAAATTTTCCATAAAAATTTGTTTTGGTCCGAATTTATTCGTGACAAATCGCTATTGAAAATGGCTATTTCTGGCCTGCAGAGAGCTTCAATAGGGGTGTAGAACACTTTGCCTTGCTGTAACATGCATAGGGTGTGCGCTGGGTTAGTGAAATAATACTGTTATTCAGTATGACATGCAGATCAGAGGCATTGCTATTAGAATCACTGTTGCAGAGCGGCACAATGACAGAGCCTGGAGGTGGCATCAGTATGAAGAGCCCATATAGTGGCGGAGTGACAGTGGGGAGGTGGCGGCAGCATGAGGAAACCATATAGTGGCTGAATGACACAGCCTGGAGGTGGCGGAAGCATGGGAGACCATATAGTGGCTGAATGACACAGCGCAGAGGTGGCGGCAGCATGAGGAGACCATATAGGTGCTGAATGACACATCCTGGAGTTGGTGGCAGCATGAGGAGACCACATAGTGGATGAATGACATAGCCTGGAGTTGGCGTCAGAATATAGTGGCTGAATGACACAGCCTGGAGTTGGCGGCAGCATGAGGAGAACATATAGTGGCTGAATGACACAGCCTGGAGTTTGCGGCAGCATCAGGAGAACATTTAGTGGCTGAATGACACGGCCTGGAGGTGGCAGCAGCATGAGGAGAACATATGGTGGCAGTATGAGACAGCTTGTACCTGGCATCAGCATGAGGAGAACATATGGTGGCCGAATGAGACAGCTTGGAGCTGGCATCAGCATGAGGAGAAAATATAGTGGCAGAATGAGATAGCCTGGAGGTGGCATCCGCACGAGTAGAACATATGATGGCAGAATGAGACAGCCTGGAGGTGGCAGCAGCAGCATCAGGAGTCCTGAAAGTGACCCAGTGACAGAGTGGTGCTGTGGGTGGCAATACCAGTACCCGGTGATGAAGGTGGGTGAAAAAAGGAGAACTTGGCATCAGATGTGTGGCATCAGGCGGGTGACAGGATCAGAATAGTAGCTGAGGCAGGTAGGCAGAAGAAAACGGTCTCTTTTGTAAAAGTGTTAGTGTGCACAAGTAAATAGTGAGGATATGCATTATGTAAAAGTTAACTTTTAATAATATGCTTAGGATAAAATACATGGACCCAAAAAATTTTCTTAAATCAAACAAAAGTAAAGGTGTGCAAAAAACACCATGTGCCACCTGCACCACCAAGTATTGATGTGATGCAAAGACCTCTAAAAGGTGGAAGGGAACAACGTATGGTCCATTGTAACCTGTGGGGGTAAAAACTTCCCCTGTAAGGCCCTACTCTCGCATTATTAATTCCCTTCTTGGCAAGTGTTACTCACCCTAAAAAGGGCGGCCCCACACAGGAAACTCTCCTTATTTCCACCTTAAAACCATGGGAAATGGCAGTGTTTGTAGGGGGAAATAGGGAGAGATTCCTGTGTGGGGTCACCCCCTTTTTAGGGTGAGTAACACTTGTCAAGAAGGGAATTAATAATGCGAGAGTAGGGCCTTACAGGGGAAGTTTTTACCCCCACAGGTTACAATGGACCATACGTTGTTCCCTTCCACCTTTTAGAGGTCTTTGCATCACATCAATACTTGGTGGTGTAGGTGGCACATGGTGTTTTTTGCACACCTTTCCTTTTGTTTGATTTAAAAACATTTTTGGTTACATATATTTTATCCTAAGAATATTATTAAAAGTTAAGTTTTAGCTAATGCGTATCCTCAATACTTACATGTGGTCTGTAACTGGGGAGCAGCGCCTTAAATTTGTTTAACATTATCCATATTTGTGAAGTGTTGGTGTGGCACCATAGTCAATCTACTCTGATGCATCAAACATTGGTGGGTGGAAATCCTGGCTGATCCATCCCTGATCCATCTTCCCAAAGGTCAGTCTCTCCACATTTTTCGTGGACAGACGAGTTCTCCTCTGGATTACTATTGCCCCCGCCACAATAAACATCCGCTCTGATACACTACAGGAAGGGCAGGACAGCTTTTCCAGGGCAAACTCTGCTAGTTGTGGCCACAAATCAAGTTTAGCTGCCCAGAAGTCCAGCGGATCTCCTCGGTGTGTTGGCATGGCCATGTCAAGGTATGCAGTCACCTGCTAGTTCACGTCCTTATCCAGGTCTACCTGCTGCTGATGAGTTGCTTCACTATGAGGGTGAAAAAGCTACTCACCAGCGACTGTAGACTCAGGCTGCTGCTAATGGAGCTGGTACTGCTCCTTCCACCCCACCCCTCCCCAGCAGCCATGTCAGTGGAAGGTGACTGCAGATGGCCCCCCAAGTCAGACCTGCAAGAGGATGGGCAATGGCACAGATAGGCATCGGCCAACTGACTATGTAGGATATCTCTGTAGTTGGTCAGTTTGTTCCCCCCTCTCAGTGGGTGTAAAAAAGGCCCCCATTTTGTGCCGGTAGCGAGGGTCCAAAAAGATGGAGAGCCAGAAGTCATCCCGCTGCCGAATGGTGACAATTCAAGTGAGCATGCATCGTGCCATTTGTGCAAGTGTCTCGGAGGGACTCCCTGCCTCCATCTCCACTGCCTACTGCCACGGTGTGTCTGGGTTGTCTGTCTCGTCCTCCTCATAACCCTCTAGCTCCTCTAGCTGCTCCTCCTCTCCTGTCAGATAACTAGAAAAACCACCCATCTCGCGAAACCTAAACTGTGTTCCACTGTGCCCCTCCCCCTCCAGTTCAGCCCCCACATGGCTCATGTGGCCATGAGATGTAGGCACCATGTCTCCAGTGCCCTGACCAGCCATTGTTTCCAACACGTAGTAGATGAAGCAGTGGAATGACGTTGTTCATCCCGTAATCCTGGCGACTGACTAATAATGTGGCTTCCTCAAAGGGCCTGAGCAAACGGCAGGTGTCACGTACGAGCTGCCACTGGTTGAATTGAATTTACACAGGGGAGTACCCATATCTGCTTGGATCATCAAGAAATCAGCGATGGCTCCAAAGTGCGATCGGCTTCATCATCATCGAGTTGTGTCTGCACGTCACTGATGTCCTCCTCAGGTTCCTCAAAAGTGTCTGCTTCAGGAGCCTGAACGCTCGCAACACCACCTCCAAGAAGATACTTCTGTGGGGGAGGGAACAGCATAGGACAGAGGCAATGGGAGGACAGGGACTGCTCCCGGGCCATGCCAACTGAGGCTTGTGTCTGAGGAACCCACCGACTGTTGACTGGGGGTGTCAGATGTCACCTGTGATGAAATGGATGACTGTGTTAAACAGTCGACGGCAGATGGGTTGCTAGCTGATACCGCGAGCTCAGGCCTCTTGCTGCGACTCCTGCTGCCACTCGCCCCAAGTCTTCTGCGATCTCTTCCTGATTAATTTAGGCCTCTGGCACTTCTCTGCCTGACATACTTAGTGCGTATATGAGGGGAGGACAATGCGCTCCAGTACGCTTAAAACAGTATTTGTCTACAACACCAGCAGGTGTGTACTTTTGTTTGGCCTTTCACAGTATCTAGGCCCTTGAGACCTTAACAAAATGTTACAACACTTAGATGTACGCACAGGTTATACTTAATAGAGGACAGTTTACTTTTAGTGCTCTACTCACCCTAACTGGCTGGCTACTATTAGCTTTTCAGTTGTTGTACACACCAATGCTGCAGCACACAGTCGCTGTGTACTACACCCATAATTGCACTTTCTCTCTTAATCTCTCTCCCTTCCCTATCAGTGCTTCTAGGCTGGATTTGGGCTTGAGGTGAATTGCTGCTGTAAAAAAGCTTTTCTGTGCAACACACAGCACTGTCTGTCCCTCTCTTTCTCTCTGAAATAAAAGGCTGAAATGACTGGCCGCAAGATGGCTGCCGATTATATAGGGCTGTGAAATCACAGGGGTGATGCTGCATGTGATTCAAGGTCATCCTGCGGACCGTTGTTCCCGCCTTCCCAGGATTCCTTGCCCCATGTCCTCACATGTGGATCCACCATTTTAGATGCCCTGGAGCCTGGACCGTACTAGTTGGAGTTTAATGAAGCCAATTGCGACGATATTCGCATTTGTTGCAAATCTAATCTTTCCTGAAATTCGTAACGAATTTGAATTCGGCAGATTCGATTCGCTCATCCCTAGGTATTTTAAGAGATTTTCAATGGGATTTAAGTCAGGTGATTGGCTGGGCCAGTCTAGCAGCTTTATTTTTTTTCTTTGAAACCATTGAGTTTCATTGGCTGTGTGTTTGGGATCATTGTCTTGCTTAAATATCTGCTCTCGTTTCATCTTTATCATCGCTGCAGATGGCAGAAGATTTTTGTCAAGAATGTCTTGTAACTTTGCCCATTCATCCTTCCTTAAGTTATGTGAAGTTTGCCAGCACTATTTGGTGAAGAGCCGCCCCACACCATGATGTTTCCACCTCCAGACTTCCCTGTTGGGGTTTTTAGGGTGATGTGTGGGGCCATCTCTCCCCAAACATGGTGTGATTTATGACACCAAATAGTCACATTTTGCTGTCATATGACCGCACTATATACTCCCAGGATTTCAATGGCTTTTCAAATGTTGTGCAGCAAACTTTATATGCGCTTCACCATGCTTTTTATTAACCAATGGAGTCTTGTGTGGTGAGCGTGCATACAGGACATGGCGGTGGAGTGTATTACTTACTGTTTTCCTTGAGTAAACAGTAGCTGCTAATTCCAGGTCTTTTTGAAGTTCTCCACAAGTGTCCTTGGATCATGGACAACTCTTCTGATTATTCTTCTTATTCCTCTGTCAGAAATCTTGTGATGAGCACCTGGTCGAGGCGAAGTGCTCACTGGGACATTGAGAAGCTTAAAAATGCGCCTGTAACAAACGTCATTGTTATGTTTTACAACAATTAGGTTATGAAGGTCTAACGACAGCTCTTTGCTTTTACCCACCATGAGATGTGTCTTGTGTGACACTTTGGCAATGAGACCTTTTTGTAGCCCTCAGTTGGGACTGAACCAGCTGATATTAATTTGCACTGACAAGGGGCTGGATTGCTTTTTAATTACTGATAGATTTCAGCTGTTGTCTTGGCTTTCCAGACCATTTTGCACCTCCCTTTATTCATGTGTTCAATACCCCTTTCCCTGTGTCATTTTACATTATTACACATAACTTGATTTCTGATCATATTTGTTTTGGTTTCTTTGTTTCTATGGTAGGGGTACACGATTTGGGGAAAATGTGCGTTTGCGATTATAGAGGTAAATATTGCGATTTCAATATGCTGATGTAAATGGTAAAATCCCCCAATTTCATGTTCAATCTACCTCATTTCCTTTCTATCACCCAAGTTCACATACCCCCCATTTCACACCTATCCACCCATTTTATGTTCATCTCCTATTTCACATTCCGCCCACATTTCATTTCTATCCCCCATTTCATGTCTATCCCCCACATTTCATGTCTATCCCCCACACCCCCATTCTACGTCTTTCTCCCCCATTTTACATCCCTCCCATTGCATGTCAGTCCCCCAATGTCATGTCCCCTCCACGTCATGTCTCCCCCCTTATGTCACATCTCCCCCATTTCATGTCCACACCCCTCCCCTCGATGTCTCATATGTCGCACGAGGGAAACATAAAATAAACCGAATGCCCTGGTCCCCTGTAGGTCTGTCGCAGATCCTATTATCCTCCATTCAATCCGGTGTCCTATGATTTATGGGACTTAAAGGACCTTCCTACTCCGCCAATCATAGGCCTCATACATGACCCTTTTATTACTTAGGCACCCAACTAGGGTGCCTCCAACTGTTGAAAGGCTACAACTCCCAGCATGACCGGACAGCCATGCTGGGAGTTGTAGTTTTGCAGCAGCTGGGGACACGCTGGTTGGGAAACATTGAGCTTCGGCAACAGCCCAGACTCAGACCCTCCATGCGTACGTGATATGGAGCCAGGCTGCCACTGCAGGTGATTGCAAATATCCCCAGAGGGGCCATATAGACATATTTAAATTTCCAAAAAACCCAAGGGATAACTTGGGTTGTTACCAACATCTGGGGGAAATTTAATGTCTATAGCACCTTTGGAAATATATATTGGTAATGTGTTAAATACTTAATTTGACCCGCTGTATGAAGAATTTTCTATATTTAAAGGGGTACTCTGGTGGAAAACATTTTTTTTTTTTTAAATCAACTGTTGCCAGAAAGTTGAACAGATTTGTAAATTGCTTCTATTAAAAATCTTTACCCTTCCAGTACTTTTTAGCAGCTGTATGCTACAGAGGAAATTATTTTATTTTTTAATTTCTTTTTTGTCTTGTCCTCAGTGCTCTCTGCTGACACCTCTGTCTGTGTCAGGAACTGTCCAGAGCAGCATAGGTTTGCTATGGGGATTTTCTCCTGCTCTGGACAGTTCCTGATACGGGTATAAGGTGTCAGCAGAGAGCACCGTGGACAAGACAAAAGATAATTTCAAAAAGAATTTCTGCTGTAGCATACAGCTGCTAAAATTACTGGAAGGGTAAATATTTTTTTATAGAAGTCATTTACAAATCTCTTTAACTTTCTGCCACCAGTTGATTTAAGAAAAAAAATTCCACTGGAGTACCCCTTTAAAGGCAGCGGGTGCTGCAGTTCATGGGAGTATTCTCCTTAGGTTATACTCTGAGAAGGCAGGACTATGGGGTGTCATATAGACGACTAATAGTCTTACAGAGATGCATGCTGGGAGTTGTAGTTTTGCATCAGCTGGAGGCACCCTGGTTGGGAAGCACTGACTTAAGGGGTACTCCACTAGAAAACATTTTTTTTTTTTTAAATCAACTGGTGCCAGAAAGTTTAACAGATTTGTTAATTACTTCTATTTAAAAATCTTAACCCTTCCAGTACTTATCAGCTGCTGTATGTTCCACAGGAAGTTCTTTTCTTTTTTAATTTCTTTTCTTTCTGACCTCAGTGCTCTCTGCTGACACCACTGTCCATTTTAAGAACTGTCCAGAGTAGGAGCAAATCCCCATAGCAAACCTATCCTGCTCTGGACAGTTCCTGACATGGACAGAGGTGTCAGCAGAGAGCACTGTGGTCACACAGAAAGTAAATTCATAAAGAAAAGAACCTCCTGTGGTGTATACAGCAGCTTATAGGTCATGGAAGGATTAAGATTTTTTTAATAGAAGTAATTTACAAATCTGTTTAACTTTGTGGCACCAGTTGATTTAAAAATATGTTTTCCAGGGGAGTCCATTAGATTGACTATGCTCTTTGCAATTGCTCGCAGTAGAATAAAGGCGTCTTCTAGGTGCCGCGGTGCTTTCTGCTCGGATAAAATAGACTCTTTAAAGAAAAGTTTTGAGGGGAAAAGTAGAATTGTGAAAATCATCCGCACTTCCATACACATTGTCCTTTGTTCCATTCCATTGTAGAGACATAAAATGGTCTTGGCGAATTCTCGGCACCTAGAAGCTGCCTCCCTTTTAATGTTTGCAGCACAAAGCACATTTTGATCTTCAAGAGAAGCCAAGTCTAATCTGTTTAATGTGCTTTCTATTTTATTTTTTAAATTTATTATTATTTTTTTTTTAGAAAACAAAACTGATCTGGAAAGCCACGTAATGCAGAAAAAAATCAAAATCCCCAAGCTGTGTCTGAACTCCTCCGAAGGGTCCTGGGAGTTTAAAGAGAACAAAGGAGAGGAGGAGGACGGCGAGCGGCGGCACAGTAAGGTAACCATGTGAACTCTCATAAGCTACAAAATGACGGGGTGGGAACCGCTATCTTTACGATACCTCGGGTTCTAAATGCTCATCAGGAAAATTATGTTTTCTGACTTTTTTTGGTCTTTTCATGTTTTTTTTTTTTTAAGTTTTAAGAAAGCAAAACGTAAAGTTAAAGGGGCTATCCAGGAAAAAACATTTTACAGATTTGTAAATTACTTCTATTAAAAAAATCTTAATTCTTTCATTACTTATGAGCTGCTGAAGTTGAGTTGTTCTTTTCTGTCTACGTGCTCTCTGATGACACCTGTCTCGTGAACTGTCCAGAGTAGAAGCAAAAAATCCCCATAGCAAACCTCTTCTACTCTGTGCAGTTCCCGAGACAGACAGAGGTGTCAGCAGAGAGCACTGTTGTCAAACAGAAAAGAACAACTCAACTTCAGCAGCTGATAATTATTGGAAGGATTAAAGGGGTATTCCAGGAAAAAAACTTTTTTTTATATATATATCAACTGGCTCCAGAAAGTTAAACAGATTTGTAAATTACTTCTATTAAAAAATCTTAATCCTTTCAGTACTTATGAGCTTAAGAAGTTAAGGTTTTTCTTTTCTGTCTAAATCCTCTCTGATGACACCTGTCTCGGGAAACGCCCAGTTTAGAAGAGGTTTGCTATTGGGATTTGCTTCTAAACTGGGCTTTTCCCAAGACAGGTGTCATTAGAGAGGACTTAGACAGAAAAGAACAACCTTAACTTCAGAAGCTCATAAGTACTGAAAGGATTCAGATTTTTTTAATAGAAGTCATTTCAAATCTGTTTAACTTTCTGGAGCCAGTTGATATATAAAAAAATTTTTTTCCTGGAATACCCCTTTAAGATTTTTTAATAGAAGTAATTTCAAATCTGTTTAACTTTCTGGAGCCAGTTGATATATAAAACATTTTTTTTTTTTTTTTTTTTTTACTGGAATACCCCTTTAAGGCTCTTTTTTTTTACACTTCAGGTAATCATATATACATATGACATAGACCTCTAATACAGTGTTTGCCAAACAGTGTGCCTCCAGCTGTTACAAAACTACAACTCCCAGCATACCCGGACAGCCGTAGGCTGTCCGGGCATGCTGGGAGTTGTAGTTTTGCAACAGCTGTAGACACACTGTTTGGAAAACACTGCTCTAATAATTGTCACTTGTCATACACAGGCTGCCATGTTAAAGAAGCACTCAAGTTTTTTTTTGTTTTTTTTTACATCATGTACGCTCACCATTACTAGTCGTACAGCACAATTTGTTTTTATTCCAGCAAAGCTGCATCTTTACATTTCATTATTGTAACTGGGTCATGTGTTGACCGGATAGACCCGCAGAAAATCAAATGTTCTACATTTTGCCGAAATATTAAAAGGAACCTCTCATCAGATTTTACCATATATAATGCGTTGCAACGTGTGATATATGGTAAAAATCCTCTTCCACACTATCCCGGGAGACGTTCCTGTCCGCATGAAATGGTGATGATATGATGTTTGAAAGTATCTCTCGCTGGCCCGGTAAGTAGTCCCCTGGGCAGGAAGCTGTACTCGCCTAGTCCCGCTGCATCGGCTGTAATCACGCCCCCACAGGGTGATTGAAAGCCATTCTAATATACTTTATATGAAAATTGTATTTCCTTTTCATAGAAATCATGGCTTATAAAAAAAAAAAAAGACCACTAGGGGTTCCCATACTATTCAGAACATAACTCTGTCCACTGCAGCAATTTCTTTGTCCCGGCTAAAGCACAGGCAGGGACAAAGTCCAGGAAGTAGGGGCGGGACTAGCACTCCTGTGACTGCAGCATGAAAACAGAGAGGAAGGGGTTACAGAGCAGTCTGCAGTGATTGGATGAGGAGACACAGCAGACTCAGGGAGGAACATTAGTCATACAGAGTGAGGACACGCCCCCTCCAAAGCACACAATGACAAACCAAGTGAGCAACAGCTAGATGGTATTTGTGAGAGAACTATAGGTGCTAGACATATAAAAAGTATATGTACATGATCAGGTTTAGGTACTGGGTATGGGTCATGACAGCTACTCTTTAAAGAGTTCCTGTGGAAAAAAAAAAAAAAAAAAGGTTCAGTGTTATGAGTGTTCAAACCTAAGACGTAAACAACCTGGGACAGGGGTGCGCGGTAGAGTGCTCCTCTGCTGCTCTGTGTCTATGAGACCTCGGCGGCTCCATAGATTTGCATTGCAAGTCTGTCCAGGTCACGTGACATGCTAAGGCACGTTCTTCTCCAGCTCATTCTTTTGATAGGTTGGGGTCTGAACACTCAAACCCTGTCCGATAAAAAATTTTGAAATGTCTCTATGACATATCAAAAGTTTTTATAAAGGACAGGTACAATTTACTGTGTCAGAGGGAGGGGTTAGTCCTCGGTCAGCTGACTTCCTGTAAGCTACAGGATGACATTATCACCAATCTGATCCTTCCTTGCAGCTCACAGACCCGTCCAAGCTCTGTCTGTATACTGCTGCTGTAGCTAACACTGTCGAATCAGAATATATAGTAGTTATACACTGTTTCTCCACCTCCATCTGTATGCTGCTGCTATCCCTATGGGATCAGGATATATAATTCCCCCCCCCCATCCAGCTCTCTCTGTATACTGCTGCTGCTGTGACTATGGGATCAGGATATATAGTAGTTATACACCTCCCCTTCAGCTTTATCTGTAAACTGCTATTACTATCTATATGGTGTCAGGATATATAGTAGTTATACACCTCCCCTCCAACTCTATCTATATACTACTGCTGCTATCTTTATGGGATCAGGATATATAGTAGTTATACACCTCCTCTCCAGCTCTATCTGGATACTGCTGCTGCTATCTCTGAGATCAGGATATATAGTAGTTATACACCTCCTCTCCAGCATTATCTGGATACTACTGCTGCTATCTCTATGGGATCAGGATATATAGTAGGTATACATCTCCCCTCCAGCTCTATAAGTATACTGAGGTTTCATAAGAAATGTTGGCAACATTAGGAAATTATTTGTATTATTCTGTGTGCAGTGAATATGGCTGAAATCCTATGCCTGACACATCTACCAAAACAAGTAAGCATAAGGCATACCCAAGAACCTCCACATGTTTCTCTAATAATATGCTTCACTGTACAATCAAAACAAACAAACAACAATCTTCTCTAAAGAGATGTATTCTACACAATGTATGTTTATTTTTTTTAATTTTTTTACTTGATGCTTCTGTATGGGATAGCGCAGTCTGCTGCAGTATTTCAAACAAACATCCATGGGGAACACAGTATAAAAAGAGCCTAAGACCACACCAAGTGCGTTCGGGTTGCCGTAATCGTGATGTCACGACCACAGCCACCACGCCCCATTCCATAGAAATAAATAGAGGGGGTGGGACATCACGACCATGGCCGCTCGCATCCAGTTGGGGTGCTGGCCCGGAGATCAATGGGGCCGGGGGGGCTTGGATCCCAGTGGTCAGACCCCCCTGCGATCAGGCATCTTATCCCCTATCCTTTGGATAGATGTCCAGGGGTGGAGTACCCATTTAACCCCTACAGGACCCATGACGTACCGGTATGTCATGAGTCCGCTCCCGGGACCCGTGGCTAATAGCGCACGGCACTGATCGCGGTGCCGCGCGCTATTAACCCTTTAGACGCGGCATTCAAAGTTGAACGCCGCGTCTAAAGTAAAAGTAAATCATTGCTGGTTATCTCAGTGGGCTGTTCGGGATGTCCGCGGTGAAATCGCGGCGTCCTGAACAACTGTGACACAGCAGGAGGGTCCCTTACCTTGCCTCCTGTGTCCAATCGCCGAATGACTGCTCAGTGCCTGAGATCCAGGCATGAGCAGTCAAGCTGCAGAATCATTGATCAATGGTTTCCTATGAGAAACCACTGATCAATGTAAAAGATCAGTGTGTGTAGTATTATAGCCCCCTATTGGAGCTATAACTTTGCAAAAAAAAGTGCAATAAAGATCATTTAACCCCTTCCCTAATAAAAGTTTGAATCACCCCTTTTCCCATTTAAAAAAAAAAACTGCATAAATAAAAATAAACACGTGGTATCGCCGCGTGCGGAAATGTCCGAGTTATAAAAATATATCGTTAATTAAACCACACGGTCAATGACGTACGCGCAAAAAAATTCCAAAGTCCAAAATAGTGTATTTTTGGTCACTTTTTATATAATGAAAAAATGAATAAAAAGCGATCAATAAGTCCTATGAATACCACTAAAAACTTCAGATCACGGCGCAAAAAATGAGCCCTCATACCGCCCTGTACGCGGAAGAATAAAAAAGTTATATAAAAGTTATAAATTTTCCTGAATGTAGTTATGATTTTTTCCAGAAGTACGACAAAATCAAACCTATATAAGTAGGGTATCATTTTAATCGTATGAACCTACAGAATAAAGAGAATGTGTCATTTTTAACGAAAAATGGACTACGTAGAAACGGAAGCCCCCAAAAGTTACAAAGTTGCGTTTTTTTTTTCAATTTTGTCTCACAATGATTTTCTTTTCCATTTCGCCATAGATTTTTGGGTAAAATGACTGATGTCATTACAAAGTTGAATTGGTGGCGCAAAAAATAAGCCATCATATGGATTTTTAGGTGCTAAATTGAAAGAGTTAGGATTTTGTAAAGGTAAGGAGGAAAAAACGAAAATGCAAAAATGGAAAAAACCCTGGTCCTTAAGGGGTTAACTGTAATGTTATTGCGACAAAGCCTAAACAGGTGAAACATGTAAAAAAAATATATATATTATATATAATATTCACCTGTAAAAACGATGCAATTAATAACTGCATTGCAAACCGGTAGCAATTCAAAGTTAGGAGGGTGCTGTGTGACCAATTACCATAGTGGGAATTTGCTTTATACAAACAGCATTGACCGCAATAGTTATCACAGCAGTGTTCCCCTAGTATGAACTGTTTCTCCCTACCATGTACTTACCGTACATATTCCTGGGGTATGCTTCCTACACCTTCCCGCTGTGCGCCCCCTGCTGCATGTAACCAGGATGTTATCGGAGGCAGCAGGCCTACATTTATATCTGCAGCGCTTCAGCTTATTTTTTTTTCTTTTGAATCCAGTCTCTTTTTGGTTGACTATAAGTCAAAACTATTGCTTCCGATCCGTATTATCCGGCGCCCCGTGACTATTGAGGGGTTAAATACATCCTGCCTTTGGTCACATTAATTGTGCTAAAACAAGGAAGAAGAAGATGTGAACTAATCAAGTGTCAGCGCGGATTGTGAAGTCTTTATTAGCCGTATTTCACACTGTTGTACATCTGCCAGAGAGAAGGTTAATGATGTATTCAGACTGAACGTCTCTGAACCTTGATTACAGAAAGTATTTGCTTTAACTAATTACGACTTAATGAATCCAGGATTTTTGTTCTGTTTTACTTAAATAGAACTTGCGATCTCTGATTTCTCTTCTAAAAAACTGATAAACTTTGTTACCAGGCGGATGTGACAGCCTCCAGCAGTTCCCTCCGGTTGCTTATGTTCCGGATTGTCCCCTTTGCCGAGTCTTGGGCTCTGTTCACATTGCTTTCATATGCTCCATCGGCAGTCTGAGCTGAAGAATAGCGCTGCTTTATGTAGAAATGATGGAACCACCGTTGGTCCATTGCAGTGGTCTGAAACTGTGGCCCTCCGGATGTTGCAAAACTTCAACTCCCCAGCATGCCCGGACAGCCAACGGCTGTCCGGGCATGCTGGGAGTTGAAATTTTGCAACATCTGGAGTAGGGATGTCCCGATACTGGTACAGTGACCGCCCGACCTACAATGGCCCCGACATACTATAATAATTTCAACATGCGATGGCCTCTCAGAGGTGCTTTTTATACAATGCTTTTGTATATCTGGGCCATCACATAAATGGCTACCCTCAACATACGATGGTTTCAACAAACGATGGTTCATTTGGAACGGATTACCATCGTATGTTGAGGGACCACTGTATAGGTCTCAATACTGGTCTTTTGCGAGTACTTCTACTCATGCAAATGTCCCTGATACCTAATCCGATACCTGCCAGCTGGACCACCACCGGCAGGTATCACGGAGGTGCGTTAAGCCGCCTGCACTCTCTGCAATATGATCAACTCCTAGAGGACGCAGGGCGTAAATGTATGCCCTATGTCCACTCCCGAGCTAAGCAGCATGCTCAGCAGCTGAGCATGCGTCATAGATGGGACTCGCATTAACCTTTTAGACGCCGCAATCAAAGTTTTTTTTTATTTTTTATTGTTTTAACCAAAAATTTACAAACAAGTTTACATGTACACAATCAACAAACACTACACTACAATACAATACAAAACAAAAAACGCCACATAGTCGGACTCTATTTTCCTTTAACTAACTGACTCCCCTGAATTTGCGCCACAGATGCCAATCATGCTCAAATACAGATAATGACACAGTTTGTCTACTTGCAATTAAGTATTCTATTTCATAATTATGATGTACCCTAGCTAATATTTCTATACTAGTTGGTGTTTGTAAGGTTTTCCACCTTTTAGCTATAGCTAATCATATTACAAGAGAATATGAGACATAATTATTAGGGATCGACCGATATCGTTTTTTTAGTACCGATACCGATAATCGGTGGAGGTTAGGGCCGATAGCCGATAACTTATACCGATATTCCGGTATAAGTTATCGGCTATTTATCCCCCCTCGACACCGCTACAGGTCATTGATTTAAAGCGGGCGCTTTAAATCAATGCACTGCAGTGGCTTTTACGGTGCCATAGGCCGCCGCCGTCACCACCCGCTTCTCTCTCCCTACCTGTCAGGGTGGTCCGGGCCATCCATCCTTCCTTCCTGTAGTGTCCGGCGGCATTCCGGGTGGAGGGTGCACCGGTCCGGGTTGTCCTTCTCCGGGGGTCCTCTTCTCCACTCCGGGAAGGCTCCAGCCTAGTAGCGCAGCATAGACGCCGCTGCGCAGTGATGCCCGTGCGCAGCGACGCACCTGACGTCACGGCGTAGCGGCGTCTATGCAGCGTACTTATCGGCAAGGTAATTGCTGATACCGATAATGCCCAAAATCGTGATTATCGGCCGATAATAACGGCCATACCGATAATCGGTCGATCCCTAATAATTAAAAATACTGGAGTCAACAAGGCCTTTAAATTCAATGATAATAATATCAAAGTTGATCGCAGCGTCTAAACGTCCTGAAATTAACTGCTGGTTAGCTCAGGGATGCTGATCGGGATCACTGTGGTGAAATCGCGGTGTCCCGATCAGCTGAGAGGATGGTCGGAGGTCCTTTACTGTGTTCTGTGCCGTCCCATTGTTGCTCCTTTACTGCAGCCATACATGGCAGCCAGTGGTAAGGGAGTGTTGATAACACTGATCAACGCTATGCTATGGCATATCATTGATCAGTGTATGCCATCTACAGATTGCAAGTAATAGTCCCCTTAAGAGGACTAAAAAATCTGTAATAAGTAATAATTATAAATGGGAATTAACCCCTTCCCTAATAAAAGTTGGAATCACCCCCCTTTTCAAAAAGTTTAAATATAATTTTTTTATATATATATATATATATATATATATATATATATATATATTATTTAAAAAAAAAGCCCTTTCTGTTATAATAAAACAAAAAAAACACCCCTTTTTTTCCCATTAAATAAAAATTATAAACAAATAAAACCAATGTCACGTGACATTGAAAAAAGTATCGGTAATTTATATCGACGAGTACTTAAACATATCAGTACTCGTACTTGGTCATTAAAAATGGTATTGGGACATCCCTAATCTGGAGGGCCACAGTTTTAGACCCCTGGTCTATTGGATGCCTTTGTTATGCATTGTATGACATATTGTGAGCATAGCTGAGTAAAGAGCGTATAAGAAAATGGAGGCTCCATAATAGGAAATATTCATTGGCCTACATTTATTAACGCTATCTTATCCTTACGGTGTATCAGGCTGCTTGATAAATCTGGTGCATCTGAAGACTGATAGACCCCAACTATTATTTGGCGCCCAAGTTTGCACTGGCCTTTGGCGCACTTTTTGACTCCTCAAAAGCAACACCTCTTTCCCAGCAAGCCACACCCCATTTTGAGAGACATGAACCCCTTTTCGAACCCGGCGGAAAAGTAACAAAAAAGTGTGCAAAATGTATAGTAAATGAGGCAGAAGTCTTAGAAGATTGTTTTAGCGGCGAAACTATGGTGCATTTGCAATGGTTTATCCGGTATATCAATTTGTTTCCTTCGTTGACCCGGATTTTGGACAAGCATAATATCAATATTGTGGCTGCAAGACTTGACTTGATCGCAAGTCTATTGGCCACAGGTCCTTATAATAGATATATTTGGTCGAGTTGGATCTTCAGTCATATTTTGTTCTTCTGAAACTGGCCTAGTGGTCCACCTGCCGTATTCTTCTTCATATCGAGGCAGCTTTTCTATTTCAGTTTTTACAAAAGCTTAGTACCTGCCCCTATGGGACATATCAGTAAGCAAAAGCTGTAATGTAGTCATGGGACTAGTGTCTGGTTAGTCATGGCTCTGTGTATAATAACTATAATAACAGCAAGAATAGTCATTGCAATCCTGACAGCTGTGGAGCCATCATAGTTTCCATTCTTTACCATAAAACCCTTCATTGTACATATTTATTGATGCTGCAGGACCATAACCCGCTTACATCTGACAGTTTTACAAAGTTAATGGATCAGTCCCTTCAATCATTGATCTGTTGCCTCCTTTAAAGCTGGCATCAAGCTCTTCGGGGCAGCTCTAAGTTAGTTGGGGCAAACTAGGCACATCTTTCCATTCTTACTTCTTGATTGTATAAGTTCATGTGTAATCTAACAGAAAGAAAGAAGGATTGAGCATTCCGTTCTGTTTGGAGATAGCGACTTACTTCTCTCAACCAACGCAAGCATGCATGTATAAAGGGCAGTCAGGCAGAATAACTGTTGCAGGTATAGGGCCATATGCTTAGTGTTACCCCTCTCTTGCTCTGCTGCTGTTTCTTTCATTTATGCTTACTTAGTAACTTGCAAAATCTGCGCATCCATAACCTGTTCTCCCTCCAAGTGCTTTCTATATCAGTGTACTTTGTAAAGCACCCCCAAGCACTATGCCAGTCTGTTCAGTCCATTGCACTTTTACGTTTTTTATGTCGTGGCATGGCAATGAGGACTAGGTGCTGTGATTTTAACCAGAGAATTAAGGGAAAGGAAGTGCCTATGTATGAAGTACTGGCAACCAACAGTGAATTAGAATGGAAAATAGCTGTGTGTCTTATGAAACTTCTTTTTAACTTCTGAAATGGCATAGTGACATGTCAGAAGTTGTGATTGTTGTGGGTATGACTTCTGAGATCTCCAACAATCACTTAAATGAAAGGACAAAAGCGTTTGGCTGAACATTTTGTCACTTATGTAGTGCTTGGCTTTCCTCAGGCAGTCATTGAGATACATAAGGGCTGTCATGGCATCCATACTCCATGCGCTCAGCTCCAAGGCCAGCAAGGCAGAAACAAATAGACAAAGCGTTTAGTCAAACGCCTCTGTCCCGTTGTTTTAGTGATCAGGAGGTCTCAACAGGTAGACACCCATTAATCACAACTTTTGAGATGTCTGAAATTAAATAAAAGTTAAGGTGCTTAAAGGGATACTCCACTGCTTAGCATTTGGAAAAAACTGTTCCAAACACCGGAGCCGGCGCCGGGAGCTTGTGACATCATAGCCCCGCCCCATCATGATGTCACACCCTGCCCCCTCAATGCAAGTCTATGGGAGGGGGCGTTACAGCCGTCACGGCCCCTCCCATAGACTTGCATTGAGGGGGCGGGTAGTGATGTCATGAGGGGATGGGGCTATGACATCATGAACTGCCTGCTCCAGCGTTCGGAACAGTTTGTTCCAAACGCTGAGCAGCGGAGTACCCCTTTAAGTCTACAATAACATGTCTACCCTGATACATAATGAAATGTATGTTCTGTATAGAACAAATCTATTCATTACCAGATGCCACTTGTGTAAATGGTTACTGCTTGATTTTATTTCTGGTTATGCCCATGGCTGCATATTCTTAGTGGCTTCTGTTTCTATCCCCTCAGAGACCAGATGGGAGGAAACAAGTAGAAGGAACCCGCAAGAGCATTGAAGCTGTGGTGGCCCGCTTGGAGAAGCAGAATAGCGTGACACCGAGTCACAAATCCAGCTGTGAGGACATCTTCCTGGAGCCCTGCAGAATGGCAGGAAACATGGACACGTTGGATGACGCTTTGATCCCCAGAGTCTTATATGAGGAGTTGCTGAGGAGTTATCAACAACAACAGGTAGAGATGAGGCACATCCAGCATGAGCTGGAAAGGACTCGGAGGCAACTGGTCCAGCAGGCCAAAAAACTCAAAGACTATGGGACATTGGTGACAGAAGTCAAGGAACTTCGGGTCCTCAACAGAAGACTCCAGGATGTGTTATTGCTTAGACTGGGCAGTGGTAAGTGTTCATATTGATATCTGAATTTATGAGTTCTTTACTTCCCTTGGTTAATCCAATTACTGTATATACTCGAGTATAAGCCGACCCGAGTATAAGCCGAGGCCCCTAATTTCACCCCAAAATCCCAGGAAAAGTGATTGACTCGAGTATAAGCCTAGGGTGGGAAATACATCATCCCACCCTGTCATCATCCAGACCCCCGTCATTAACATCCTCATCATTATCACCCTGTCATCATCCAAACCCTCATCATCATCACCTGTCATCATCCCCTTGTCATCATCCCACACCCCCCCTTCATCATCATCCCCACCCCCTTCATCATCCCCTTGTCATCATCCCCACCCCCCTTCATCATCCCCTTGTCATCATCCCACACCCCCCCTTCATCATGCCCTTGTCATCATCCCCTTGTCATCATCCCCACCCCCCTTCATCATCCCCTTGTCATCATCCCACACCCCCCCTTCATCATCCTCTTGTCATCATCATCTTGTGATCTATCCGCCCTCAGTGGTCTTCAACCTGCGGACCTCCAGAGGTTTCAAAACTACAACTCCCAGCAAGCCCGGGCAGCCATGGGCTGTCTGGGCTTGCTGGGAGTTGTAGTTTTGAAACCTCTGGAGGTCCGCAGGTTGAAGACCACTGCGGCCTTCGACATCATCCAGCCCCCTCTCACCCCCTTTAGTTTTGTACAGTACTCGCCTCCGCTCGGCGCTGGTCCGGTGCTGCAGGACTGTCCGGTAGGGTTCTCGTCCGGTGGGATAGTGGATCCGGGCTGCTATCTTCACCGGGGGCGCCTCTTCTCCGCGCTTCGGGCCCAGAATAGAGGCGTTGCCCTGACGACGCAGAAGGACGTTGGTAATGAACGTACTTATGCGTCGTCGTCAAGGCAACGTGACTATTCTGGGGCCGGGCCCGAAGCTCTTAGAAGAGGCCTCCCCGGTGAAGATAGCAGCCCGGAACCACTATCCCACTGGACGACCTCCTCACCGGACAGTCCTGCAGCACCGTACCAGCGCCGAGCGGAGGCGAGTACTGTACAGAACTAAAGGGGGATGAGAGGGGGCTGGATGATGTCGAAGGCCGCAGTGGTCTTCAACCTGCGGACCTCCAGAGGTTTCAAAACTACAACTCCCTGCAAGCCCGGACAGCCGATGGCTGCCCGGGCTTGCTGGGAGTTGTAGTTTTGAAACCTCTGGAGGTCTGCAGGTTGAAGACCACTGCGGGTGGAGAGTTCACTCGAGTATAAGCCGAGGGGGGTGTTTTCAGCACGAAAAATCGTGCTGAAAAACTCGGCTTATACTCGAGTATATACGGTAAATTTGTTACAAATTGGCTGTAGAGCGCTGAAAAAACTTTTTAGGTGCCTAACAAAGCATTATGGCCAGGAGATATAGTTCCCAGTTGTAACCAGTATCAGAGTTTTATTTAACATGTATTATATTGGGGCAATCTGCCTTAACTGCCATCCCCATAGTGGGCTAACTCTCTGCGATGTCAGTGGTGAGTGAAACATTTAGAAGCCTGATCCGTAGTGGTCCAGTTTGCCCCTTGCTTTTTGTGGACCATGGATTATCAGAGTTTTTTGTGATTAGGAGTAGGAAAGCCTACAGGTATACTCCAATGCACGACTAGTTAAAGGAGTACTCCGGTGCGTTTTTTTGTTTTTTTTTAACCCTCTGTGCCCGGGCTGCCAAGCGAAACAAAACAAACTTTAACTCACCTTCCTACGTTCCCCTATTGCACTGATATCGATGTTCTGTTCTCCGGTCCCCGAATTCTTCCGCTTCCTGTAAGTTAAAGAGTCATGGGACGCTCAGCGTATCACGCTGAGCGTCATGTGACTCTTCGACTTACAATAAGCGGAAGAAGTCGGTGAGTTAAAGTTTGTTTTGTTTCGCTTGGCAGCCCGGGCACATAGGGTTAAAAGAAAAAATGCACTGAGTACTTCTTTAACATCTACTATAGAGAGTGTAGCAGGTTTGCTAAAATTGTCTAACACTTGGGCATTGTAAACTTAGACTAGACTATCTAAAAATGTGCTGGTGGCTAATTCTGATAAATTTGGGGCATCTTTTGAGCAACTAGCTAAAATTTTAGTGTATATATTGGTACTCAGAGCTACACTTAAAGGGGTAGTTTGGCCAAACGTCCCTTTTTAAAATATGATCAGGGATGGTTTAAGTAAAAAAACTAACAAACACTTTTACCTTCCTCACTCCGCCAGTATAATGAGCTCCGGTCCCCTCTGTCCGGTGCCTCTGGGGACATGATGTTACACACCCACTCAGCCATTCACTGGCTGAGGCAGGACACCACTGCAGCTACTGATTGGATGAGCAGGTGATGTCATGTCCCCAAACCCGGCAGTGCCGGACAGCAGGAAGCTGAGCTCCATTAAACTGGCAGCACAGGAGTTAGGAAGGTAAGAAAATATTGTTGCATTCTGACTAATCTCCCTGTCCCTTTTAGCTTGTCATCATTAACATTATCATCAGCAGCAATTTGGTGCTTATTGTAACCCTTTCCTAGCTGTGCTGATGATGTTCCTTTCATTTTTGCCCACAAAACAACTTGCAAAACCAGTGCATCCATAACCTGTTCTCTCTCTGAATGCTGTCTTTAATAGTGTACTGTATAAATCATTCTCAATCACTGTGCAAGCCTGTTCATTGCAAAACAGTGAGGTAAAGGCACTGTAATTAACCAGAGAAGTAAAGGAAAGGAAGTGCCTGTGTGTGTGTAGTACTGGCAAACAGCCCATCTCTGGTCTCGCCCCTTGAAATATAATAAGAAATAGCTGTGTGTCTTTTAAAAAGGCAGAAAGGCTTTAAAGGGGTTCTCCGGTAGAAAACATATATATTTTAATCAACTGGTACCAAAATGTTAAACAGATTTGTAAATTACTCCTATTTAAAAATCTTAATCCTTCCAGTACTTATCAGATGCTACATGCTCCATAGGAAGTTCTTTGCTTTTTGAATTTTTTTTCAGTCTGACCACAGTGCTCTCTGCTGACACCTCTGTACATGTCAGGAACTGTCCAGAGTAGGAGCAAATCCCTATAGAAAACCTATCCTGCTCTGGACAGTTCCTGACATGGACAGAGGTGTCACCAGAGAGCACTGTGGTCAGACAGAAAAGAAATTCAAAAAGAAAAGAACTTCCTCTGTAGTATACAGCAGCTGATAAGTACTGGAAGGATTAAGATTTTTTAATAGAAGTAATTTACAAATATGTTTAACTTTCTGGCACCAGTTGATTTAAAAAAAAAATTTCCACCAGAGTACCCCGTTAACATCTATTTTACAGCCATTTGTGGCTTTACTGAACCGAACCTTAACCATCATAGGGTTGGTCCAAATCAGTGTTTCCCAACCCAGTCCTCAAGGCACACCAACAGTCCAGGATTTTAATTTTTCCCTGTTCTATTCCAATGGAGTAACTGAAAAAACCCGGAATGTTAGTGTGCCTTGAGGACTGGGTTGGGAAACACTGGTCTAAATACAGATGAGTAGAACCGTAGGTGGGGAGGTTTTTGTAACTGTAATACAGACACAAGAAATGTGCCCACATTATGGTCACCCACATCTAGCTTTACTCCTAATACAAGTAAGAGTATTTTCACAAGAATTCTACTCAGATTCCTTCCTTCTGAGCGTCCACTGCTGAAATCATTCGACGCTAGGACCTGCACTGACACCATTGACGGCAATGCAGTCCGCACGTAATTTAGGTTCATGCAACAGAATTTCTGAGCACCATTCCGCATGCAGAAATTCTGTAGTGTGAGCGTACCTTTATGCAGGAACACCCTCACTGGCAGATGCCCACTTCATAGCAGGCTTGGTGACAATGGAGGGAACGCAATCACCTGGTTTAGGCTGCATTCACATTAGGTTTAGTCACTACGGCTGCGGGATCCGGCTGGGAAATTTAAAGGGGTAGTCTCATGCCCCAGCGTTTGAACATTTTGTGATGTCACGGCCACGCCCCTCATGATGTCACACCACACCCCCTCCATTCATGTCTATGGGAGGGGGCGTGACGGTCGCCACACCCCCTCCCATAGACATGAATGGAGGGGGTGTGGCGTGACGTCGTGATCACGGCCACCCGCTCCAAGCGTTCTGAACAAAATGTTTAGAACGCTGGGGCACGGGAGTACCCCTTTAAAAACCAGGTGCTCCCGTATCCCAGCGAGACCGGCGCCGAAACCCATTCACAGTGACTCCAGTCGTCTCATTTTTGCCCTGTATCCGGTTTTGTGACCGGACCTAAAACTGTAGTATACTGCGGTTTTAGGTCCGGTCACTAAACCGGACACAGGGCAAAAATGAGCCGACCGGAGTCACTTCCTGTCTTCGGTCGGCTCATTAAAGTGAATGAGAAGCTGCGCTGGTCTGGCTGGGATACAAGAGCGTCCGGTTTTGAAATTTTCCAGCTGGATCCGGCAGCCGTAGTGACTAAACGTAATGTGAATGCAGCCTAAACCAGGTAACATCAAGTAAAGTTTGAGGTTTTGAGGTTTTTCAGAGTAGTCATTTTCACTTGGCGGTATTATGTGTGCACTGTGCCCTCTCTGCTTCCCCGTACACATGAATCTCATACGGCATTTAAATACTCTCTGATTTATCTGCGTCGTCTGAACCTTAAACCATTTTAGTAGCCCCTCTCTCCACAATTTATTTCTCTCATTTTGAGCACAGAACTCTGGGTGAAACCAGCAATCTATAAACCGACTTGAAACCCCGTCGGCTGCTAACAAATCTCTGTGCGCTGTCAGTAGCTCTGTCCCTGCACAACCTGGAAATCCTGCTGACTTCACTATATTGCTCGCCTCATCCCAACACAAGCGTCGCTTACCTTTTTTACCCCCAAGAGCTAATATATGTTTTATTACAGTCCTCCAGCTTTCAGGATAAAGGCACTCCAGCGGCTCTGTCCCATGTGCATCTTATGATGCATGTATATGGGGAGGGTTTTTAGAAAAAAGAAGGAAACTTTGCAGAACTTTAACCCCTTAAGGACCAGGCCATTTTACACCTTAGGACCAGAGCGTTTTTTGAACATCTGACCACTGTCATTTTAAACATTAATAACTCTGGAATGCTTTTAGTTATCATTCTGATTCCGAGACTGTTTTTTCGTGACATATTCTACTTTAACATGGTGGAATTTTTTTGTGGTAACTTGCATCCTTTCTTGGTGAAAAATCCCAAAATTTGATGAAAAAATTGAAAATTTTGCATTTTTCTAACTTTGAAGCACTCTGCTTGTAAGGAAAATGGATATTCCAAATACATTTTTTTTGATTCACATATACAATATGTCTACTTTATGTTTGAATCGTAAAATTGACAAGTTTTAACTTTTGGAAGACACCAGAGGGCTTCAAAGTTCAGCAGCAATTTTCCAATTTTTCACAAAATTTTCGAACTCGATATTTTTCAGGGACCAGTTCAGGTTTGAAGTGGATTTGAAGGGTCTTCATATTAGAAAGACCCCATTATAAAAACTGCACCCCTCAAGGTATTCAAAATGACATTCAGTCAGCTTTTTAACCTTTTAGGTGTTTCACAGGAATAGCAGCAAAGTGAAGGAGAAAATTCACAATCTTCATTTTTTACACTTGCATGTTCTTGTAGACCCAATTTTTG
Organism: Hyla sarda; assembly: GCF_029499605.1. Classification (NCBI taxonomy): domain Eukaryota; kingdom Metazoa; phylum Chordata; class Amphibia; order Anura; family Hylidae; genus Hyla; species Hyla sarda. The sequence continues at coordinate 206,056,033 of NC_079195.1, forward strand.
AATTTTTACAAGGGGTAAAAGGAGAAAATTTATACTTGTATTTGTAGCCCAATTTCTCTCAAGTAAGCACATACCTCATATGTCTATTTAAAGTGTTCGGCGGGCGCAGTAGAGGGCTCAGAAGCGAAGGAGCAACAAGGGGATTTTGGAGAGTACGTTTTTCTGAAATGGTTTTTGGGGGGCATGTTGCATTTAGGAAGCCCCTATGGTGCCAGAACAGCAAAAAAAAAAACACATGCCATACCATTTTGGAAACTAGACCCCTTGAGGAATGTAACAAGGAATTAAGTGAGCCTTAATACCCCATAGGTGTTTCACGACTTTTGCATATGTAAAAAAAAATTTTTTCACTAAAATGTGTGTTTCCCCCCCAAATTTCACATTTTTGCAAGGGTTAATAGCAGAAAATACCCCCCAAAATTTGTAACCCCATCTCTTCTGAGTATGGAGGTACCCCATAAGTTGACCTGAAGTACACTACGGGCGAACTACAATGCTCAGAAGAGAAGGAGTCCTATTTGGCTTTTTGAGAGCAAATTTTGGTCGGGGGGCATGTCGCATTTAGGAAGCCCCTATGGTGCCAGAACAGCCAAAAAAAAAACACATGGCATACCATTTTGGAAACTAGACCCCTTGAGGAACGTAACAAGGAATAAAGTGAGCCTTAATACCCCACAGGGGTTTCACAACTTTTGCATATGTAAAAAGAAAATGTTTCACTAAAATGTGTGTTTCCCCCCAAATTTCACATTTTTTTGCAAGGGTTAATAGCAGAAAATACCCCCCAAAATTTGTAACCCCATTTCTTCTGAGTATGGAAATACCCCATGTGTGGACGTCAAGTCGAACTACAATGCTCAGAAGAGGAGGAGCGCCATTGAGCTTTTGAAGAGTGAATTTGTTTGGAATGGTAGCCAGGGGCCATGTGCGTTTACAAAGCCCCCCGTGGTGCCAGAACAGTGGACCCCCCCACATGTGACCCCATTTTGGAAACTTCACCCCTCACAGAATTTAATAAGGGGTGCAGTGAGTATTTACACCTCACTGGCATTTGACAGATCTTTGGAACAGTGGGCTGAGCAAATGAAAAATAAAATCTTTCATTTTCACGGACCACTGTCCAAAAATCTGTCAGACACCTGTGGGGTGTAAATTCTCACTGTACCCCTTATTACATTACGTGAGTGGTGTAGTTTCCAAAATGGGGTCACATGTTGGGGGGTCCATTGTTCTGGCACTATGGGGGCTTGGTAAACACACGTGGCCTTCAATTCCGGACACATTTTCTCTTCAAAATCCCAATGGCGCCTCCTTCTGTTCTGAGCATTGTAGTTCGCCTGCCGAACACTTAACATCCACATTTGGGGTATTTTCTTACTGAGAAGAAATGGGGTTACAAATTTCGGGGGCTTTTTTCCTATTTTCGCTTGTGAAAATGAAACATTTAGGGTAACACCAGCATTTTAGTGAAATAAAATAATTTTTTTCATTTTCCCATCCAACTTTAAAGAAAATTTGTCAAACACCTGTGGGGTGTTAATGCTCACTATACACCTTGTTACATTCCGTGAGGGGTGTAGTTTTCAGAATGGGGTCACATGTATTTATTTTTTTGCGTTTATGTCAGAACCGCTGTAAAATTAGCCACACCTGTGCAAATCACCAATTTAGGCTTCAAATGTACATAGTGCGCTCTCACTCCTGAGCCTTGTTGTGCGTCCGCAGAGCATTTTACGCCCACATATGGGGTATTTCCGTACTCAGGTGAAATTGCGTTACAAATTTTGGGGGTCTTTTTTTCCTTTTACCTCTTAAAAAAATAAAAAGTAAAGGGCAACACCAGCATGTTAGTGTAAAAAATATATTTTTTTACACTAACAGGCTGGTGTAGACCCCATCTTTTCCTTTTCATAAGGGGTAAAAGGAGAAAAAGCCCCCCATAATTTGTAGTGCAATTGCTCCCGAGTATGGAGATACCCCATATGTGGCCCTAAACTGTTTCCTTGAAATATGACAGGGCTCCGAAGTGAGAGAGCGCCATGCGCATTTGAGGACTAAATTAGGGATTGCATAGGGGTGGACATAGGGGTATTGTACGCCAGTGATTCCCAAACAGGGGGCCTCCAGCTGTTGCTAAATTCCCAGCATGCCTGGACAGTCAGTGGCTGTCCAGAAATGCTGGGAGTTGTTGTTTTGCAACAGCTGGAGGCTCCGTTTTGGAAACACTGCCGTACAATACGTTTTTAATTTTTATTGGGGGGACAGTGTAAGGGGGTGTATATGTTGTGTTTTACCCTTTATTATGTGTTAGTGTAGTGTAGTGTTTTTAGGGTACATTCGCACTGGCGGAGGTTTACAGTGAGTTCCCTGCTAGGAGTTTGCGCTCCGGTGAAAAATTTGCCGCAGCTCATACTTGAAGCAGAAAACTTACTGTAAGCCTGCCCGTGTGAATGTACCCTGTATGTTCACATGGGCGGGCAAACCTCCAGCTGTTTCAAAACTACAACTCCCAGCATGTACTGACAGACCGTGCATGCTGGGAGTTGTAGTTTTGCAACAGCTGGAGGCACACTGGTTGGAAAACCTTCAGGTTCTGTTATCTAACTCAATATTTTCCAACCAGTGTGCCTCCAGCTGTTGCAAAACTACAACTCCCAGCATGTACTGATCACCGAAGGGCATGCTGGGAGATGTAGTTATGCAACAGCTGGAGGGATTGCAACTACAACTCCCGGCATGCTGGGATTTGCAGTTTTGCAACATCTGGAGAGCCACAGTATAGAGACCACTGCAAACTGTGGCCCTCGAGATGCTGCAAAACTACAAATCCCAGCTTGCCCAGACAGCAAACAGTTGTGTGGGCATGCTAGGAGTTGTAGTTTTGCAAGATCTGGAGGGCTATAGTTCAGAGACTACCATATAGTGGTCTCAAACTGTAGCCCTCCAGCTGTTGCAAAACTACAACTCCCAGCATGCCCAAACAGCTGTCTGGACATGCTGGGAGTTGTAGTTTTGCAACATCTGGAGTGCTACAGTATAGAGACCACTATATTGTGGTCTCAGACTGCAGCCCTCCAGATGTTGCTTGGCAACTTACCGGCTTCCGTCGGATCCAGGGGGCTTGCTGCACGACATCTCCGACGCCGATCGTCGCCCGCAGCCTCCGCAGATCGGTAAGTGGACTCCGGCGCCGGTCCTCTGTCATTTCCCCGTTCTGCCCCGCCTATTGTGGGTGGGCAGAACGGGGAAAACGAAAGTTAACCCCTGCCACCTCACTCCTATCTCTTCAGGGGGATTGTGGGTGTCTTATACACCCGCGATCCCCCTTATATTCCGGGTCACCATAGACCCGGAATCGTGCAAATCGCAACTGTGAATTCACTTGCGATTTGCGGCAATCGTCGACATGTGGGGGTCCCGGGACCCCCCTCGGCGTTTGCCTGGGACGCCTGCTGAATGATTTCAGCAGGCGTCCGGTTTCGCAACCCGCCCAGCCCGCGCGGCAGGATGCAAAATTCGCTGGGACGTATGAGTACATCCCTGGTCCTTAAGACCCAGGGCGCAGGGACGTACTCATACGTCCGTGGTCCAAAAGGGGTTAAATAAGCAAAATCTAGTAAGCAGTACTTATCCACAGTCATTAGGAATGAATATTCTTATAGAACAGCCGCCATTTTACCAATTTGGGCAAACTTAAAGGGGTACTTCGCCCCTAGACATCTTATCCCCTATCCAAAGCATAGGGGATAAGATATCTGATCGCGGGGGGTCTCGCCGCTGGGGACCCCTGCGATCTCCCTGCTGCACCCGGCATTCGTTTAGAGCATTGGGTGCAGCGCCAGAGGCTCGTGACGTCAAGGTCATGCCCCCTCAATGCAAGTCTATGGGAGGGGGCGTGACGGCCGTCAGGCCCCCTCCCATAGACTGGCATTGAGGGGGGCATGGCCATGAAGTCATGACCGGGAGGTGACCGTGACGTCATGAGCCTCTGCCCCGCATTGCCGGTCATCCGGCACGAAGCGAAGTTCGCTCCGTGCACTGGATGTCTGGGTGGCCACAGCCGAAATCGCAGGGGTCTCCCGGGCGGAGTACCCCTTTAATATAATTCTAAAGATTTTAGGTGGTTATCTGCTTAGAACTTCCCATATACATAACATAAAAGTCAAAATAGTTGATATTAGTCCTTTTGGGCGCCCAACGTCTTTTACATTTTACTCTTACCAATGGCAGACCGAAAATCTGACATCGCCACTTTGGACAAGTGCAAGTGCATTGCTTTGTTAGTTTTAAGTGTGTGTGCGTCATCTGCCAGTTTAGTGTGCCATGATAGGGAAATTGTTTGGAAAAATATTAATATGGACTTATGTGTATGGCCGGCTTTACTGAGGTGGTAGCTGCACGACAATGAATTTTAAATAGTGTAGCAAAGAGAAAATGGCAAAATATATAGTTTTTAGGAAAGGAATATCAGGGACAGTTTGCCTGGGAAACTGATAGTTTACTATTTGCTTTCCCGTGCCATAAAATAAAAGAACACATACTTACCTCCGCCTTCTCCTGCGCTGCAGCTCCCACATCTTTTTTTTTCTGAGCTCATGTGTTGTCCTTCCTTCGTGCTATGATGTCCTGCTCTCAGTTTAGCCAATCACAGAGCATAGTGGGACGTCATCAGAAGAAAGAAGAGCAGGGACCAGAAGATGAGAGAGCTGCAGTACCCGGGAAGCTGGGAAGGTAAGTATGCGTTCTTATATTGCTTTATGGCATGGGGAGGCAGTTAGTAAACTATTTGTTTTCCTGGAAAGCACCTATAATAATTTACAGTTGTAAGAATGCAGTCACCTTGGGGGGTCCTATATACCTGATTGCTGATGTCTTCTTAAAATAGGGGCCCTCAATTGCTGACAGTTCCATGTAGAAGATGGGGAGTGGGGTTAAAACATACTTAAGTTCCCATCATGCATTTTGTAGTGTCCCGGGCACTGTTATGGCAAGTGGCCTGGAGTCAGATCCTTCATCCTATAAGCCGAGAGCTCTGTGTGCTTCCCTGGCTTGTTCTCCTAGATCTGTTACAGCACCAGTGATATCTTAGGGCTGAGTGAAGGGGAAAGGAAAGTGCTCAGTGGACAGAGCTGTGGTCACCAAGCATGAAGGAGCTGCCTCCTGGGTCCTCCAATAGTTGTGCCCAGGACACTATAAGACATCTTTGTTCAGTCTTGCACTGTTCTTGACCAGAATTTTTGTTATGCTTCAACTCATTTCCCTCTGTTTAAAACTGTCAGCAGTTTTGAGTACTTAAAGGAGTTATTTAGGCACCAAAAAAAAAAAAAAAAAGATGAAATGTCGCTTGGGACAGCATGAAAAAAAGACCCTCTCACTGGTTCCCTGCTTGTCGCTCTTCTTCCTGCTTCCTATGCTGTGCATTTAGCAATACGATTGTCTGTTAAAGATAATAGTAACTATTCCAATGGGCGTCGTATATGAGTTCTGAGTTATCTTTTTGGTTCTTCCTACTCCTGAGGCGGACTTTTCTTGGCATCGATGATGGCCTGCCCAGCCAATCACTGAATAAGGCAGAACACCGCTGCAGCTAGTGATTGCCTTATTGGGCCAACACCGATGAGATGAGATGAGTTTGTTCCAGAAGCAGGAAGAAGAGTGAAGAGTGGGGACCGAAAAACATTACGGTGGGAGCACCAAATAGGTGAGTATGCCAGCTAAATGAGCTTCTATTATTAGACTTCTTTATATACATACATACCCGGTATTCTAAACCTGCATATTTATTTAAGTAAAGAGAAAAATACATTTTCATCCCCAGAGGAGCAACGATCAGGTATATTTATTTCCAACAGCTAGTGTGCCCAATCCATAAAAGCTTATTAGGCGACTTAGGCTAGGTTCAGACTGCGGAATCTCCATACGGAAAATTCCAACCATATATTCCAAGTGTGGCCAGCTGACTGAATCAGTGGGCGCTAGGGCCGCGTGGTCATTGCAGTCCCCAATAGACTGCAATGTGTTCCTCGAGGATATCCACCTGAAGAATGAGCAACGCCATTCTTCAGGTGGATATTTTAAAGCGGATTTTCCGTTCACAAATTCCACTTCCAAAATTCTGAAGTGTGAATTTGTGTACGGAAAACCCATTCACTAGGCTTGTACATTTTAGCAAGCAGAACTTCTGCCTGCAATTTCAAAGCGGAATTGCATGCAGAAATTCGGTAGTCTGAACCTATCCTTATAGGTGGGTTTGGTCAAATGTTATCTAATGTGTATAGTAAACTTAAAGGTTTTCTGTAGTGAAACATAACTTATCCCCTATCCAAAGAATAGGGAATAAGTTATAGATCGTAGGGGGTCTGACTGCTGGTACCCCGCGATCACCTGAACGGGGCCCTGGCAGTCTGCTGGAAGGGGGGCGTACCGACCCCCGCATGGAGTGGAGGCTGACACTCCCCCTCCATATATCCCATAGAGATACATGGAGGGGGCGTGTCGGTCGCTGCTTCCTGCAGGAGTTGGATGGCACCTTCCGGCAGACTGCCGAGGCCCCGTTCAGGAGGCTTTTTTGGTTAAGGAATAAGTTATGTTTCACTGCACGACTCCTTTAAAAGAAAAAAAAATGCTAGATGTAGAAAATGCACAAAAAATATCCCAGCATGTATCCCTGTAGTTTCCACTTCTTCTTTAATTTTGTTTTTTCCCTTACAATTGAAACCTCTGTGTGACCCAGCCCTTTCCAGATAAGCCCTTTCCCCCCCCCCCCCCCCCTTCTCCCCCTCTGCCCTTATATCTGGCTGTAAGATACATGTCTGCAGCAGGAGCCTCCCCCCTCTGCCCTGTCTGCAGTAGGAGGAAAAGGTTTAACCTCCACCATTGCATAACCTCTGCCCTCAATTGTTACACAGCCAAAAATGGCACAGACCAGCATGGAATAACCCCTTGTGTTTACTGAGGGATTTCTACACAGCTGTTTGTTTCCGATGTTTGCAGAAAACATCACTAATTTTGAGATTTAATGTTCCGTTAATGTAGAGTCCTAACACTGAAGCTGCCAGGTGAGATTTTAATAACACATAATAGCCACTCTGATAAAATATCATCTACAGAGCAGGTTATAGCAGAGCCTCCTAAAAATTATTCCGCCATAGATCCTCTCTTAGTAATGGAGCTCAGGGAAAAACCTTAACCCCCTTCTCTCCTCATTTCTGTCCCATATTTTTGAGTGTGTCTTGTTAACACCAGACTCCCTCACCTCCCGCTGACCCGCAGTCGGCTCTTCTCTACTTCTCTTCTGCCATCTCCACGTTTGAAGTCTAAGAGAGTATCGTATGGGGTGTTTCTTCCATCCTTCCCTGCTTCCGGGTGGTCTCAGAAGAGCTCGCTAAAACATGTATAGAGTACCGAGGTTAGACAAATATCCTTCAACATTCTCAATTTTAAGTGCTGTAAGAAAAAAAAGAAAATGCAGCACCCGAAATTAAAGGTGATCTCTTTCCTTGATATCATACTTTTAATACAGACAGCGCATTACTTACAATCTTTTACTTCTGCACACTTTTGTCTGTTTCTTGCACAGTTGTGTCTGAAAATTGCTTGATTTCTGGTGTAATCCACTCCTGTGTTCACCGGTGCATTGTAATTCCCTTTGTTCTGCTCCGTCATAGGAGAAGGACAACAAAAATAAAACCGTGGCTGGATCCCCTAAATGCTGGAAACCATTAGCACCTAATGGACCCCCTTGACTTTTAACAGGGTCTGTCTGGTTTATAGCATGGTGTGTGTGATGTCTCTGGACAAACCGCATGCTGCACTATTTTGTCTGCCATTTTTTCGGGAATATGCAGCAGTTTCCCTAATGGGGTATTCCTGGTTTTAAAAAAAAGTATCTTTAATTCTGCTGGGGCCACCATGAAAACACAAATAAAAATAAAAACATACTTACCTCTCTCCCTCGGGTATCCCCCTGTGAAGTCCTACGTTCCCCTTCGAATGCTCCTCTTACTACTTCCGAGACGGACTTGCCTCAACAGTGACTGCCCACTCCGCAAATCTCTGACTGAGACGGGACACTGCTGCGGTCAGTGATTGGCTAAGCGGGCCGTCACTGCCAAGATGTGTTTTTTTTGTTATGTTTTTCATGGTAGCCCCAGCATAATAGGAGATCATTTTTAGAAGTCAGAATACTCTTTTAGGGTGCGTTCACACGTACAGGATCCTGCGCAGATTTGATGCGCAGGATTTGTAACTGCAGATTAGAATCTGTGCTCAGTCATTTAGTTTACATTGAAATCTGCAGCAGAAAATCATGTGCATCAAATCCTGCGCATCAAACCTCGGACTCTGATAAATAGTGTTTCTGGGAAAAAACTTTTAACTCCTTAATGACCAGTCCAGTTTTCATTTTAGTTTTTTCCTTGTTGCCTTTTTAGAGCCATAGCTCTTTTTTTTTTTTTCGGTCTACGGGGCCACATGAGGCTTGTTTTATGTGGGACCAATTGTACTTCGTAATGACATCACTTATTTTACCACAACATTGCTTATACTATGGCAAAGCACTGATCAGTAATATCTACGCTCTGCTTGAGGTAAACTGTTTAACAGATTGACGATTGGTAGCGTGAAGGTAAAGAGATCGGAAACACTGCACTGTACTTCGGAGGTCCCGAGCAGCCCCCTCCCACCCAAACCCACTGACAGCTGTCATTTTTGATGCCACAATCATCATTGATCACAGCATCTAAAGGCAGCTGCGATGCGCTGAGCTCAGTATGAATCACCAAGCCAAGGAAGCAGAAAGAAGACCAGCACCGGAGGATGGGGACGCCGATATCGGCGCAACTGGTGAACGTAGGAAGGTGGGCTTTTATTATTATTTATTTATTTTTTTTAGTTTTTGCAGCTCGAGCACAGGGGAAATGAAAAATGTTTCACCACAGTTCTCCGTTAACCTTTAGATGCAGTGGTGAGTCCCATCTGCTGATAGCAGCCCATACTCACTGGCTATAAAGCAAGTTCGGCTCCTGAGCTCCCTTCATAGACCCCTAGCCGATGTATATGTATGGTGTCGTTCTTAAATTGGTTAAAGGGGTTGTCCCACCATCATTTAAACGTACCCCCTATTCACAGGATAGGGAGTAAGCATATGATCCGACCACTGGGATCCCTGTGACCCGAACTCGGACACAAGGGATCCTTGTTCCAGTGATCATTGGGGGTCCGAGCGCAGATCAGATACTTATAATGTGAATAGGTGCTAGCTTTTTTTCTTAGCATAACCTCTTAAAAAAGACAATTTATTTAATAATTTACATATACAACCTCCATTTTTCCCATCGCAACAATGATGCGCTTGTACATGACAACCGTGTTATCTTCACATCATTTGACCTGCCAGGGAGCAACACCCCCCCCCCAAAAAAAAAAGTACAGTGGTATTGATAAACACATGGGGTTAGACTTTTTTTCGCTAGACTCACATGATGAAGATAATTTCAGTAATAATAATAATTGCGGGGCTCAGATTTGCACAGACTATTGTTTCTTTTCAAGTTTTCCGGACCCTTCTGAAATGTTAAATCCTGTATTAGCATCACAGACAAAATAACAGCATGTCGTATAATAGTGTTTTCATGCCAAACAATCATTGGAGCTTGTGTCTATTTTTTTTTTTTTTAATAAAGTTTCACTGTCTCATCTGAGAGTGTTTAATACAAACTGCTGTCAGAAATACAGTTTTAAAGAAGCCACAAACTATCTAGACCGTAGTGTGTCTCCAACTGAGTTGTGGTTTTGCAACAGTTGGAGGCACATTAGTTGGGAATCACTGATTTAGGTCTTGATAGTTTTTAGGTCTTTTTTTCCTTTTTTTTTTTTACAGTTTTCCTATTTACTGCCTATGCCTGCATTTCTGGTGGGTGAAATAGTTCTAACCTGGGCCATGGGCCTCACAACGTCCTTGTACTTGGGGAAAAAAAGAGTTGATTGGTGTTCCTTTAAAAGAGCCTTAAAAAGGCCCCATTATTGAAAGCGAGTGGTCCCAATAAAAAACTTGAGGGCAATAATGAGGTAGTTGCGGACGGGAGTGGGGGGTCACAGAACATACAGCAGGTCCCGCTAAATCCTGTCCAGTCCCCCAAACCTATGAAATGGCACAAGGGGCTGATAAAATGGCACAAGGGGCTGATAAAATGGCACAAGGGGCTGATAAACTGGCATAAGGGGGTGATGAAATGGCAATAGGGGGTGATAAATTAACACAAGGGGTTAATGAAATGGCACAAAGGGGTGTAAAATTGGCACAAGAAGGTGATGAAATGGCACAAGGGGGTGATGAAATAGCATGGGGGGTAATAATATGGCATGGGGGTTACTATCTCTAAAATTTGTGACAAAATATTTGCGAGAGCAGGCTGGATTGAACATGCGTGCCTTGAGAGCGTGCGGGAGTGGAACACACACCTTGCAGGAGCAGGCAGTACTGGTCAGAAATCCACTGGGGCGGCAGGAGCTGGATTAAGAAAACAGTCCCACCCAGGGCTCTAGTTTACCTTGCTTGTTTATATGGAGAGCAGAGTATGTTCACTTTATGGCGGCTCAATTGAACCAGAGTGATTTGATAGAGGTCGTAGACAAATACAGTCTAAAGGAAGTGATGGCGCACAACCCCTCCTCCAGAGAATAAAGACTGACAGAAGCTGCATATAATTTTATTACCCAACCTTTATTGGAGCCTCCAGAAGTACAGAACAGCTGTCATTAAATCCCCTGTCCTCTAATGATGAGATGGCTCTGCTAACCCAGTCTTAGTCTACACAGTAAAGCTGATAAGGGAGTTGTCCACTATTGTGCAGAACATAAGATACTGGGGGAGATTTATCAAAACCTGTGCAGACGATCAGTGGTGCAGTTGCCTATGACAACTAGAGTGCTTCATTTATTTTTCAGATGCCTTTTTAGAAATTAAAGAAGCAATCCGATTGGTTGCTATGGGCGACTGGTCAACTTTTCCACTGCAGATTTGATAAATTTTCCCCACTGTTTTTTAGTGTGAGAACTGTCATTTTTTCCATTTAAGAACACTAGAATTGGCTTCCCCTTAACAGGATAGGGCTTTTTACAGTAATAATAGATTCTAATGACTTAAAAGCCAAAGCATTAAAACCACATGCCTAATATTGCATATGTATTTATACTCTGGCCTGTCAAGGTGTGGACTTTTCAAGACATCTGAAGAAGTCATGTTGTATTTTCCATTAGATGTTAGCGGTAGACCACTTAAAGGGATACTCCGGTGAAAACCTTTTTTCTTTTAAATCAACTGGTGGCAGAAAGTTAAACATATTTGTAAATTACTTCTAATAAAAAAATCTTAATCCTTCCTGTACTTATTAGCTGCTGAATACTACAGAGGAAATTTTTTTCTTTTTGGAATGCTCTCTGATGACATCACGACCACAGTTCTCTCTGCAGACGTTATTATAATAATAATAATAATGCTTTATTTGTTGTTGTCCTTAGTGGGATTTGAACCCAAGTCCCCAGCACTGCAAGGCAGCAGTGCTAACCACTGAGCCACCATGCTGCCCTTAGCATACATCTGCTATGCATGGTTGCTAAAATGGACAGAGATGTTAGCAGAGAGCACTGTGCTCGTGATGTCATCAGTGTTCCAAAAAGAAAGGAATTTCCTCTGTAGCATTCAGCAGCTAGTAAGTACTGGAAGGATTAAGATTTTTTAATAGAAGTAATTTACAAATATGTTTAACTTTCTGCCACCAGTTGATTTAAAAGAAAAAAGGTTTTCACCGGCGTACCCCTTTAAGCATTGTAAGATAAGACCTGTCGAAAAAACATACCACAGATACTCAGTTATATTGAGATGCAGGGAATTTGAAGGCCAAATCCATTCATAAACGATTTCTGATGTGTGGACAGAGAGAAAACTGAGAGGAGGGGGTTACAGAGCAAGCCTGCAGTGATTGGATGAAGAGACACAGCAAACTCAGGGAGGAAGTGAATGTATGGTGAGTGAGTGAGGGCGGGCTCAGTGCTTGCCTCGGACACAACCCTTCCTGAGCAGTGGATGTCAGAATAAGCGAGCAGCAGAACAGAGGGATGTGTGAGCCAAATGCAGAAGCTAAACACTTAAAAAAGACTTGTAAAAGCATCTACATGACCTAGTTAGTAACATATAGTGTTATTCTTTTTCTGTGATATGACAAGTATGCTATAAAGGGGTACTCTGCTGCTCAGAATTTGGAACAAACGGTTCCCATCGCTGGAACCGGCCCCCGGGAGCTTGTGTAGTCACGCCCCACCCCCTCAATGCAAGTCTATGGAAGGGGGCGTGACATCCGTCACGCCCCCTCCCATAGACTTGCATTCAGGGGGCAGGGCATCACGAGGGGACGGGGCTATGACGTCACAAGCTTCCGATGCCGGCTCCAGCATTGGGAACAGTTTGTTCCAAAACTTGAACAGCGGAGTACCCCTTTAAAGGGGTACTCCGGTGGAAAACTTTTTTTTTTAATTAAATCAACTGGTGCCAGAAAGTTAAACAGATTTGTAAATGACTTCTATTAAAAAATCTTAATCCTTCCAGTACTTATTAGCTGCTGAATACTACAGAGGAAATTATAATTTTTTTTGCAACACAGAGCTCTCTGCTGACATCATGACCACATTGCTCTCTGGTGACATCTCTGTCCATTTTAGGAACTGTCCAGAGCAGCATATGTTTGTTATGGGGATTTTCTCCTACTCTGGACAGTCCTTAAAATGGACAGAGATGTCAGCAGAGAGCTCTGTGTTCCAAAAAGAAAAGAATTTCCTCTGTAGCATTCAGCAGCTAATAAGTACTGGAAGGATTAAGATTATTTTTTTTTCTTTAGAAGTAATTTACAAATCTGTTTAACTTTCTGACACCAGTTGATTTAAAAAAAAATAAAAAATGTTTTCCACCGGAGTACCCCTTTAAGGCTGACAAATGTCTTTAGCGAAATAAATTAGAATAAAGCACCATCTCGGTTCTGTGGAGTGATTTTATTACTATGGCCCCTAAATTATTTTTCTTTAGTCAGTGACAAGGTTCACACCAATTTCGTCAGCGGTCCTCTGGATTTCACAGCCTGCTGACTGAGAGCGAAGCTTCTCTAATTACAATTATTTTCCTCAGGATTCATGTAACTCATAACTCCGGCTTTATCAACTTTAACATCTAATCAGATGAAATCTGCGGCTGCTCGGGGGCCAAACATCCTTCATAGGCTTTGATGTACCTGCTGCTGCACTTCTGAGGGAGAAGTGGTCGCTTTATAGAGCAACCTCATAAAAAAAAAAAAAGTAATAAATAAAAAAGAAAAGATTCATTAAAATATTTCCTTGTCTGCCGAGATGTGCAATCTTTGATTCCAGTTGTTTTTAACTGAAAAGTTTTCTTTTGGATAAATTCTTATTTACTACTTTAACTTTATTTTTTTATAGATTCACTTTGCTATAGGAAAGATGTCCAGCGAAATAAAACTTTTCCCCCTGTCCGCAGGATAGGGGATAAGTGTCTGATCACGCGAGGTCCCAGTGATTGAACCCCCTTGTCCCCTATCTGCAGGATGCAATTTTTTTTTATCGCTAGACTCCATCCACAGACATCTAATCCCTAACCAAAGGATAGGGATAAGATGTCTGATCACAGGGTCCCAGCGGTCGATCTCCGTGCAGCACCCGTGCCGCACCCGGCATTTTAAACAGTGTGTTAAGAATTTTGGGTATCCACGGCTGGAGACGTCATGCCTTGCCCCCTCATGACATCACACCATGCCCCATTCATGTCTATGGCGTCACGTCTCTGGCCACGATAAACCAGCATTCTAAACACACTGTTTAGAAAGCCGGGTGCGGCACAGGTGCTGCATGGAGATTGCGGAGGGTCCCAGCGGGGGAACCCTCACGATCAGACATCTTATCTCAGTGTACAGAGCCCTGCTTGTCCTCAATGTACAGAGCCCTACTTGTCCTCAGTGTACAGAGCCCTGCTTGTCCTCAGTGTACAGAGCCCTGCTTGTCCTCAGTGTGCAGAGCCCTGCTTGTCCTCAGTGTACAGAGCCCTGCTTGTCCTCAGTGTACAGAGCCCTGCTTGTCCTCAGTGTACAGAGCCCTGCTTGTCCTCAGTGTACAGAGCCCTGCTTGTCCTCAGTGTACAGAGCCCTGCTTGTCCTCAGTGTACAGAGCCCTGCTTGTCCTCAGTGTACAGAGCCCTACTTGTCCTCAGTGTACAGAGCCCTGCTTGTCCTCAGTGTACAGAGCCCTGCTTGTCCTCAGTGTACAGAGCCCTGCTTGTCCTCAGTGTACAGAGCCCTGCTTGTCCTTAGTGTACAGAGACCTGCTTGTCCTCGGTGTACAGAGCCCTGCTTGTCCTCAGTGTACAGAGCCCTGCTTGTCCTTAGTGTACAGAGACCTGCTTGTCCTCACTGTACAGAGCCCTGCTTGTCCTCGGTGTACAGGGCCCTGCTTGTCCTTAGTATACAGAGCCCTGCTTGTCCTCCCTCACTTCCTGTATTTGGACTCGCCACAGAGACACACAGACAATAGCTGCAGGGACAAAAATATACATATAATGATATTAGCTACATTATATTAAACATTTTTGTTGACGACAGGTACACTTTAAAACGTAAGATACTGCTAAATTGTGTCATGTGATGGGCACAGAGGAGAAAGTTGTAAATGTAAGGCTCTGTTCACAATGATATCCTAATTTCTATTTTAATGGAAGACATTGCCAGAAGTGCTGGATCGGCTAAACGATGAACACCAACAGTGCTTGGCAGATCCCTTTGACTTATAATGGGGTCCATCAGGTTTTATTGTTATGTCTGTCTCCTTGATGGGAAGAATAGTCCAGCATGTGCTGATAGAACTACCAACAGGTTTTGTGACATAGGGGGAGAAGGAAAAGGGGGCTAAGGAAAAGTTGTCCAGTTGTCCATAGTAACCATTAGATTACTTCTTTTATCCTTCAGAGGCCTTAAAACTAAATAAGCGATCTGATTGGTTGCCATGGGCAACTGGTCGACTTACGGCACGACCGTAACAAAGATAGATTGTTTTCAACACAGGGTGCCTCCAGTTGTTTCACCACTACAACTCCCAGCATGCCCTGAAAGCCAATAGATGTCAGGGCAAGCTGGGAGTTGTAGTGGTGAAACAGCTGGAGGTACACTGTTTAGGAAAACAATCATGGCCTGTATAGATAAAATAAGGGTGTATAGATGAGCTAAGGGCCAAAGACAGTGAAAAAAAAATTTAAGGAGGGGGTTAGGGATAGATGGAGGGGGTTAGGGATAGATGTCTATTGGGCTTTCATTTGTGTCTATTGCGCACTCCCATTCACACTTCTAAATTTCCGCTTGCGGAATTCCGCAAGCAGAAATTCTAAAGTGTGAATGGGAGTGCGGAATCCCATAGAAGTCTATGGGCTTTAATTTGAGACAGAATTCTGCAAGCGGAAATGTGAATAGACCCTAAGGTTGCATTCATACTAAGGGATCTCCAGAAGGAAATATTCCAAATAGAGAATCCGAGAGCGCCCTGCCCTGACTGGATCAGTCGGCACTAGGACCGCACTTTCATTGCCGTCCCCGGTGGCGGAATTCCAGCCACGTCTGACATTCAGTAGTCTCCATTGTGCAGCGGAATCCCTTGCTCAGAAAACAAGCTCGGAAATTCCTCAGTCTTAACTCTACCTTAAAGGGTTTCTCCGGTGCTTAGACATCTTATCCACTATCCAAAGGATAGGGGATAAGATGCCTGATCGTGGGAGTCCCGCCGCTGGGGACCCCCGGGATCTTGCACGCGGCACCCCGTTTGTAATCAGTCCCCTGAGCGTGTTCGCTCCGGGTCTGATTACCGATGACCACAAGGCCGGCAGCGTGTGTTGTCACGCTCCTCCCCCGTGTGACGTCACGCTCCGCCCCTCAATGCAAGCCGTAGGCTTGCATTGAAGGGCGGAGCGTGACGTCACACGGGGGCGGAGACGTGACGTCACATGCCGCCGGCCTCGTGGTCGTCGTTAATCAGACCCGGAGCGAACACGCTCAGGGGACTGATTACAAACGGGGTGCCGCGTGCAAGATCCCGGGGGTCCCCAGCGGCGGGACTCCCGCGATCAGGCATCTTATCCCCTATCCTTTGGATAGGGGATAAGATGTCTAAGCGCAGCACCGGAGAACCCCTTTAAAAGACTAGAAACCCTTCGAACTGACTGCTAGTTGAGGAAAGGTAAAAAGGTATTGTTAATATGAAATGAAATGTCATTTTCTGGGTGAATAAACCTTCAACCTGTTCAGATCCTCCTGATCTCATATTGTTTTATGTTTGTTTCATAGTCTCTCCCTGGAATTACAGATCGAATGGAATTCATGGTTCATCTCCGGTCGCAATAGGACCTGAAAATACAGACATTTCCGGAACAAATGAAGGTCAGACTTCCCTTTTCTATGATTAAATAATAAGAGCCAATCATCTGCATTCACAGAACTAATTCTTTACATTATTGAAAGATGACATTTCTTTTATATGCAAAATTCATGGATGTTTTTATCCACGCTCGGCAGACTGATACCTTTACATATTTATTTTACTGCTAAAAATTTCATAGCTGTAACATTAATACCGTCATTTGTTAACTGTGATTGTAAAACTACTTTACAGGTCAGATCAGATTTATTAATGGTCCTTGGGGAGCCGGCAGATCCTCTTGTCTTTTCATCTTTATAGTTACTTTCCATATGGTTTTAAGTTTTTATCTTTAACATACTTTTTAAGGATTTTTGGTGTTTTTTTTTCTAATTTTCCATTTTATATCCACTATCTATATTTATTTTAAATTAATTCAAAAATCTAACAGTTTCCATTCCAGCCACTTGGCTTGAAACAAAGCTGGGACTTCTTATTCTGTACAGATGACTTCCCAGCAGTGTCCTTCTTATCATTACAGACAGGATTAGGGCTACGGAATTTCATGTGCAGCAGGAAATCAATGAGCACTAGTCTAGGTGCACACGAACATGCGCCTTCTCCATTGACGGCAATGCAGTTCACACTGAATTCCGCTGTCTAATCACTTGGCCACGGTCCCTATTGACTGCAGCATCTGAATGGCTATTGAGTTTATCTTTGAGCACAGAGTCAGCTGACCTCTGTTGTGTACAGATCAGGCTTAGGTCCTAAACTGCTCCCTTCATTCCCTACCATAAATACACCAAGAGATAAGGAAGTAAGGACCCATAGAGTGTTTGGACCCAAAGAGTGAGATTAGTATATAAATTAAAGGAGATGTCCGGTGCTCACTTTTCTTATTTTATCCGTTCCGGGCTGAAAAATAAAAGAAAACAAATTTTCTCTTATCTGCCTAGGCTCCCCCGGTGCTTCAGTACAGGTGTTCGGTCCCCGGGCTGTTTTCTTCTTACTTCCTGTTAGCCTGGCACGTCACACCGAGCTTCAGCCTATCACCGGCCGCAGTGATGTCCCGCCTCTGCCAGTGATAGGCTGAAGCTCTGTGTGACGTGCCGGGCTAACAGGAAGTAAGAAGAATACAGCCCGGACCGAACACCTGTACCGGAGCACCGGGGGAGCGTAGGCAGGCAAGAGAAAGCTTATTTTCTTTTTTTTTTTGCAGCCCGGAACGGATACAATAAGAAAAGTGAGCACCGGATATGTCCTTTAACTGCTCACCCTGGGCGGTTGTGTAATCACATACACAACAACGGAAATGGAGTATAGAATAGGTCGTCTGCTGCCCCCCGGAACATATACGGCAATGGATTCAGGAGAACCCGGCTCACGGTGCTGTTCGACCAGACAGATAAGTCGGCTAAAAGAGGATTTATTGACCAGAATGCAACGCGTTTCGCTGCGCAGCGAAACGTGTTACATTCTAGTCAATAAATCCTCTTTTAGCCAACTTATCTGTCTGGTCGATCAGCGCCATGAGCCGGGTTCTCCTGAAGCCAAGTATCCATAAATACACCAAAGATGGCACTAAGGAGTAAAATATGTTATCCAGCCAAAGGATAGGGGATAAGATGTCTGATCGTGGGGGGGCCCGCCGCTGGGACCCCCCGCGATCTCTGTGCAGCACCCTCATTCTATGCGAGGCTGCATCTCCAGTCTCGGAAAGCTCTTTGTTTTCGGGACTGAGGACGTGACGTCATTCCACACCCCTCGTGACGTCACGTCACGCCCCCTCAATTCATGTCTATGGGAGGGGGCGTGACGGCCGACACGCCCCCTCCCATAGACATAAATGGAGGAGGCGTGATGTGACGTCAGGAGGGGGCGTGGCGTTACATCATGTCCCCAGTCCCGGAAACAAAGAGCTTTCCGAGACTGGAGACGCAGCCCCACATAGAATGCAGGTGCTGCTCTTTGGCCGGATAATCCCTTTAATAGAATTCAGTTAGGAAATTTTAAAGGGGAAGTGCAGTGTGGGACAATTTATCCCTTAGCCAAAGAATAGGGGATTAGTGTCTGATAGACACTCTCCTGCCCGCAACTCAGCTCTCATACACAAAGCGATTTCCGCTCAGTACAAGGAGACTGTTACCCCCGCACGAAGGTGTGGTCAACACACCCCCTCTATGCATCTGTATGGGAGGGCTGGAGATACATAAACGCTGTACCTCCAGCTCTCCCATAGAGATGTATAGAGGGGCCCTGTTAGCCACAGCTTTGTGCTGGAATCGACACTGCTCCTCTCATGGGGAGAGCCAGGGTGCCATGCAGGAGATTGTGGGGGGTCCCAGCGGTCGACCCCCCTGCAGTCAGACACTTATCCACTATTCTTTGGATAGGGGATAAATTGTTATACACTGCCGTACTCCTTTAACTTAGATAACAGAACATCTAGAAAAATATTTATTAATAATATAAATGAAATAATATTATATATATGTTTATATGTGGTTTTTTTTAAAGAGGAAAATGCTCAAGTAAGCGAGAATTTTATTAATACAGCCGCCTGACGCTGACTTGTTTTGGAGATTGATTAAGAATAAAGCTGTTTATGGACAATTTATGTCTCCGTCCAGGAACACTATAAACTCCATTAACTCTTAGCCGTTTCTTAATTTTAGTTTTCATTCATCTGCATGAAATATATAGACTTTTCATGTGCTAAAAAAAAAAAAAAATAAGGCAATAAACTGGCGCTGCAGGCAAGAATTATACCGAGCCGTGACATCATATTTGCTTACGGAGACACTTTCCTCCCGTCTGTAGCAGCGGGATAGTGTCTGCTGTTCATTTCATTGGAGAGGTTACTCGTCTCATTTCTCAGCCCACTTTACTGCGGGACCTCAGGTCACGATCTGGTTCTTTGCTGGTAGAAGCGATATACTGCGTGTCTGGGAGCAGGACGGAGAATCCTTTCACCTGCTGATAGAACAGAGCATCTTATTTTTCCACCTTCTGCTTTTCTCGTTCCTTTGATTTATTTGCCTATTTACCTTCTAAGCACATGTACAGGGAACTCATTTGAGCTGCAGGTTTTGCTGCTGCCGGTTGAAATCCACAAGATACTTAGACATATGATATCTACAGTAACAAAAAAAGGACGTCCAACAACTTCTAGATGTAAAATAGTTTCTGCCTCAACCGTTGATTTTCCGGAGGCTGGAGAGCAGCAGTGAGCAGACATCTTTGTGCCTATTCATCCAGCTCTAAACAAGAGCACTGAACCCGCAAAATTCAGGTCCCTCTGATATACTGGCTGCTACAGTCCCTGAGTTATGTACCATTGCACCAACAATCCCTTGGGACATGTAAGCTGGGCTGCTGTGCCTTGATCAATGATGGAGTCATTCACTAGGGGTTTGGCTGTGTTCTCCTAAATGCAAACATAGTTTTGGGAATACAACCCTATTGGCCATCTTTCCAGACTAGGATACCACTCTTCCATTATAGGGCTGGGCGGTATACCGGTCCATACCGAATACCGAAACTTTTGTGCTGCACGATATGAATTTTAACCCATACCGCAATACCGGTTTGGCCCCTCCTCCTCGAGAATGAATGAATCAGCCCAGCGCTGCGCTGCCCCCACATCGAGGAACTACTCACATGTCACCAGCGAGCTCTGCCCCCCCCCCCCCCCCCCAATTAATTATCAGCCCAATACTCACATGTCATACAGTTATATATACCGTGGAACCGGCAAAAGTTACAAAAATACCGCGATTCACACATTTGGTCATACCGCCCAGCCCTATTCCATTATGCCATTCTTTATTAAAGGGGTATTCTACCCCTAGACATCTTATCCCCTATCCAAAGGAATTAGTTTGGATTCATGTCTATGGCAGGAAGATATACCCACGGTTTCTGTGTCCCCCAACGAAGCCGAATGAGAAAAGTAGATTTTTTTTATACTTACTGTAAAATCTCTTTCTCAGAGGATCCATTGGGGGACACAGCACCCACCCCATTGGTTATTGGTTTATTGACCTGAGGGTCGATTGCCTGTCAGTTGGTCCGGTTGTTTTTGTCTAGGCCTTACTCGGACTTCTGTTGTTTTTTTCGGTTCCCTCCTACTGCTTTGGGATTTAACTGATTAGCTCAGAGTCAGTGTCGGCGGGGTATATCCTGCCAGAAGGGGCCGACTTCTTTTTTGTTAATGCCTAGTGTCAGCCTCCTAGTGGCAGCAAGATATACTTTATAAAGGTAAATTGTCTGATCGCAGGGGTCCCGGCACTCGGGAATCTCCGCGCAGTACCCCGGCATTCTAAACAGTATGTTTAGAACGCGGAGTTCCCGCAACGGGAGATGTGACGTCACACCATGCCCCCTCCATTCATGTCTATGGGAGGGGGCGTGACTGCAGTCACACCCCCTCCCATAGACACGAATGGAGGGGGCGTGGCGTGACTTGACCCCACACCTACTCGTGACTTCGCGTGACGCCCCCTCTGTTCATCCAATTCTCTCGCCGCAGGAACCCAGCATTCTAAACATACTTTGGAAAGAGGATAAGATCTCTTGGGGCGGAGTACCTCTTTAAAGACTAGGTTATAGATACAGTAGCCTACATTTATTAAAGCAGCACTTTGGGATTTTTTTTTTTTTTTTTTTACTATTATATAGCATAGGTTATTATTAGAGAATAATGATGAGGTTCTGGTGTAGGTTCCTGTGTAAGATGAGGTAGGCAAGTTCGGCTCCATGCTGAATGTAATTCACTGAAATGATTTCCTAATGCTGCCTGCATTTCCCATCAATCCTATGGCTTTGCAGAGAGAGGGTGTGGAGTTTGATCACTGCACCTGGTCATCTGATTAGGCTTCTGGTGCTGGAGTTCACTCTGGTTGAGGGATTAGACTTCTCAGTGGGTTGAGGTCAGTTCACATTTTGCAAAAGTGATTTGACAAATAATTACAATTGAGGTGTTTTTTGAGTTTTTACTGCACCTTGATTTTTTTCAGCTGAGAGCTAGCCGGATCTCCAGAACTGCAGCCAAATTATCCCACTGCCCACTGACTGCTGAGACTGGCCGCAGTGGTGGTCCACCTCATTTGGTAAATGGCTGAGTGGGCAATCACTGACGATACTAGTATGTCTTGGAAGGTGGGGGCCAGAGTGCCTAGTGGGAATACTTGGGTGCCGTTCTGCTCTTCTATCATTAAATATAATCTATGATCTTGGTGTCACTGGTTCCTATTTGTTGGCTGTACCTGGTATTGCAGCTTGTTTCAGTCAAGTGAAGTCCCAAAAAACATTTTTATATAATACATTAGCATTAAAGGGATTTTTTTTTTTACTGGAATACCCCTTTAAACATTGATGCTTCACCCACTCCATGCTGACAACCCTTACTCTATAGTGACCACACCTGCTTCATGGTGACTACACCTACCCTATAGTAATCACACCTACCTTATGGTGATTACACCTACCCCAAGGTGACCACACCTACCCCATGGTGACCACACCTACACAATACACAAGGTAAAAGTGCAGGTAAACTGATTTAAAATTAGGTTTAACTTATCCGGATTTGTGGTCTAGTTTCAGAAACCCGTTCATAGCCGGCATTGCTAATATAATCGCTGGCTTTGAACATTGGAGATGGGACAATTAAACCGGCAATTAACATTTTAGCAATGGCGGCTAATAACAGGTTTATCTCTAGAATGGCACTGTGGATCCATGGAAGTTTTACCTTATTTTACTCCAAGAAATGCAAAAACATGCAAAAATCCTACATAAAATAGAGTATCAGTCAATACTCTAACATTATGAGCCCACAAAACAGTGGCTTAATATAGTAAAACGACAAAACCCCTATACTGCGTAGGAACGCCTAAAGTATAGACTCCAATATATAGAACACCAAAGAGAAACGGAGCTACTCAAATTACAGTGCAAAAATAATAGAAATCTTTATTGTATACAAATCAAAAGATAAAAACCGTGCATGATTAAAATTGGGAGGAAAACGACACAGAATAGGTAGCAAACCTGGGACATATCATTGTGCCAGAACATAAGAGGCAAACATTACAGTGTTGGTATGTAGATAGATGGTAATAATAACTGCTGGAGTCGCTCAAATATAGTAAACACAGTCGAAATGTAAATTCAAGAAGAAAAGGAAAACATCGGCGACTCACCAATTCAGCTGAATGTATTCTTCTTTATTGAAGTATACTCACATACACATATTAGATGGAAGAGGGTAGTGAGGGGACAGTGATGAGCGACCGAGCTCCGTTTCGCTCGACTGGTGTGCTTCCTTCGGCCAAAATGTGTATGTGAGTATACTTCAATAAAGAAGAATACATTCAGCTGAATTGGTGAGTCACCAATGTTTTCCTTTTCTTCTTGAATATGTATGAACATTGCTATCTACATCAGAGCACCACTTCCAGCTTACCCAGCTACATCTAAATCCAGCATTTATTCCTGTACTTCCATCGCTTTACGCAGTGCCGCGTTACTCTCTATTGTGAACAGTCGAAATGTAAGACTGGGAAACTTAATAAAGTGCAAGGGCAAAAACTAGATGCATATAAGGTGCGAATACAGCAGTACCGGTGTGTAGATACAGTGATACACAGGGCACCCCGCTTAATGCATCCCACAAGGATATTGTAGCTGCTACAAGTCCCAGGATGCCGCCACCCCTACACGTGTTTCGATCTGCCAACCTTCGTCCACTGAGGGGGCATGGCCGTGACGTCACAAGCCTCCGCCCCGCATCGCCAGTCATCCGGCACGGAGCGAAGTTCATTCCATGCACCGGATGTCTGAGGTGCCGCAGAGGCACAACCCCTGCGATCAGACTTTTTATCCCCTATCCTTTGGATAGGGGATAAGATGTTTAAGGGAGGAGTACCAATTTAAATTCCTCTTTGTGCTGTTACATATGTGATATGGCGCCTCCTTGTGTTCCCCTTCAGAATGTCCACATTTACTATTGCACAGACTTATCTTTTGCTCCCCAGTTTGTGGATTTTAGGGGCCAAAACATAACTACTTGCTAAACGTTTATTGCAGTTATTGATGCCCTTATTGAAATTGGCCTTCTCTCCCGA
This sequence comes from Hyla sarda, assembly GCF_029499605.1. Lineage (NCBI taxonomy): Eukaryota > Metazoa > Chordata > Amphibia > Anura > Hylidae > Hyla > Hyla sarda. Next base: position 206,079,621 of record NC_079195.1, read on the forward strand.
CTAGATGTCCTTCAGTTCTCTACAGTAGATCACATTTTATTCAGTGGTTTCTGTATAATTCTATAGCTAATACACTCTATTGCATGACTATACTTTCCTAATACTAAACCACCACTGTTTTTTGGTTTAGGATTCACAATGGAATTAAAGACAGAAAACCCAGATCTGTGCGAGCCTGAACTGGAAGTACAGAAGCCGAGCAATGAAGAGGCAAACACCTCCTCCTTCTATTCTACTCCAAACCCCGTACTGGACAAATATATTCTGGACAATGGGAAGGTAAAGTAGTGACTGGGAAAGGTGTTAAAAATGGTAGAATAGGGTCCTCATACTAGTTGAAATGGGAGAATAGGGTCTGTTATACTGGTTGGAATGGAAGAATATGGTCCCTTTATGCTATTTGGAATAAGATAATATGGTTCCTTATACAGTGACCCCCCGACCTACGATTGCCCCGACAAATGATCAAATCGACATACGATGGCCTCTCAGAGGCCATCGCATGTCGATGTCAGCATCGACATACGATGCTTTTTTATGTCGGGGCCATCGCATTAAGTGCTATCCGGCAGCGCAAAATGCTTAAGCTGCTGCCGGATAGCAGCTTAATGTTCCCCGTGTGGTGTGGTAAGTATTACTTACCCCTCCACGATGCTCCGGGGTGCCCTCCGGGTCCAGCGCTGGTCTTCCGGTGTCTTCTCGGCCCTCTCCGATGACGTCAATACGTCAATCCCAATAGGAATTGCGTACGCAGCGGCGTAATGACGTCGCTACGCAGGCTCAGTAAGGCCTTGTGGAAGACAGCGGAGGACCTGAGAAAACAGCAGAGGACCGGAGAAGACAGCGGAGGACCGGAGATGACCAGGAGAGCCCAGCGGAGGCCCGGGGTCCCCATCGGGAGCGGCGGGGACACCATCGCGAGCGGCGGGGACAGGTGAGTACAGCTTCCTATACTTTACATTGCACGAATCCCTCAACATACGATGGATTCGACAAACGATGGCTCGTTTGGAACGAATTACCATTGTCTGTTGAGGGACCACTGTACTAGTTGGAATTAAATAATAGGGTTGGTTCCTAATACTAGTAAAAGGGGGTCCTAATGTTTATGTTACTGGAAAACCTCTTGATACTGGGACCCCTACTAATTACTAGGATTCTCTTCTGAGTGCCCTGCCCTCCTTTTCTTAGCTTGGACCGGCATTTACAGCCATTAATTTATAAGACAGCTGTATATATTTTTGTCTTCTGAATACAGACATTATATTAATGACAGTCCTTTATCCCCCCCCTTACATATAGGTTCATCTGGGGAGCGGTGTATGGGTGAACGAGGAGAAATGGCACCAGCTGCAAGCAACGCAAGGAGATTCCAAGTACACAAAGAATCTGGCTGTCATGATCTGGGGCACAGATGTCCTGAAGAACCGAAGCGTCACCGGCGTGGCAACAAAGAAGAAAAAGGATGCGAGTCCCAAACCTCCTCTGTCGCCTCACAAACTAAGTGTTATTAGAGGTAGACTGTGTTTCTACTTTCCTGCCCATCATGTGTCGTTCTAAGCATCATTCGTTTTCATTACCTTGATTCTTAGGTCCAGGAAAAAAATCTACAATTGTCAGATGTTCAGAGCCCGGCACCTGCCAGTGACTTGTCTCCACAGGAAGACGCTAAACTGAAGCTGGAAACATTAAGAGATGGGGACAATGACGCTTATTACTGTTTTCTCTTCAGTTTAATGGCTTTTTACACAGGAAGAGCCTTGGGCGGGAGTTACCATACAGTCTAAGTAACATTCAACTTGTTATGCTCACAGCCATACTGATATGTTTTTATTTATTTTCATCATGTTTGCACTTTTTTAATGGGAGACTTTTTTTAACCTTCTTATTTTTGTCCCACTGTAGGACTTGGCTTTGCGATTTTCTGATCGGTCATATACCTGTATTGCTAAGTATTATTGCCAGCTTTTGTTTTGCTAACAGGCAATCTATTAGGCTCTTACTTAGACATGGCCTAGTAGGCAAATGCACAGACACAGGAGCCTTTGTTAGGCACCCACCTGACATGGCAACCCACTGGCAATCCACACAATTGTGGGGGTGCCGAATGGGTTACAGAGCAATCCTCTTCTTTTAGTTAAACTGCTTAGAGGCAGTGGTGCTTATTGACTGTGGCATCTAAATAGTTAAATTGCCAGAGTTGGAGTTAGCTTTGATCTCTGTTATTGTAGCAGCTACAGCTGATACCCTCTGCGGATGGCAGGGTCACAGTTCTTGAGCCAGTGCTATATACATGACATAGCTGTATGTCAGGCTGCACTCACAAAGGCACTCACAAATCTCAATTTATAGTTATGTGGTTGGACAGAACTGATACCATAATATACTTAGTGTAGAGACTGTGACTCATTGCAGGAGACAAGCTCCATTATAGTCTCCTGGAAAGAGTGGGAGTAATTGCCAAGCCGTAGACTTAAGTGCGCTACCTCAGTCTTCACCCGGCTATAGCTAGGCATCGGTGGGGGTCTCTGCACTGAGACCCTGATCAATCCAAACTTTTGACATGTCTTCCAGACATGGCAAAAGTTTTTTTTCTAAATTACGGTTATGTTTTCTGAGGTATTCTGAGTTTTATTTTTTAAATTTTGTTTTCCTATTTTCAACCTAAAGAAAAACATTTAAAAAAAACATAGAATCAAAAAATAAAATACAAACCTACCTTCCTTGCTCTCACCACAGCCATTATGCTGTTGCACATGTCTGGGGTTAGCACATTTACTGCATCGGGGTGTCCCACCTCAACCACTGATTGGCTGAGCGGGGACAGACCTTATCACAGCAAGCGAGAGCAATGAGATCAGCTTCACAAAAATGGCAGCAGTGGGAGCAAGGAAGGTAAGTATATATTTTTTTCTGTTTCACCCCTTACCTCTTTAAAGTAAATGAATGCCAATGCTATTTATTACAGCTGTTTTATGCAGCTTTTCTCTTCCTGAGGACCTGTAACCTGTGTTCTTCCTTTCATTCAGAATGCGTGTACGACAGAATAGCACAAGAGACTATGGACGAGAATGAAATTGCACAGAGGCTCTCCAAAGTCAACAAGTACATCTGCGAGAAGATAATGGACATCAACAAGTCTTGCAAAAACGAGGAGCGGAAAGAGGCTAAATTCAGTCTCCAATAAACCTGTTACGTTTTGTAAGTTGGGGGGGGGGTGATAGTCTCATTCCATTGGATTTTAGCATTTTGTCCTTGTCGCGGCGAGAACCAGACCTTGCGTGTGAAATGACGTTTATGTGTGCGCCGATACTGAAACACCACAATGCAGTTCATACCGGCAAAGAACTGCAAGTGTTTGTTATTAACTTTGGAACTGAGAAAGCTGCATCGCGTCTGACTCCGTGGTCAGAATATTTGCCTCTGCTATTCTGCCACTCAATGTTTTCACCTTCAGTTTTCATTCACATCGATTCCGCTTATGTTCTACACTTTTTACTGCCAGACTTGCCAGAAACTGACATTGTTATGATTGTGTTAATACGAATTTTCGTATCAAGTTTCAAAAAAATATATTTACTGTATGTATTAACCCGTCCATTTTTCCATTTTTGTCAAGTTCAAAGCTTTGGCTGATTCCAGTACATGGGACAGGGAAAGGTCTAAGTTCTGTGCGATAACCGGTACAGAATCGAGAATGGCAGCCATGTTGTTTTCTGTGACATGAAGACCATTGTAACTTCTTAATGGGTTGGTGGCTACACATAGACCATGTAAATTCATGTGGGATGGAGATTTGACAGGCGATTTGCACAGACACAGCAAATTACAGTACCAGTCATTTGGAAGAGATTTTACAATTGTCATCCAAATGCTGTGGATTTTATTTCACAAGTAAATTGACTGAAATACTCACCTGATCTTTTTATGTATGTCAATTGCGGACTTAGAATGAGCACAGATTTGTTGTGGATTTTCCTCATTGAGTTCAGCTTGGAGATTAATTTCCCCAATGAATCAGTAATTGTGGATTTCAAAAATGTGGATTTTTGTCTGAACTTAAAGAAGATCTGTGATCAGTGTAAACAATTGAGTTTCATTATTTTTTAGCCTCATATTCCTTAATTCCAACACAGTTTTTTTTTTATCCCGTAGTTACGCCCCCCCGTTTATGAGATAAAAACTTTTTACTATTTTTATTTGGCTGACTATACACACTTTTCCTGAGTAGTCAGATGGGCGTGAACCTTATTTAAAAGCTAAGCTCAGGGGTGGGAATTAGGCTTCTTGGTTCAGGTTCAGGGGGGGGGGGGGGTTGTAAATAAGATGCTGAGGTGGTTTAAATCAGGCTCAAATTCCCCCGAGCCTTCCATTCACACCCCCTATTTAAAGGGGTACTCTGGTGGAAAACTTTTTTTTAAATCAACTGGTACCAGAAAGTTAAACAGATTTGTAAATTACTTCTATTAAAAAATCTTATTCCTCCCAGTACTTATTAGCTGCTGAATACTTCAGAGGAAATTATTTTCTTTTTGGAACACAGTGCTTTCTGCTGACATCTCTGTCCATTTTAAGAACTGTCCAGAGTAGGAGAAAATCCCCAAAGCAAACATATGCTGCTCTGGACAGTTCCTAAAATGGACAGAAATGTCAGCAGAGAGCACTGGGGTCATGATGTCAGCAGAGAGCACTGTGTTCCAAAAAGAAAATAATTACCTCTGTAGTATTCAGCAGCTAATAAGTACTGGAAGGATTAAGAATTATTAATCAAAGTCATTTACAAATCTGTTTAACTTTCTGGCACCAGTTGGAGTACCGGAGTACCCCTTTAAATAAAGTTCCCGCCCAGGAAAAGTGTAGGTAGCCAAATATTGAAATCTCTATCTTGGGGGTCGAAGAGCCGCATCAACTAAATAAAAACAATTTTGGAATCAGGTAACCTAAAGCTCCAAAATTATATAAAAACAAATTTTGTTATACTGACAACAGGTCCCCTTTAAATGTGATTTTTAAGCTCAAATGGGTCTAATATTGACTAGCGATGCAGTAGTAAGTCTCTTTTAGCTATTTCTATACATAACTCTTGCAACTTTTTGTTCCATTATGAAAAAAAAATATAGGAGCAATAATGCCAGCCCTATTGGTTGTAACCCAGCTTTCCCAGAAGCAAACTTAATAGCTGTAAAGAAAAATGTGGGAGACTTATTGACTTATTTCAGTGTTTTTTCATTCTTTTTATTTTCTCATGCTGTTAGTTTCAGATTTAATGCTCTTTCTGGCCAGAGTAGAACTACAGTTTGTCTTATAGGAGTCATTCATGTATTCTAGATCTGTAAGGCTTTGCTGTTTTGTACATTATGTTACACACAGTGCCATGAGTTTTATTTTATTTTATATAGTACTTGAATGTAAGTTTTCATACAGAATTGAATGGTTTCCTATGTTGTAGCTTTGTGACCCATAACAGCCAATCGGAGTTCACTTTCTTATAAATTGCAGTCTGATTGGTTGCCATGGCTGCAGAAATTGCCATTTATTTTTAAGGGAAGATATATATGTTTTGACTTCAAAACGTGCTGCTGCTTTGTATAATATTGCATCTTGTTTTATACACATTTCTTAAGTATAAAGGTGCCTATATACATTTGGTTAACATCCACTTTGAGGAGATCGGCTGACCTTCTGCTGTCATGAGAGTATCCTGACTATTCCCCCGCGGCATATCTTTTGGGGTGTAAAGAAGGATCAGACAGTTCAGTTTCATCATGCCCAGTCCATAGTTCTTGCCCAGTTCAAGTAGAGAGATAACACTCGATCCACCACCATTCACAGAAGAGATAAACCCCCTCCCTGTAAAATGGCTTTTGAAAAGGTCATAGAGAATGCCTAGTAGTGTCAATTTAATTCATGCTCATTTAATTCATATTAATGGGACAGGTCCTGTCTGATGTTGTCTCTGACCATGGGCCCTGCTGTAAAGCATATCTCTGCTTTTAAAAACAGCTCAAGCAAGTAGGCTGCCGCCATAATGTTGGTCAAAAAAATAGAACCAGAAATCAAAAACAGATTAGAAAAAAAACTGTATCTGGAGCTTTATTATTCTGACAGTTTTTTGCCTGTTAGCATTCTTTATCTTCAGCTCACTAACAGTAAGCTCTGGCCATCAGGAGGGGGCGTTCCCAGGCAGGTGCGATGTCATCTGAAGCCATGCCAGGTTAACTTCCGCCCTCACTCTTCTATCGCACGTAGAAGAGACAGCCAAACGCTGCAGGCTGTTCTCCCTTCCCTCCTCTGTGTATCGCAGAGAGGAGGGGGGGGGGGGGGGGGATCAGAGCAGATCTGCAGCAGATGGCTGCACACAGCGTTCGTTCTGCCCTGCATGATTGACAGGGCAGAGAGAGAATGCAGTGTATCGCCAATGTCCTGCCCGCACTTCCTGACTTTGGTCTCATGCCTGGCCGGAAGGCAGTGAAAGCAGCTGCCGGGACATGAAGGGAGACCCCTAGTGGACAATTTTTAAGAGCTGTGATCCTGGTCTTGATTCGCACCTTAGTCTGAGTTAGTCTTTATTATGGACCCTCTCTGTAGTAACAGTGGACCGAGTACAGCTCAGGATAAGCAGTATTCTCTGTTTCTAGTCAAAGGAGCACAGCTCAGCATAGTCTATAGCAGTGGTTCTTAACCTTGTTGGAGGTACTGAACCCCACCAGTTTCATATGCGCTTTCACCGAACCCCTCTTAATTGGAAAAATAAAATGTTTTTTTCAAATTCAAAACATAGGAGGTATATATTTAAGTATATATTTATACATAGGTGCACAAAATGAACAAAACCATTAAGAAGAAAGAACAAAACCATGAAAACATGATTTTCACACAAAAACAAAAACATAATGAATATTTACTGCAAATCAGTGTGACTTCTGCTGTTGTCTTTCAGAGACCAGTTCAGAAATGCGCGGCTTTACCTTGGCAAGTGCCACTCTCATGTCATTTTTGCAACAATGGCAGTGTTCCCCCACATTAGGCAGGCAGTGTTCCCCCACATTAGGCAGGCAGTGTTCCCCCACATTAGGCAGACAGAGTTCCCCCACATTAGGCAACCAGTGTTCCCCCCCCTATCAGGCAGAGTGTTCCCCCCACATTAGGCAGGCAGTGTTCCCCCACATTAGGCAGGAAGTGTTCCCCCACATTAGGCAGGCAGTGTTCCCCCACATTAGGCAGGCAGTGTTCCCCCACATTAGGCAGACTGAGTTCCCCCACATTAGGCAGACCGAGTTCCCCCACATTAGGCAGACCGAGTTCCCCCACATTAGGCAGACCGAGTTCCCCCACATTAGGCAGACCGAGTTCCCCCACTTTAGGCAGACCGAGTTCCCCCACATTAGGCAGACCGAGTTCCCCCACATTAGGCAGGCAGTGTTCCCCCACATTAGGCAGGCAGTGTTCCCCCACATTAGGCAGGCAGTGTTTCCCCACATTATGTAGGCCTGTGGTCTTCAACCTGTGGACCTCCAGATGTTGCAAAACTACAACTCCCACTGATGTAGGCAGTGTTCCCCCACAGACATACAGCCTCCAGCCATATACAGTGTATGGCTGGAGGCTGTATGCCTGTGTACTGCCCACTTCAGTGCTCTGGCTATAGCAGTAGGTCTCGGGACCGGTGGTCGGAGCACCGAATATGACGTGCCGCTGGTCACTTACCAAGCTGGCCAGCGCACGTCTTCCTCCTTCTCTATCCTCCGGTCCTCGGCGCTTTCGTTTCCATGGGCGCACGCACGGGACGTCAGTGATGTCCCGGCATGCGCTATGTCCCGGCGGCCCTGCGTTTTTAAACTTAATGCGGGGTCGCAGGGAGTTAATAGTGATGGGGGGAATTGCCCCGTTGCTACAGGACGGGCAAACACCTGCTCTGCTTGGAGCCCCCGGGCCAGCTCGGGGCCCCAAGCAATTGCTTTGTTTGCCTGTCCTGTTGCGACCTCCCCCGCCGAACCCCCGGGACTGACTCACCGAACTCCTGGGGTTCGATCGAACCCAGGTTAAGAACCACTGGTCTATAGGGTTGGTATTAGGAAAAAAAAATGATAATTTAATTTGATTTTAACCCTTTTAATGAATTTATTTCTTTATATGCTAATTGTTGTTATTATTCAGCTCTGAACACCAGACTATCCTGTACTGAGTATATGAACCCTGGTCACCTATGACTAGACTTGCACAGCCCTAGATACCATGTGGTGGACTTAAGATACTTCTATCCAATAAGCACTTTCAGAAAATGTTGTGACCCAACAGGACCTACAGGCCATTGTTTTCGTATTGTGTCAATAAAGTGACAGACACAATGGTGGGAATGTATTAAAACAAGTGCAATAGAAAACGTGTTGTAATTCTTAAAAAACAGAAGCTTAATGCCCATAACAGTATGTTTACATAGATACTAATAACTAAAGAAGCATCTACTTGGCACAAAACACTTTTCGGATATATTTGTGCTTAAAGTTAATCTGTCAGCTGCATTACACGTTCTAAACTGCTGACCCTATTAGAGCAAGGAAACACGTTACCTTTCATATATCTGCCTGTGCTTCCAGAATATAGACAATTTTTTATACTCTAGTGCAAAGAGGTATTCCCAAGCCCCTAAAGTGCTGAGGGCTGATAAGCCTCCTCGCTTCCCCTTCCATCCTAGATTAACAGTCAGATGGAAGCCAAGCCCTGTTTCCAGATCTAGTTCCTGTGCTGTGTATATAAATTCAAATGTGAAAAATGGGGTTTTGTTGAGAGCGCTCCTGTGTGACGACGGCGATTGAATGAAACAGAGGTCTGAGCCAGCACTTACGCAGGACTAACTTTTATTAGAAAAAGAAGTCAAAAAGGTAAAACAGGACGCGTTTCGGTTTTCACTCGCGCCTTCCTCAGGTCCACAATAATAAGTATGTGTAGTCCTGGCCAGGGTTTCTGCAGGCGGGCTTTTATATAAATTGGGTTCAGCCAAGAGATTTGGAAACAGGGCTTGACTTCCAGCTGACTGTCAATCGATGATGTAAGGGGAAGCGACGAGACGTTCCAGCACTCAGCATTTCAGAGACTTGGGAAAGCCTCTTCAACTTATTGTACCAGAGAATAAAAGCATTTTTCTACATTATGGAAGCACAAACAGATATACGAAAGGTACCGTGTGTCTCCTAACTACTCTCTAAGGCGATGTTCACATGACCGAATTTCCGAGCGGAATCTGGCGGCAAGATTCCACTTGGAAATTTCATTTCAGCAGAATCCCATTGCGTTCAATGGATTCTGCTGCACACTGCGGAATTTCCGTGGTAGAAACATTTGCCGTTGATATCCCGTTTCAGCCTCCAACGAAAGAATCGAAATGTCAATTCTTCAGCGGAATTCGTTCGGAAATGCACTGCCATCTATGGAGATAGCACATTTACAAGCAGTCCTAGCACCAGCAGAATATTCTGCCAGGACCAGCTTCTTGTGAAATGTCCACCTGGGCAGAGATTCCGCAAAACTTCCATTGTGTGTCACAATGTAAATTGCAGCTGACCGATTCCCTTTAACAATTTTTTTTTCTGTAAGCTAAAATCGGTGAATTCTTTAATTTCTTATCTTCCTAGAAAGACATGAAATACAGTCATGGCCGTGAATGTTGGCACCCCTGAAATTTTCTCACAGAAAAGGATTGCAGTAACACGTTTTGCTATACACATGTTTAGTCCCTTTGTGTGGATTGGAACTAAAACAAAAAAAGGGAGGGAAAAAACTGGACATAATGTTACACCAAACTCCAAAAAGGGGCTGGACAAAATTATTGGCACCCTTTCAAAATTGTGGAACAAGAAGATTGTTTCAAGCATGTGATGCTCCTTTAAACTTTAGTCTTTGCATTGTGTGTCACACTAAGCATGGACAACATAAAGAGAAATGTCTGAGGACTTGAGAACTAAAATTGTGGAAAAATATCAACAATCTCAAGGTTACAAGTCCATCTCCAGAGATCTAGATTTGTCCACAGCGCACAACATTATCATAAGTTTGCAACCCATGGCACTGTAGCTAATCTCCCTGGGTGTGGACAGAAGAGAAAAATTGATGAAAGGTGTCAATGCAGGATAGTCCGGATGGTGGATAAGCAGCCCCAAACAAGTTCCAAAAATATTCAAGCTGTCCTGCAGGCTCAGGGAGCATCAGTGTCAGCGCAAATTATCCGTCGACATTTAAATGAAATGAAACTATGGCAGGAGACCCAGGAGGACCCCACTGCTGACACAGAGACATAAAAAGCAAGACTACATTTTGCCAAAATGAACTTGAGTAAGCCAAAATCCTTCTGTGAAAACGTCTTATGGACAGATGAGACCAAGATCGAGCTTTTTGGTAAAGCACAGCATTCTACTGTCTACCGAAAACAGAATGAGGCCTACAAAGAAGAGAACACAGTACCTACAGTGAACTATGGTGGAGGTTCAATGATGTTTTGCGTTGTTTTGCTGCCTCTGGCACTGGGTGCCTTGAATGTGTACAAGGCATTATGAAATCTGAGGGTTACCAATGGATTTCGGGTCGCAATGTACAGCCCAGTGTCAGAAAGCTGGGTTTGCGTCCAAGATCTTGGGTCTTCCAGCAGGACAGTGACCCCAAATATACGTCAAAAAGCCCACAGAAATGGACGGCAACAAAGCGCTGGAGAGTTCTGAAGTGGCAGCAATGAGTCCAGATCTAAATCCCATTGAACACCTGTGGAGAGATCTTAAAATTGCTGTTTGGAAAAGGCGCCTTCCAATAAGAGAGACCTGAAGCAGTTTGTAAAGGAAGAGTGGTCCTACATTCCGGCTGAGAGGTGTAAGAAGCTTATTGATGGTTATAGGAAGCCCCTGATTTCAGTTATTTTTTCCAAATGGTGTGCAACCAAATATTAAGTTAAGGGTGCCAATAATTTTGTCCAGCCCATTTTTGGAGTTTGGTGACATTATGTCCAATTTGCTTTTTTTTCCTCCCTTTTTTGGTTTAGTTCAAATACACACAAAGGGAATAAATATGTGTATAGCAAAACACGTGTTACTGCAATCCTTTTCTGAGAGAAATACTTTATTTTCTTGAAAAATTTCTGGGGTGCAAACATTTACGGCCAAGACTGTATCAGTATGTTGTTTTATTTGCACTATTGTAAGATGTAAAATGCTTTGAAAATTGTGCAGCAAAATGTGCCGCTTAAGTGAACCTGTCACTCTTGAGGCAGCCATCTTGTGAACTGAGGAAGATGAAGAATGTTGTGTTGTATCAATAAAGATTTTTTTTTTGTAAAGCAAAATCTGATTAATACGGCAGTAAGAAATATAACAAGTTGTGATGCCAAGCCATTGTGTCCCTTCTATGCTGAACACCAGTTGTTACTAACACAGCCATATAGCTTGTCTTTAAAGGGGTACTCCTCATGAAAACATTTTTTTTTTTAATGAACTGGTGCCAAAAAGTTAAACAGATTTGTAAATTACTTCTATGTAAAAATCTTAATCCTTCCAGTACTTGTCAGCTGCTGTATGCTCCACAGGAAGTTCTTTTATTTTTACATTTCCTTTCTGTCTAACCACAATGATCTCTGCTGACACCTCTGTCTGTCTGTCCAGAGTAGGAGCAAATCCCCATAGAAAACCTCTCCTACTCTGGACAGTTCCTGACACAGACAGAGGTGGCAGCACGGAGCACTGTGGTCAGACTGAAAAGAACTGCACAACTTCCTCTCTAGTATACAGCAGCTGATAAGTACTGGAAGGATTAAGATTTTTAAATAGAAGTAATTTACAAATCTGTTTAACTTTTTGGCATCAGTTGATTTACAAAAAAAAAAATAATGTTTTCCAGCAGAGAACTCCTTTAAAGGTATATTCCAGACATACAAAATCTTAAAAAAAAAAAAAAATGCATCATTAATCAGATTTTTTTATTTCAACCAGTGACTTATGTGGCAGTGCCTTTTTTTAAGTGTACATTCACACATGGCAGATTTGCTGCTGCAGATTTCATGCTGATGAATACCAACAGTTTGAGCTCATAACAATTTTTTATGGGTGGAGGAATACAAAGATTACATATAGCGTATACAACAGTGTTTCCCAACCAGGGTGCCTCCAGCTGTTGCAAAACTACAACTCCCAGCATGCCCGGACAGCCTTTAGCTGTCCGGGCATGCTGGGAGTTGGAGTTTTGCAATAGCTGGAGGCACCCAGGTTGGGAAACATTGCGCTTCAAGAAAGAATTTCATACCATTAAATTTTTTTCCACAAAAATAAGTAGCAAAATATCATAAAAACATAAAAAAAATAAATAAATAAGGAAGATGAGAGGCAACTGTAACAGCGGGTGCAAAATTACAAGTATTGAGGTTAAGGTGCTTAAGACAGCGCATATTTTCACAATTTATGGAAGAAATAGCATGTGCATTATGTATATTATGGGCAAAATAAAGATAAAGTGCATGAAAAAGGTATTGCAAATATTTAAATTCTAATAAATAATCATGACATGTAACACGTGCATTAAAGTAGATCTCCGACAAAAAATAACTTCTCCCCTATCCGCAATATAGAGGATAAGTAGCTGATTGTGGGGGGGGGGTCCAAACATTCGGGCCCCCCGCAATCACTGGGAAGGGACCCGCGAGGAGCGCATTCTGCACCCGGCACGTGCTCCATTAACTCCTATGGGAGCGCTGAAAAGACCAGAGCACAGCTCTCGCGCATCATGTAGACAACATGTGCTCTTCAATGAGAGCGCTGGGGTTATATACTGGTGATCGTGGGGGGGCCCCAACAGTCGGACCAACCCCCGCAATAAACTACTTCAGCCTATTACCGGCCGCAGAGATGTGCCGCCTCAGCCGGTAATAGGCTGAAGCGCCGTGTCACGTCCCGGGATAAGGGAAGTAGACAGCCCGGCCAAATGATCAGCTTTTGCGGAGCTCCAGGGGAACGTAGGAAGGTAAGTGAAGGTTTGTTTTCTCTTTTTTTTTTTAGCCCGGGCAGGATGGAATAGGAATAGTCCGCACACGACATCTCCTTTAAAGGGGTATTCTGGGCAAAAACATCTTATCCCCTATTGAAAGGATAGGGGATAAGATGTCTGATCGCGGGCCCCCCCCCCCCCCCCCGCGCTCTCCCTGCAGCAGCCCGCATTGCAGTTTCGGAAACCGCAGGGCTTCGGAGACGGGGATGTGACGTCACGCCACGCCCCCTCCATTCATGTCTATGGGAGGGGGCGTTTCGGCCGTTACGCCCCCACCCATATAAATGAATGGAGGGAGCGTGGCGTGATGTCACGTCCCTGTCACGGAAGCCCAGAAGTTTCCGAAACTGCAGACGCAGCTATGCATAGAATGAGGGCTGCTGCAGGGAGATCGTGAAGGGTCCCAGTGGAGGCCCCCCGCTATCAGACATCTTATCCCCTATCCTTTCAATAGGGGATAAGATGTTTTTGCCCAGAATACCCCTTTAACCCAATTCCTATACAAAAAATGTAAACAACAAAGTACAATAATAATCCAAAAGTGAATGACTGCTATATTCACTGTAGCTTGTAACCCACAAATGCATTCCGACGAACGCTTCGGTAAAAAGTTTATCGGCGGAGAATGCGATCATTATTTGTAATTAGGATATATTTATTATGCCCTAAATTGTGTATAGGCACCTTAATCTCAATACTGATGTTTAAAGCGTATCTGTCACATCAGATTAAAAAAAATGCTTTTATATGTTTCTCACTAGGTCATGCAGATTCTTTAAGTCTTTTTTATGTGTCTAGCTTCTGTATTTGGCTCACAAATCCCTCCGTTCTGCTGCTCACATCCATTGCTCAGGAAGGGGTATGTCCAAGGAAAGCACTGAGCCCGCCCTCACTCACCATGCATTCACTTCCTCCCTGAGTCTGCTGTGCTGGGTCTCTTCATCCAATCACTGCAGGCTGCTCTGTAACCCCCTCCTCTCTGTTTTCATGCTGCAGTCTGATAGGAAAGGAGTGAGCACAGAGGAGTGCTAGTCCCATCCTCGTTTCCTGCACTTTGCCCCAGTTTCTGCTTCAGCTGGGACAAAGATGGTGCTGCAGACAAACAGGATTATATTCTGGATATATGGGGACCTCTAGTGGTCTTTTTTTAAAGCCATGATTTCTATAAAAAGGAGATAAAAAAATGTTATGAAGTAAATAAGAAAGGCTTATGTTTTGCCAAAATGTACTACACATAAAACGTTTTTGATTACGACAGTGCCCATTTTATACCTGTAACTTTGTAACCCGCTATACATTTGCCTCTCCTCTTCCTTATTAATTTTTCTGTCATCTTTTTCAATGTTTTTATAATATTTTGTCTATTCTATTAAATTTAAATAACTTTGTTCCTACTTATTTTTTGTTTAAAAAATACATTCTTATGGTGATATTCATTCTTGTAGACATTACAGATTGAAATAGTTTAACAGAACATCTAATTCGCAGCATATATGGTATGTGTGAATGTACCCAAAGGGATAAGGCATATGCAGCGTATTTCATGCTGAGAGAAATCCGTTGGGACACGGGAAATACAGTGCGCATTTTGCTAGGAGCAGACTCAAAGTGCTATCCCTGCCGCTGTCCCTGTGCAAGTTAAACAGATTTGTAAATTACTTCTATAAAAAAAATCTTAATCCTTTCAATAATTACAAGCTGCTGAAGTTGAGTTGTTTTCTGTCTGGCAACAGTGCTCTCTGCTGACATCTCTGCTTGTCTCAGGAACTGCACAGAGTAGAAGAGGTTTGCTATGGGGATTTGCTTCTAAACTGGGCGGTGCCCGAGACACGTGTCATCAGAGAGAACTTAGACAGAAAAGAACAACTCAACTTCAGAAGCTCATAAGTACTGAAAGGATTAAGATTTTTTTAATAGAAGTAATTTACAAATCTGTTTAACTTTCTGGAGCCAGTTGATTTATATATATATATATATATATACACACAGTGGTCCCTCAACATATGATATTAATTGGTTCCAGGAGAACCATCATATGTTGAAACCATCATATGTCGAGTACATATATCTATGAAAAATGGTAATTGGTTCTGGGGCCTCGGAACCATTGTATGTGGAATACATATCTCTTTGGGAAACTTAATTGGTTCTGGGATGACCATTGTATGTGGAGTGTATGGGGAGTGTAACAAACCAGGGTGCCTCCAGCTGTTGCACAACTACAAATCCCAGCATGCATGTACAGCCATTGACTGTCTGGGCATGCTGGGAGTTATAGTTTTGCAACAGCTGGAGGCACACTGATAGGGAAACATTGATGTATGGGGTGTATAGTGTGTATATGTATTGTATGTGATGTGTGACATCGCATACAGTACTGTACAGTTCTCTAAATACCTTCAGGGGGGACAGAATGTCCTCCATTACGATCCTGCCGACTACAGCTCTATAGGAAAGGAAGGGGAGGGCAGCCAGCAGCTCATTGGATGCCTGCAGCAAGATGCTATGCAGCTATTGGCTATGGCTGCACGTGGGGGGGGGGGGGGGGGGGGCTTACACGGAGCTCACAGTGGAAGCCTGTATGAGTTAGCAGGACAGCATGTGAGTAACAGGAGGCAGAACGGGGCACACGGGCACATTAAACAACTATCTGTCAGTTGCTGAAGTTGTCAGCGCCGTCAGATAGCTGTTTGTGCGATGGACCCGACACACAGCAGCATCATATGTCGATGCTGCCTTCAACATATGATGGGCTCTGAGAGGCCATCATATGTTGAGATGATCATATGTCGGGGCCATCATAAGTCAGGGGGGGGGTCACTGTATATGTATATATATATGTATATATATATAAGTTTTTTCCTGGATAACCCCTTTAGGCTTCTTTCACTCTATAGTTATGTTCCCACATTCTGACATCCGTCATTGAGCATTAACAGGTCATGAAAAAATGGATGAAATAACTGAACACAACGGATGACCAATTTTGACGGGCATTCTGTCAAAATACTGGACATGTGCCATCCGTTAACACCCGTTATTTCATATTTTAACGTACATTATTCCACCGTTATCTTTGACTGGACAAGAATTGGTGCATGTGCCGTTATTTGCCTTGTCAAAAATAAGGGACGTTAGTCATAACGGGACATAACTGATCATGAAGGATGGTCAAAAAATCCCATTGAAATGAATGGGATGATTTGACGGACGTTTTATGGACTTTGTGAGGAGAGCTCATGACGGGAGGTTTTGCAGGAACATGACGTTAGTGTGAAAGGGGCCTTCGAGTTGGGCCCAGCGTGTCATGTTGGCACGCCTCCAAACCTTACTGCACGCACAGGGCTGCGGAGGGGCATCTCATAACAAAATGTGCAGCGTATTTCCCGCTTCCCGGGGGATTTCTCTGAGCCTGGAATAGGCTGCATGTGCTATGTGTAACCTTATTCTAAAGGAGAAGTCCACCTATGATTTTCTACCGTCTTATAGGGACCAGTTTACAAATTGAAGGGGTCCCTGCACTCTTCGGAGCTCATCCACTTGGCTCTTGAGCTCTTTTGTAGATGTAGTAAAGGTATGAGATGCTTCAGCCTTCTATTTAGCTTTGGGCTGGGGCCAGAATTAGAAGCTTATTTTAAAGGGGTATTCCGCTGGCAAGGGTTCGGTAATAAATGTTCCGAACGCTGTTTTCGTGCTGCGGGGGTCTGCCACGCCCGTTTGTGACATCACGCCCACGCCCCCTCAATGCAAGTCTTTGGTAGGGGGCGTGACGGACGTCACGCCCCCTACCATAGACTTGCATTGAGGGGGCGTGATGTCACAAAGGGGCGTGGCCGACCCCCGCAGCGCGAAAACAGCGTTCGGAACATTTACTTCCGAACGCTGGCCAGTGGATTACCCCTTTAAGTGGCTTTACCTTTCCCAGTGACACCGTTCACAAGATGACCGCCGCCATTGAGTGGACGCAACAGGTACGCTTCACGGGAAAGCTCTGACTGTGTTATTTGCTTGTTGTGGTTTTGCATCACTTTGTTTCTACTTTAGAGAAATGAATTGTATTTTTTACTGCAGAAACTTCCAGATGGTTATTATTAAATACTATAAAATGATCCTGGCGCTCCGCTATTTTTTGTTTAGAAATAGATGGTATAAAAAAAAAAGTGCTGAGAACTGTACTTTTCTTTTGCCGCACTTGAGGAAAAGAAGAAACATTTTATTACCTTTTCAGGGTCACAGTAAATAGTAAAAATGTAATTTTTGTGGTAACCGACTGGTGAATGATTTGGTTCTTGGAGCTAATAGGTTGTTTGATCTGTGCGGCGGTGGCACGTTGTCTCTGGGCACAGTTTAGCTTTTGTCAGGATTAATGTATGGATTAAATTACAGAGATTTACAAAATAGCCTCTAGCTTTTACCGTTTGAAGATTCAGCATATTACGTAGATGGTCGATGGAAAGGGAACGTAAATAAAAACGTAGTCATACAATGCAAGCGGCAGATTGTCATTGCCGACTGCTCGAAAACCATTGCATAAGAGTCAAAAACAGGTGGGGGGCAGGGTTTTGGATGAATATTGGTGCATGTTGGGAGCTTTATCAATGGCTTTTACTCGCCAACAAGATGGCAGCCACAGAGCGTTTATAATTACAGTATAATAATATTTTTATTATTTATATAGTGCCCTTGGTTTCAGGGTACTTTACATATAGCAAACTTGTGTGAGCAATGTAATAGCCAACAATCACATGGGTGTGGAAATTTTATAAAAACTGCTTGTCCATGGGACCAAAACGGAGCAAAATCTACTTGTCCCTCATGACGATCCACTTGTCCGGGCCAATTTTTGCTTTTACACTGTCGTTTTTTCCTCCTTGCCCTATAATAGCCACAACTAACTACTATAATGATACCTTTAAAATTTTCCATGACATATTCTCTGAAACAAAAATATTGGTGAAGTGAAATTGAAATAGTAAAAGGTAATTTTGTAGATTTGGTGGTTTTCTTTTCTACGCCATTTACCTTGTGGTTGAGATAACCTGTTATTTTGATACTTTTGGCCGGACGGATTACAGCAATACCAGATTTGTATAGTTTCGTCATGTTCTAATCAGAATTTTTTAGATTTTTTGAATTGCAATTTTCTGACCCCTATAGATTAAAAAAAAAAAAAAAGACTTTCACATACCAGGCTGTATGAGGGCTTAATTTTTGCGCCATAATCAGTTTTTTGTACCATTTTGGTATTGATCTGACTTTTTAATAGCTTTTAACTTTTTTTTTTATGGGATATTATAAAAATTGCAATTCTGTGTTTTTTTTTTTACATTTACTGCACGGGATACATAATGTTATATTTTAATAGTTCGTACAATTACGCATGCAGCGATACCAAATATGTTGATTTTTATTATGTTTACATGTTTTTATATAGGAAAAGGGTGTGATTTTAACTTTTAATATGGAATGGGGTTTTATTAAACATTGTTTTCACACTTTATTAGTCCCTTAGGGGACTTTTAGGAGGAATCACTAGATTCCTCTTACAGATCAATAGAGTTCTATTGAACTTCATTGATCTGTGTGCTCTGCGATCCATTGATAGAGCCTAGTCCAGCCAGGTTCTATCAATGACAGAGCCACGGACACCAAGAAGCAAAGGTAAGCCCTCCAGCTACCTCTATAGTGGATCGCCCCCCTCCAGTTCTCTTCAGTTTCGGAAACCGCCGGGCTTCCGAGATGGGGACGTGACGTAATGCCACGCCCCCTCCATTCATGTCTATGGGGGGGGGGGGTGTTGCAGCCGTTACGCCCCCTCCCATAGAAATGAACGGAGGGAGCGTGGCGTGACGTCACGTCCCCGTCTCGGAAGCCCGGCGGTTTCCAAAACTGCAGACGCAGCTACGCATAGAAGGAGATTGCGGGGGGTCCCAGCGGCGGGCCCCCCCCGCGATCAGACATCTTATCCCCTATCCTTTGGATAGGGGATAAGATGTTTTTTGCCCGGCATACCCCTTTAAAGGGGTACTCCGCCAGAAAACATCTTATCCCTTAGCCAAATAATCTCCTCTGCGGCACCCAGTCATCTAGTGCACGGAGCAAACTCCGCTCCGTGCCGTTTGACTGATGACTACAGCCACCACGCCCCCTCTATACATGTCTATGGAAGGAGGCGTGACAGCTATGTACCGTAGACATGAATGGAGGGGGTGTGGCGTGACATCAGGAAAGCTCCAAGCTTCCGTGTTCCGGACCCCGCCTGTGCCAACCCAGAGATCCCTGATGTCTGGTCTCCAGTCGCAGGACTCCCATGATCAGACATCTTATCCCCTATCCTTTGGATAAGGTTATAAGATGTTTTCCAGCGGAGTACCCCTTTAAGAGGTTAATATGGTGGTTCATAAAGACTCCCCATTTACGTATGCCTTATTAGAAAATGACTAAGGACTCTCCCCTTAGGACTCTCCCTTTAGTTACCAGTGCGGAAAGACTCTGCAAAGAACAGTTCTTGCTATGGTAGTCGATCGGCCATTTTTATTTCAATAAAAACTCAAGTGCAAGGAAATAAGATACTGCATTTAATTCTAAGATAACCTGAAATGTGGTATGATGCATTCATTTCTTTATTACTATGAGATAAAGACAAAAATAAGACAAAGAAATTGTGTTACCTGGAAAAAGTTCCATCCGTCAGTGTTTTTCTTTCGGCTGTAATTTGGTAGGTAAACATTGTACGGCTTTTCAATAATCTCCAATTCCTATTTAAACTTTAAAGAACAATAATCTGCCGCTCGTGTTTAAAGTTTAAGCAAAGCTGAATGATTGAAAGCTCTACCCAGGGAGACAGCGCTTGTAGTACAGCACACATGGGAAAACTTCCATATTACATTGTAAAGCGGAAACCTTTTCTTATTCATAGAGATACAGGGAAAATCATGGTCTTATTTTGCTAAAAATATTAACAAATAAATATACAATGTCCCTATGTGACTTGGGTATGAGGTTCACTCCATAAAAAATTCCACTTGCTCTTAAAGGGGAATTCCATTTTTATGTCTTAGGCCCCTCTCACACTACTGTTGTCACACAGTAGTGTGACAGCTGTCGTGGCCACCAGGGAAAATAGCAGGTGAAAAAATACTCCTGCTGAAAAACAGCGGCACCCTAAGGACCCCATTGACCCATCGGGACCAGCAGTTGCCCATTGCGTCCCGTCAAACTGACAGCCATCAAACTAAAAAGCCGTCACGCCCCCTCCCATAGACTTGCATTGAGGGGGTGGGGTGTGAAATAATGAGGGGGCGGGGCTATGACATCACGATGTCCCAGCTCCAGCGTTCAGAACAGTTTGTTCCAAAAGCTGAGAAGCGGGGTACCCCTTTAACTGTCCAGCAGGCTGCTGCGGGGGCAGGAAGAGAGGGCCAGGTGGACTGGGAACAGAAGATTTTTTGCGGGCTGAGAGTAGAGTGATGGAGAAAGAGGACATCAGGGCTAGGATAGTGCATGGCAGTGCTGCTGCAGTGAGGAGTGCAGGGAGTATGAGCAGTCTGTCAGTGCTGGGGCTTTAGGAGACTGGGAAAGCTGAGTGGCATAGAATGTGTGCCAACCAGCTTTCCCAGTCCACTAAAGAGCTCCAATATGGCTGCTTTATGAGACCAATATTCTCTTCAGGAGACTGGAAAAGCTGGATAGCAGGCACTACACAGTGCAGGGCTCACAGTACTCCCCAGCTTTACCAGTCTCCCGAAGAGATTATTTGGTGAAGCAGCCATATTAGCTACATGAAAAGAAGAAGCAGATGTCACTAATATGCTTTATTTCCTAAAACGGCATTTATTTCATTATTTACAAGTTAACCGTACGGTCAATTTTCTGACCCCTGTAGCTTTTTTACTTTTCTGTCTATGAAAGTGTAGGGGGGCTAATTTTTATGTGCATAATCCAGACTTTTTATCGGCTCCATTTTGACATTGATTGGACTTTTTGATTGCTTTTTATAAAATTTTGTCTTGGATGCGATATGATAAAAAAAATATATAACGTAATTCTGTCATTTAGTATTTTTTATTTACAACCATTCGCAGTGCAGGATCAATAATGTTATACATTAACAGTTCAAACCATTCTGCACATGGTGATACCAAATATATTGAATTTTGCTTACATTTCTTTTTTTATGAAAAATGGGGAAAAAGTGGGGTGATTAAAATTTTTTGTGTTAAAGTGTTCCCGTCAGATCCAACAAAAAACATTTTTTAAATATATCACTCAGTACCTAATCCTGACCATGTAATTTAATTTTTATGTGTCTAGCACCTTTATTTATTTTTTTAAAACATATATTTATTAAATTTTCAAAAGTTTTTACAACTTTTTTAATTTAGCTCACTAGTCTGAACTCCTCTCAAAGGGAGGGGGCGTGGCCTCACTGCACAGGTCTCCGCCCCCTCCCTCAGTATGCTGTCTGCTCACATCTCCCCTAGCATTAGCAAAACTACAATTCCCAGCTTGTCCTCACTGACAGTAACGGGACACAAGCTGACAGTGGGAGGATTTTTCCTCCAGCTGTGATCCCTGCGCTCACAGCTGTCAATCAAGGAAGTGTGTCCATGACATAGGTGATGATGCATGGACACGAAGGACTAGTATGTGTACAGGCAGGTAGGGGGGCAGTTGTTTGACTATCTTTTTCAGTATGAAATACTGAAAATTTTCTAATGAAAGCAATTGCACAACCTATTGATTTTGCATGCTTTACAAAATATCAAAAGTTTTTCTATCTGACAGTGCCCATTTAATTTATGTTTGAGAAAACTTTATTATCGATTTTTTTTTTAATTCTTTTTTTACACTTCTTTTACCTACCCTAGGGGACTTGTATAAGGGATCATTTCCTGATTCAGATCAATGCAGAACATATGTCTTGCATTGATCCATCAGGCACACTCTATCAATAGAAGAGACCCGGCAGCCACAGAAGCTTACATAAGCGTTCGGGCTGCCAGTGGGAGGGGGGGCTGACCTGAACCACTGCACCATCAATGACTGAAATAGCGGCCTCTATATGGTAAATAGGTGCGATCGTCATGGGTCGGGAAGAAGTTAAAGTATCCCTTTAAAAAATGTTTTTTTTTTAAAGAGCCCCAAGACTCATAATCACAGTCCATGCCTGTATACTAACCGACCTAGTCACAAAAATCGTTACTGTATTCTACCCTAGCCTTTATGTTTGGTCAGATACCATGTGCATGACTGGTACATTTTATTGTTCTTGACTCCTATTATTGTTCTTTTATGGTTTTTGACTCTTAGACTAAATGAGCCCTATATAGCGTATTTTTCGCCCTATAGGACGCATCGGCGTATAAGACGCACCCAATTTATAGGGGCAAAATCTAAAAAAATAAAGATTTTGAACCCAATAGTGGTCTTCAACCTGCGGACCTCCAGATGTTGCAAAACTACAACTCGCAGCATGCCCGGACAGCCGTTGGCTGTCCGGGCATGCTGGGAGTTGTAGTTTTACAACATCTGGAGGTCCGCAGATTGAAGACCACTGCATAGGAGGTAATACTCACGTGTCCCTGCCGCTCCGGACCCGTCACCGCTGCCCTGGATGTCGCTCCATCGCTGTCGCCGTCGCTCCGGAACGTCTCTGCTGCCGGCCGGGTATCCTCGCTCTCCGTCGCCGTCATCACGTCGTTACACACGCCGACGCACGTACGCGACGACGTGATGACGAGGATGGAGAGCGCCGGCCATACAGGGGATCCCTGAACGGAGAAGACACCGAGGAGGCAGGTAAGGTCCCTCCCGGTGTCCTGTAAGCACTAACCCGGCTATTCAGTCGGGCTGTTCGGGACCGCCGCGGTGAAATCACGGCGGTCCCGAACAGCCCGACTGAACAGCCGGGTTAGTGTCACTTTCCCTTCAGACGCGGCGGTCAGCTTTGATCGCCGCGTCTGAAGGGTTAATACAGGGCATCACCGCGATCGGTGATGTCCTGTATTAGCCGCGGGTCCCGGCCGTTGATGGCCGCAGGGACCGCCGCGATAGGGGTTTATTCGCCGTATAAGACGAACCGACTTTTTCCCCCCAGTTTTGGGGAAGAAAAAGTGCGTCTTATACGGCGAAAAATACGGTATCTATTTTGTATCTTCAACTTTTTGACTTACTTTGTAAGCTCTTACAATCAGGGACCTCTCTCCTTTTGTCTGCGTATTTGATTGCTTATAAGTTTGTTATTTTTTTCCAAGTTGTATAGCAATGCGTAGTAAGTTGATATTATGGACACAGTCAATATGGCCCTTAAAGTGGTATTCTGGCTTTATACATCTTATCCCCTATCCAAAGGATAGAGGAACAGATGTATGATCGCAGGAATCCCGTCGGTGCAGCCCCCGGAATTCTGTGCCGGGGCGCTGCCTCTGAGTCAGGGACGTGACTTCATGGCCACGCCCCCTAGTGATGTCACACCACTCCCCCTCCCATAGACATGAATGTAGGGGGCATGGCGTGACTTCATGGACCCCGACTCAGAGGCAGCGCCCGTCGCAGAATGCTATGGGCTGCACAGAGATTGCGGGTGGGACCCCTGCGATAATACATGTTATACTCTAACCTTTGGATAGGGGATAAGATGTATAAGGGAATACCCCTTTAAGCTGTTATCCTTAACCAATAGGACTACTACTAGAGTAGTTCTGGAGTTCCAAATCATTGGCCCTGATTTACTATTGTAAACCCGACATGTTTTGCCAGATTCTGGAGCATTGCGCCAGAAATTCTATCTGCGCTGGAATTTGCGCCAGAATTCTGTCTGATTGCGCCAGAAATGAAAAACCCGACCAACTCTCCATTTTACTGAGAAAATCCAAAAAAGAAGGCGTGCCTGTCAGGAAAAGGGGGCATGATCACAGAAAAGGAGCGTGTTCCCAACATTTTCACAAAAACCCAACATATTTACTAAGGTTTCCACAGAATATGTGGTGGATTTGGGCTGAGGAAAACCCTACAGATCAGAGCATGTGTAAAAAAAGCAAAATGTAGGGAAACCTTAGTAAATACTGTGGAAAAAAAATTGTAGGGAATTAAAACCCACAAAGAAACCTACACAACACTCTTAGTAAATCAGGGTCATTATGTTCACCACTACAGTCCAAGGGTCACAAATCCAAAATGGCAACCTTTCCCAATTCTAGAGTCCGAAAAAGTCTTATGTAGTGATACATTCCCCATTCCTATCATTACATGCCTTTCACATTCAAGGCACTACGAAAACCCAGAAGTCTTTTGTGTGAGTTATGAGTTTCCCAAAAACAAATATGACTTAAAGGGGTACTTCGGTGGAAATGTTTTTTTTATTTTAACTCAAATGGTGCCAGAAAGTTAAACAGATTTGTAAATGACTTTTATTAAAAAATCTTTACCCTTTTATTACTTTTTAGCAGCTGTATGCTACAGAGGAAATTCTTTTCTTTTAGAATTTCTTTTTTGTCTTGTCCACAGTGCTCTCTGCTGACACCTGATGCCCGTATCAGGAACTGTCTAGAGCAGCATAGGTTTGCTATGGGGATTTTCTCCTGCTCTGGACAGTTCCTGATACAGGCATCAGGTGTCGGCAGAGAGCACTGTGGACAGTAATTTCCTCTGTAGCATACAGCTGCTAAAAAGTATTGGAAGGGTAAAGATTTTTTAATAGAAGTCATTTACAAATCTGTTTAACTTTCTGCCACCAGTTGATTTAAAAGAAATGTTTTCCACCGGAGTACCCCTTTGACAGCTGTTTAGAACTTTAGGAAACTTACCGGAAGGACAACTAAAGGAATTTTTTAATGCTGGGGTGAATGTTTTTGTCTGCTCTTTTAGAATGCCATCACTTTTTTCTCCTTTTGTGCCTCATCTTAAGATCATTAATATCTGTATCACCGAGCGTTACGTCTTCAAGTTTTGAAAGAAAGTTCTTGAGTAAGTATTGCAACGTTCACCCTGAGTTGTTTTAGGCCCTTTTGACATTCATTCGTATAGTGAAGACTGAGGACTCATTACTCTACAAAAATTGCTTTCCTAATGAGTGTTGGGTTTTCGGACTGCATACATTTAATGAGACAATGGAGACTTAATGGATTTCTGTGAGACGTGATAACCTGTTCCAACCTTGTGTACAATATGGTCAGCGCAGCTTCTCACTCCATTACCTGCGATGAAAGTGGAATAAAGTTTTTTCTGTACTTCAAGGTGCATTACACAGGAGTAAAGAGGTCGCTGTTTTCTTTGCACAGTGGTTAAGATGTTTTTTGCTGGTAACTTCTAGTTTGGGATTGTAAATCTGGTTATCCCGACTTCCCACCCAATGAGGATGTCCGGATACTGCAAGAGAACTTGGACTTTTGGAAATGTCCCTGATACCCATCCTGATTCCTGCAGATCATTAAAGGGGTACTCCGGTGGAAAACATATTTTTTTTTTATCAACTGGTGTCACAAAGTTAAACAGATTTGTAAATGACTTCTATTAAAAAATCTTTACCCTTCCTGTACTTTTTAGCAGCTGTATGCTACAGAGGGAATTCTTTTCTTTTTTAATTTCTTTTTTGTCTTGTTCACAGTGCTCTCTGCTGACACCTGATGCCCGTATCAGGAACTGTCCGGAGCAGGAGAAAATCCCCATAGTAAACCTATGCTGCTCTGGACAGTTCCTGACACGGACAGAGGTGGCAGCAGAGAGCACTGTGGACAAGACAAAAAAAGAAATTCAAAAAGAAAAGAATTTCCTCTGTAGCATTACAGCTGCTAAAAAGTACTGGAAGGGTAAAGATTTTGTAATAGAAGTCAATTACAAATCTGTTTAGCTTTCTGGCACCAGTTGATTTAAAATAAAATGTTTTCCACCGGAATACCCCTTTAATGGGGGAATCTCCCTAATAGGAGGTTCCCTACATACCGGACTACCTAACTACTGGGGGCTTCTATCTAAAAGGGAAGGGTTCCCTACCTATGTAACTTCTGGGGATTCTATCTAAAATGGGGGTTTCCCTACCCACCTACGGACTGGGAGCTCCTACCTAATAGGGATGATTCTCTACCTACTGGGGGCTTCTACCTGATAGGGGGAATTTTCTACCTCCCTACTAGGGCTTTTACCTAATGGAGGCGGGGGGGAAATATCTTAATTATGAGTGTCAGTGAGGGCCTCATGTTTGACTTTTGCCTAAGGCTTTACAATGTCCTGAGCCACTTCTGTTGTCATGGCATTAAAAAGAACAAGCATCTGTAATTGGTATCAGTGAGTATTAAAAATATCAGTACTAGCACTCAGTTTTAAAAAAATATATCAAAGTATCAGGACATCCCCACCTATACCCTCAGCATTGTGTGCATGTGTTCTCAAGAGCAAAAGGGATATAAACCACTGGCAGAATCATTTGGCGCCAGCTTATCTTTTTTTTAAAGGAAATAGGCTTAAAGAAGATATTAAAAGGGTACTCCGCTGCTCAGCGTTTGGAACAAACTGTTCCGAACGCTGGAGCCGGCACCGGGAGCTCATGATGTCATAGTTATGCCCCCTTATGATGTCACACCCCACCCCCTCAATGTAAGTCTATGGGAGGGGGCGTGACAGCCGTCACACCCCCTCCCATAGACTTGCATTGAGGGGGCCGGGCGGGTCATTAGGGGGCAGGGCTATGATGTCACGAGCTGCCGTCTTCGGCGTTCAGAACAGTTCCAAACACTGAGCAGCGGAGTACCCCTTTAAATATAGAAATCTATAACCAAATAAGGCTGCTTTCACACTATAAAATTCATCCGTTTTAAAGATCCGTTTGATGTACCGTTATGAAAACCCTAAAAATCGTCCATTAAACGTCCGTTAGAAAATCCCATTATAGTCTATGGGATTTTTACATTATCCGTTTGAATCCGTTATAGTCCGTTATTTTGTGACGGAAGATAGTAACGGAAGAAATAGTGCATGCACTATTTCTTCCTTTCATTCTCCCGTCACAAAATAACGGACTATAACGGATTCAAACGGATAATGTAAAAATCCCATAGACTATAATGGGATTTTCTAACGGACGTTTAATGGCCGATTTTCAGGGTTTTCCTAACGGAACATCAAACGGATCTTTAAAACGGATGAATTTTATAGTGTGAAAGCCGCCTAAGAGATATTTGTATTTTGTATTTGTTGTTTTTTTTTTTGTTTTTTATTTGTTTTTATAATATATTGTGTTATTACTATTTTATTGCTGCCACATGAAGGTAGGAATCCCAGGCGATGACAGATACTCAGCTAGTTATAAATAAACGGCAGCCATTATAGAAATATATCCAATTGGTCCAGCAAGTGCCACAAATCAGAATACCACCGGATGTCTTTTCTCTTTTTAGATTTGTAAAGATATATTTCACTGTTACATATTAGCATTGAGCTACGGGAGATGGAGCGAGGGAAACAGCGAATTGGATGAACTTAAATTGATAGATTCCCATTTGTGGTTTGCAATATAAGAAATCTTTCTCGGTTATTGCCAGACTCAGCACCTGTCTCGTGAAAGGAGATCATCAAATCAAGTACTGAACGGAGATAGAAAAAATCTATTTGACCCATCTACCCCGCACACCGTCTGTTTTCTCTTGCTATTCATTTTTTTTTATCTAGAAGGAAAGTCCATAGAGCACCACTGCATGTCCTGATACAGTGAGGCTTCCATGACTGATAGACAGCCTTGTAGATATGTGGGGGTCTCATACAGTCTCCAACCTCATTGAAAGGCAAATTACACTATACGGCTTCTAGACATGTTTACATTTCTTGGCTTCGATATGGAGTGCAATGATTGTTGGGGAAAAAAAGTCATCTTTATTACAAGTTTCTGGCTCTTATTTATAGAAGATTTCCAATACTGTAACTTTATTAGACAAGTTTAACCCCTTAGGGACTTAGCCCATTTTCACCTTAAAGGGGTATTCCAGGAATTTTTTTTTATTTGACTATGCTACAGGGGCTGTAAAGTTAGTGTAGTCCAAAATATAGTGTCTGTACCTGTGTGTGACGGTTTTCTCACAATTCTGTGATTTTCACCCCAATATTTATTTTTAACAGCATACAACATGACTGTTGTCTCAGATTTTTCCCAGGTTGCAATGCGGCCGAGACGTGACTCACTAGTCAGCTGATGACAGGGAGCCTGTCTGCTTCAATGGGCGGAGGGATCGCTTGGTGGGAGAGAGATCAATCTGCAACTAATGCAACAGCTGCAGGCACCCTGATGGAAAACCACAGGTCTTTTGAATGGATGCAGCTCATTTATGTTTCAGTGGGTGGGGTGGCTGATGTGTGGGAGGGAGGGAGGAAAATGGAATTGTGGGCTTTGTAGGCAAGAAAAGAAAAGTCAAACAGGAAATACCAGTTCACAAACAGCTAGCCACAGTGTTATGGTAATCTCACAACATAGCCATTTAGCCCCAAGACAAGCGCAGATCCTTCCTAAGCATGTCCATTACTGTCTGCCAGGTAGGTACTAAAATCCCCTTATGGTGGATAACCCCTTTAAGGACCTTTTTTTGCAATTCTGACCACTGTCACTTTAAGCATTAATAACTGAAATGCTTTTACCTTTTATTTTGATTCCGAGATTCTTTTTTCGTGACATATTCTACTTTTACATACTGGTAAATTTTCGTCGTTACTTGCATCCTTTCTTGGTGAAAAATCCCCAAATTTCATGAAAATGTAGCATTTTTCTAACTTTGAAACTTTCTGCTCTTAAGGAAAATGGAGATTCCAAATAAATTATATATCGATTCACAAATACAATATGTCTACTTTATGTTGGCATCATAAAGTTGACATGTTTTTACTTTTTGAAGACATTAGAGGTCTTCAAAGTATAGCAGCAATTTTCTAAATTTTCACGGAAAATTCTAAATCTGAATTTTTGAGGGACCAGTTAAGTTTGAAGTGGATTTGAGGGGCCTTTCTGTGATAAATACCCCATAAATGGCTCAATTATAGAAACTGAACCCCTCAAAGCATTCATAATTACATTCAGAAAGTTTGTTAACCCTTTAGGTGTAGGTGTTGTAGAGCCCCATTTTTTGAATTTTTACAAGGGCTAAAAGGAGAAAAATCCCCCCAAAATTTGTAACCCAATTTCTCATGAGTAAGGATATACCTCAGATGTAGATGTAAAGTACTCTGTGGGTGCACTAGGGGGCTCAGAAGGGAAGGAGCGACAATGGGATTTTGGAGAGTAAATTTTGCTGAAATGGTTTTTGGGGGGCATGTCACATTTAGGAAGCCCCTATGGTGCCATAACAGCAAAAAAAACACATGGCATACTATTTTGGAAACTACACCCCTCAAGGAATGTAACAAGGGGTATTTAGTTAAAGTTGGATGTGTAAATGAAAAAAAAACAAAATTTCACTAAAATGCTGGTTATCCCCTAAATTTAACATTTTTACAAGGGGTAATAGGAGAAAATTCCCCCCAAAATTTGTAACCTCATTTATTCTGAGTATGGAAATACCCCATGTGTGGACGTCAAGTGCACTGTGGGCGAACTACAATGCTCAGAAGAGGAGTCACATTTGGCTTTTGAAAAGCAAATTTTGCTGAAATGGTTTTTGGGGGGCATGCCGCATTTAGGAAGCCCCTATGGTGCCCGAACAGCAAGTAAACCCACATGGCATACTATTTTGGAAACTTCACCCCTCAAGGAACATAACAAGGGGTATATTGAGCCTTAACACCTTACAGGTGTTTGACCACTTTTTGTTAAATTTGTGTATATGGAAATGTTTTTTTATTTTTCACTAAAATGCAGTTTTTTCCCCAAATGTAAAATTTTTACAAGGGGTAATAGGAGAAAATGCCCCCCAAAATTTGTAACCCCATTTCTTCTGAGTATGGAAATACCCCATATGTGGATGTAAAGTGCTCTGCGGGCAAACTACAATGCTCAGAAGAGAAGGAGCGCCATTGAGCTTATGGAGAGAGAATTTGTTTAGAATGGAAGTCGGGGGCCATGTGCGTTTCCAAAGTCCCCCGTGGTGCCACAACAGTGGACCCCCCACATGTGACCCCATTTTGGAATCTACACCCCTCACAGAATTTAAGAAGTAGTGCACTGAGCGTTTAAACCCCTCTGGCGTTTGACAGATCTTTGAAACAGTGAGCTGAGCAAATGAAAAATTAAATTTTTCATTTTCATGGACCACTGTTCCAAAAATCTGTCAAGACACCTGTGGGATTTAAATGCTCACTGCACCCCTTATTAAACTCTGTGAGGGGTGTAGCTTCCAAAATGGGGTCACATGTGGGGGGGGGGGGCATTGTTCTGGCACGTTGGGGGCTTTGTAAACACACGTGGCCAGCTCATGCTGGGACTTGTAGCTATGCAACAGCTGGAGGCACACTACTGCAACTCCCAGCATGCAATTGTTATGCAACAGCAGAAGGCACAACTACAACTCCCAGCATGCCCTTTGGCTGTCCGTGCATCCTGGGGGTTGTAGTTATGCAACAGCTGAAGGCACAAAAATGTGCCTCCGGCTGTTACATAACTACAACCCCCAGCATGCACAAACTACCAAAGGGCATGCTGGGAGTTGTAGTTGTGCCTTCTACTGTTGCATCACAATTGCATGCTGGGAGTTGTTGCTATATCAATAATAAGAAAAAGACATCACTGAAAGATAGCAGCACACCCGGAATTACCAATTGAAATTAATTTATTAGTAGACTTCAGTACAGAAGACAGATTGCACATACAGGGTTAAACAATTATAAAACACACACATTAAAAACCATTAAAACCTGGCTAAAGGCCAGTGCACAACTAAGGGAAGGGGCCATGAACCCCCCCCACCTATAGACACCCGTCCTCTATGGTCAATTAATAGCAAGTCAGTACCTAGCATATAATAATTCAATATCACTATGGAGAAACCAAGCCAGGGCAACACCTATACTTGCATGTCCTGTAAGTTGGGACACAAGCTAGCGTCTCGGACCAAATAGATGATGGATAACGGGGTCACAGGAACCCCACGCGTTCCGTTGCCTGAAATTGGCAACTTCCTCAGGGGTAGCTGTGCAGATGGAGGTATGAGCTATTTATATACATACTAATAAAGGGTACATACCCTGCAGGTGTCTATGCATTGTTTGTGACGGCCTCCATGTGCTGTATCGTGGCTGCACGCCTATCAATTTCCGGTCACTCCGGATATGACGTGATGCGTATACCGTGGAATGCACGGTGAAACTCATCGCAATGCACGTAACGTGCATGTGTAATGGATATAAATGAGCAATGCGCTCAGTGTGCATCCTGGAACGCACCGTGAAACGCATGGTAGATGATACGCATGCACACCACCCGCGGAGTCACGTGAGAACGCCGAAAGACGCCCCACGCACGCGCGCACGGATTATCTCCCTGCACGCATGCCCGGGACAGGACAGGTGCCAACCAGCGCCCCACCGACCCACACTTGGTGGAACGCATAAAGAAACGCATGCTAAACGCATGCCCAGGTAACATTAACACAAGTATGCAAATTTTGCAAAATATATACGGGCAGACCGAGTGGATATGGCAACACCATCAGAAAATTGAGATGTGGTGTTAGAAATATAATATTATATAAAGTTAGGTGTATATCACTAACATAGCCATCCGCACAAATAATGACCTCAAACCATGTCCCATGGCACTTAGTACATACAGCACCTATGTTGTCAAATACCTACAAAAGTCATTTATAACAATCAGAACCATCACGCATGGTCCAGATGGGCCATGCCATATGGTTCATAGCTGAGCAAGAGGCCAGCCTTACCTCCTGCTGCTGCGCTCTGATGATCCGCCTGCCGTCACCGCTGCAGACTCCGCTCCTGGGGCCCCAATCCCGCCGGGGATCGGGGGTCCCAGCCTCAGGTACATACTCCCGACACCCGCTCTCACCTTCCAGAATAGGGGCGGAGTGGATGCCGTTAGGGACACCCCCACAGCAGGCATCCTGATTCATCCACCGGATACGGCCGACGAATCAGGATGATCATAAGGTGGCACCAGTGCCACGTCACTCCTGCTGCTAAAGGATGATAGGTGCCACCTCTGAATTGATCGGCGATTTGCGGCAATCGTCGACATGGGGGGATCTCGGGACCCCCCCAGGCATTGTAACTGGATGCCTGCTGAATGATTTCAGCAGGCATTCCGGTCCACGCCCGGCGAGCAGCAGGGACCGGAAATACTCAGGACCTACAGGTACGCCCTGAGTTTAAGAACCATACAACTTCCTCTGGAGAATACAGCAGCTGATAAGTACTGGAAGGATTAAGATTTTTAAATAGAAGTAATTTACAAATCTATATAACTCTCTGGCACGAGTTGGTTTAAAAAAATGTTTTTTCACTAGAGTACCCTTTAAGGTAACATATATACATAACTTTCATTTAGCCAACAGCTATCTCTTTTAATCCTCCCATACATATAAACATTTGGCTCGGTCGAGTATCATTGTCTACTGGATGGAGAGATACAGGATATGCTGCTACTAGACTACTCTTATTTCACAGAAAATACAAAGACTAGGCAGTAGTAATTCACAGGCTTGATAGAGAGAGAGAGAGACACCAAGAGGGAGATATTCTGGCTGGCCAAGATGGCGTAGGCGTACAAGCTTTCAGCACATCTGGATAGACATTCTTTCCCAGTTCATAACTAATAATTTCCTGGAAAGCCACATAGTATCCTTAATGGGATATTCCAGCATTTTGTAAAACATAAATGTTGCTGAGGCAGGGGAAAAATAGAGAAAAAAAAGCCATACTTACCTAACCCCATAGTTCGCCCATATCTCCTGTTTGGCTTAATCCGATCCCCCAATCTTCTGACTTCTTTCTGCTTTGGAGACGAGCACTTGGTGCAGGACCTGCCAGATGATCTCTGGCTGGGATGGGACACCACTGGAGCCAGTGATTGGCTGAGCCGACAGGTCCTGCTCAGAATCTTATCTCAGAAGCAAGAAGATGACACAAGATTGGGGAAATCAAATGGGACCAGTGGGGGACTGGGGGTAGGTAAGTTTGGCTTCTTTTCCAGTTGTTGGGGATACAAGCTGTCCCACTTGTCCCCCACTCAGCCTCCTCCAGGAGAAAGTAGAGGCACATGAATAGGCCAGTAAAGCCACATTCACTTTTATAGATCTCCTGACACAATAACATTCAAAAGAGGTCTGCAGCAGAGTGGGGGTGACCGGGGCGCTTTTCCTTTTAGGACTCCTTTTACATAATTTTTTTATTTCACCTTGTCTATTTTAAAGCCCAAAGCAAGAGACAGTCCTGGTAACAGCCTTGTGATCAGAGACCTGGAGTATCCACGCTTGGGCTGTGTCTAGAAGCATCGTCTGGATCGCAATAGGCAGTACACGTTCCCTAGATGGTAAGCTGTCTGAGGCTCAACCTTCGGCACTGCAGATGTTTTGCATCCTCCATGATGCTCTTACAGCCAAAATGCTGCCAAAGCATCATGGAAGTCCAAAACATCTGCAGTGCCGAAGGTTGCCTATGCCTGGTCTACAACCTACCCACAGTTGACCATAACCCCTGAAGCTCTGCCAATTTGCTCACAGTTATGGACGAGCGTTGGACCCAAATGCTGATCTCTGGAGTCAATCACATCATCCATTTGGAATGAGTCTGGACTTTCAGTGGAATTTTTTTTTTCTTTTTTAAATCAACTGGTGCCAGAAAGTTAAACAGATTTGTAAATTACTTCTATTAAAAACTCTTAATCCTTCCAGTACTTATTAGCAGCTGTATGCTACAGAGGAAATTCTTTTCCTTTTGAATTTATTTATTTTTTGTCTTGACCACAGTGCTCTCTGCTGACACCTGATGCCCGTATCAGGAACTGTCCAGAGCAGGAGAAAATCCCCATAGCGAACCTATGCTGCTCTGGACAGTTCCTGATACGGACAGAGGTGTCAGCAGAGAGCACTGTGGACAAGACAAAAAATAAATTTATAAAGAAAAGAATTTCCTCTGTAGTATTCAGCAGCTAATAAGAACTGGAAGGGTAAAGATTTTTTTAATAGAAGTAATTTACAAATCTGTATAACTTTTTGGCACCAGTTGATTAAAAAAAATTAAAAGTTTTCCACCGGAGTACCCCTTTAAACCCCCAAGATCATGAACCATTAACATTATAAAAGAAGACAGCTCTAATAGTATGGATACAAGTTATCAGCGAACAATCACCACTTCCTATGCACAAGGTCAAATCACTTGGAAAGTAATAAAACTTTTCAAGTTGACACAAACAGAATTACCACTCTCGACACTTAACCCCGTGTGTTAATCTCCATAGAGTTCTGCATTCTTTCCTTGCTTGACCAGATATTGATTGGTCACATGGAAAATCAGCAGAAAATCTCCTATTGATTTCCCCAGTGATGCATTTCATTGAAGTTGTTTTTAACGTATACTTTACCCTACCTCTCTGTAATTGGTGTTTTCATATATACCGGGGCCATGTACTTGGCCAGTGACACAATCGATATTCACATTGACCCATGTAAAGGGTGTCAATTGAATCTTCAGCACATAAGAGAAGCGTACGTAAAGAAACTGGAAAAACAACAGAAAGTGAGGGGTTCAGAGACTGAGATGACGGTTGTATAAATGGTATATTGGAATGAAAAAGAATTTGGGAAATATCTTTATAGTTGAGTGTACCAATAGGGTGGACAGACTACACGGTAACATTTGTGTGTGAAACTTGGTCAGGACTTCAAGTGCTCCTTATAGAGGAAAATAGAAAATCCTTGGTGGCAGAAAAATTTTAACCACTTTTTTCCCCATTAAGAAGTACTGCTATTTTACTGTGAAAAATGCAGCTTCATGCGCCTTTGTAGCACAAGCATAAATGGGGTTTTCACCATTACACTCTGCTGTACCTGTCATGAACAAAAACTTTTCATATAATGTAGATAATACCATTATATGTATATTTGTAATATACATTGGTTTACAAATGTGTATATTCTTGTCCCTAAAGCTATTGGCCCACATTTATGATTGTAGGTGTAAGTGAAGCATTTTTTTACACCTTTTTTGTGTGTGCTGGTAATGTGTAGGAGCACCAAATTTATTAAATGTTCACAGAGCATTTGATAAATTTTGTGCAGGTAAACATTTTCTAAAATTTCTCTCTTCACATACACTAAAAAGCTACGCCAGGTCTGGGATGGTGTAGTTTTAGACACTTTTCAGTGGCAGTTCATAAATCCCTTCTATATCATCTGTATTGCCAAAATCAGTGGATTGCAACTCAAAATCAGCAGAAATGTGTAAACAAAAAGTCGCAAAAAAGGCGCAAATAAACCCTGCTTGCGCCTTTTTGCACCTCTTGTAGACACAAAAAACAGTCTAAAGACAATGATAAATGTCGGCCATTGTCTGTAGGGCTCTGTACACTGAGGACAAGCAGGGATCTGTACACTGAAGACAAGCAGGGCTCTGTGCACCGAGGACAGGCAGGGCTCTGTACACCGAAGACAAGCGGGGCTCTGTACACCGAGGACAAGCGGGGCTCTGTACACCGAGGACAAGCGGGGCTCTGTACACCGAGGACAAGCGGGGCTCTGTACACCGAGGACAAGCGGGGCTCTGTACACCGAGGACAAGCGGGGCTCCGTACACCGAGGACAAGCGGGGCTCTGTACACCGAGGACAAGCGGGGCTCTGTGCACCGAGGACAGGCGGGGCTCTGTGCACCGAGGACAGGCATGACTCTGTACACCGAAGACAAGCAGGGCTCTGTGCAGTGAGGACAAGCGGGGCTATGTACACTGAGGACAAGCGGGGCTCTGTACACCGAGGACAAGCGGGGCTCTGTACACCGAGGACAAGCGGGGCTCTGTACACCGAGGACAAGCGGGGCTCTGTACACCGAGGACAAGCAGGGCTCTGTACACCGAGGACAAGCAGGGCTCTGTACACTGAGGACAAGCGGGGCTCTGTACACCGAGGACAAGCGGGGCTCTACACCGAGGACAAGCGGGGCTCTACACTGAAGACAAGCGGGGCTCTGTACACTGAGGACAAGCAGATCTGTGCACTGAGGACAAGCGGGGCTCTGTACACTGAGGACAAGCGGGGCTCTGTACACTGAGGACAATGTTTATTACAAATATAGTTTTTGTTAACAGCAGATACACTTTAATGGAGAATGACTATTCTTAAGATTGTTGGGGTCCCAGTGGTCGATTTGCCAACCTGAAAAAAATGGGGAGCAGAAAAGGTCCTACCTGATAAATTTACCACATGGCATTTTTATGGTGGTAAAAAACACAGTGGCCAGATGTTACCTGGGAGTCAATAGGGAAATATGAAACGCCAAACCCACCTGGCGTTTTTTCCTTTTTCACTCTTTAGTTTTGTTTTTTTTATCCTCTGTGGCAGCTTCAACAAAAATTGCAGCATGCTCAGACTATGGAATTTTTTCTGAAAATCTTGGCATTTTTTCACATAGAATTCTTTGGGAGAAAAAAAATACAGTGTGGGTTTAACACTGGCTTCTTCTGGTGTTTTTTGCCGTAATTCTTCAGTAGAAATCTTTGAGACACATGATAAAAGAATCACATGACTTGTATAGAGAAAAAATGCAGGGGGAAAAATGGCAAAACTAAAACATAAGTGGCGTGGAAAGGAGCATGGCATAGTAGAAGAAATAATATGTGTATGACTGCTTAGACAAGTGATTAGCTGCAGCATCCTGTGTACAGTGATTGGCTGCAGAATCCCGTGTATAGTGATTAGCTGCAGCATCCCGTGTATAGTGATTAGCTGAATTATCCCTTGTACAGTGATTAGCTGCATCATCCCTTGTATAGTGATTAGCTGCAGCATCCCGTGTACAGTGATTGGCTGCAGCATCCTGTGTACAGTGATTGGCTGCAGCATCCCATGTACAGTGATTGGCTGCAGCATCCCGTGTACAGTGATTGGCTGCAGCATCCCGTGTACAGTGATTGGCTGCAGCATCCCGTGTACAGTGATTGGCTGCAGCATCCCGTGTACAGTGATTGGCTGCAGCATCCCGTGTACAGTGATTGGCTGCAGCATCCGGTGTATAGTAATTGGCTGCATCATCCCGTGTACAGTGATTGGCTGCAGCATCCGGTGTATAGTAATTGGCTGCATCATCCCGTGTACAGTGATTGGCTGAAGCATCCCGTGTACTGTCGTTGGCTGCATCATCCCGGGTACAGTGATAAGCTGCAGCATCCCATGCATAGTAATTGGCTGCATCATCCCGTGTACAGTGATTGGCTGCAGCATCCCGTGTACAGTGATTGGCTGAAGCATCCCGTGTACTGTCGTTGGCTGCATCATCCCAGGTACAGTGATAAGCTGCAGCATCCCATGTATAGTAATTGGCTGCATCATCCCGTGTACAGTGATTGGCTGAAGCAACCCGTGTATAGTGATTGGCTGCAGCATCCCGTATATAGTGATGCCACTGATGCACTTCTGCCAGGGACTCTAAACTGGGAGTTGCCGAGAGTTGAGTATAATTTTTTTTATTCCTTCTGCCTCTCCAGAAATGTTTCATGAAGATAAAAAATAAACTCTTAAAAGTATTTTCAGGTTGGCAAATTAACCACCAGTAACTGGACAAT
This sequence comes from Hyla sarda, assembly GCF_029499605.1. NCBI lineage: Eukaryota > Metazoa > Chordata > Amphibia > Anura > Hylidae > Hyla > Hyla sarda. Next base: position 206,117,342 of record NC_079195.1, read on the forward strand.
CTCAGGACTAGTTATTCTCCATTATATCTGCATTTGGTAAATGCTAAAGGTACATTTGTGTTTGCAAATCAAAATATTGCTATGACTTTTAAAATGTATCTGCAGCAGATAGGCAATATGAATCTATAAAGGACCCTAATGGGCCATCGTGGGCCTATGACAATATTGCTAATGGGCCCATGCCTTCATTTTTCGTTATGCCCCTGAACTCTAGTGTCTGCTCTTCATCAGAGGTTCACAACATAATCATGTGACAGATATTCCTTACAAGCCAGTCTTCAGAGGGCACACAAACCTAAATCTCTGCAACAGGGTCACATGAATGTAGGTTACTGGACCCCAGTGAGTGTAGACTTGGATAGAAAGTTGCCATTTTGAGCCTGTAGGCAGAACGTACAATAGAAAATGCAGCACAGAGTGCAGACAGTGCTTCCCCTGATACTTCACATGTATTTAATTTATCTGACTGACTGTGCCAGAGTAAAGAAAAGAGGCAAGGAGGAGACATTTAATAGTATCATATCCCAATGTCCTCCGAAGGTTTAATTAGAAAACTCTACGACTGCAGCGGGGAAAGAAATCACGTCGCTTCGTCCTTATTTCGTCTCCTCCGCTTGGAATTGCCACAAGCTAATTGGGTCCAAGGTAGCCTATTTCTCAGCTAATTAGGGTTAATTGGATTTGCCTGTGCCGGGGTTTTTGCAACATTACCTCGACTAACCGGGTCTATGGATCAGAAGACCCCTCTCATGTCATGCACATGCTTAGTGCCTTCTCCCAACGCTCCAGCCTACACTTTGCTTGTTTCCCTGGCTTATGATATTGCACATCACTTTGATGACTTTTTGTCTTCCATTTTCTGCAAATTGCTTGCCCTGGGGGATTCTGCTGATCTTTTACAATTCGTCCAAGGAGCCTAACTCACCATAGAAGAGTTTTTTTTTGGTCTTGCAAATCTCATATCATTACGAGTGATTCATGCATGAGAAGTGGACAATGTGACATCTCACATGTTGGTCCTTTGGTCCCACAAGGACACTTTACATCATTTTTGACTAGTAGCAAGTTACAGCAAAGCACTTTTATGAAGTGTTCATGTTAGAAAGCATTAGAGTAATATATGGAGAATTGTGCTCACGTATGGTATGTATGTCCCTCTCGAGGGCCCCCTATGCCCCTAATGCCATCACGGATATATGTGGGAAAAAGTAACCTTTCAAATAAACAGGAAGAGCACTCCTCTTAGTTATTAGGAATAATAAATATGTTTATTTGTACAAAAAATTGTATAAATTTACATTATGTGCAGATATGTGATGAAATTATAATAAATAAAAAATGTGTATATCATAATAAATGAGGGACCGGGGGCCTTTGTGGTCTGCTCACTTGTAATAAAAAATATATATTGATATTGTATAAAATATAACAGTATACCCAGTTTCTATCATATGTCAAATACTGCAAAATACGATATGTATGGTGTCCATATTAGGACATCATCAGGCATCAGACAAACCTCTGTCACACCACAGATAAACCTCCGTCACACCTCAGACAAACCTCCGTCACACCTCAGATAAACCTCCTTCAGCTCTCAGACAAACCTCCGTCACACCTCAGACAAACCTCCGTCAGCCCTCAGCTCTCAGACAAACCTCTGTCACCCCTCAGACAAACCTCCATCATGCCTCAGACAAACCTCCCTCACCGCAGACAAATCTAGGTCATACCTCAGACAAACCTCTGCCACACCTCAGACAAACCTCGGTCACACCTCAGACAAATCTCCGTCAGCCCTCAGCTCTCAGACAAACCTTTGTCACACCTCAGACAAACCTCCATCATGCCTTAGACAAACCTCCCTCACCGCAGACAAATCTAGGTCATACCTCAGACAAACCTCTGCCACACCTCAGATAAACCTCTGCCACACCTCAGACAAACCTCTGCCACACCTCAGACAAACCTCGGCCACACCTCAGACAAACCTCCCTCAGCTCTCAGCCAAACCTCTGTCATGCCTCAGCCAAACCTCCTTTATGCTTCAAACGTCAGCCGAACAACTGTTAAAGTTTTCCAGCGCTCTGAGCGGTACAGACAACTGCGCATGTGCAGGGCTACGCTCCTAACGCTGCCTACTTTAGCCCTACGCTGTCAGCGGAGTTCTGCGCATGCCCTCCCAGTTTTCTACGAATTGAGGAAAACTTTACATCAACGGCTGTTCGGCTGAAGTCTGAGGCATGATGGAGGTTTGTCTGAGAGCTGAGGGAGCTTTGTCTTAGGTGTGACCGAGGTTTGTCTGAGGCATGACAGAGGTTTGTCTGAGAGCTGAGGGAGGTTTGTCTGAGGTGTGACCGAGGTTTGTCTGAGGCATGACAGAGGTTTGGCTGAGGGAGGTTTTGTCTGATGGCTGAGGGAGGTTTTGTCTGACGGCTGAGGGAGGTTTGTCTGATGCCTGATGATGTCCTAATATGGACACCGTAGATATGATATGTAGAGCAATTTCATTATTACATAAAGTAAGTGATGGCAATGACATAAAGACTTTTCCAGTATTTTAACAATAGTTGTAAAGATAAGTACAATATAATAGCAATGGATAGTAAATGGCAGCGATCCAATGATGGTAAAAAAAAGTCCTTCTATGAATGAGTCGGTATTGTCAACCAATAGTATATACAATCGCTCCAAATGTATCAATGTTCCATTAATATAATTATCTGGAATCAGAGTATAGTCAGATAATAGAAAGATATTTGGTGTACAACACCGCCCACCGCTCCAGTCCCGTGTGAGTAACGTCTGTATCTGCAGAATACTGTTCAGCGGGATTGAATGTGTAGCTAGACCGTTTGCTGTGGGGGACTACAGGTCAAAGGATGTCTTCATGCGTTGATCCTGTTTAATGCAGTGTTTCTCCGTAGTAGATGGCAATAATAAGGTGCATAAGTAAATGCTTCCAATGGACAGCACGAGCTCCTGGTATGTGGCAGCAGACACCGGCCCCTTCGTCCACGGCGTCCTCGTGGTTACAAGACGCGCGTCTATATTACTGATGGTATACAGATGGTATACTGAATTTTTTATTGTTTAATAAGGTGTCAGAACTAGATGTAAAGATGTGATCACAACTACAGTGGTCCCTCAAGTTACAGTAATAATTGGTTCCAGGCCGACCATTGTATGTTGAAACCATTGTACGTTGAGACCATCTCTATGGAAACCTGGTAACTGGTTCTGAAGCCACCAAAATGTCATCCAAAAATAGGAAAAAGTAAGCATTATAGGGGTACTCCACTGCTAAGCGTTTGGAACAAACTGTAATGAACACTGGAGGTGGTGCCGGGAGCTCGTGACGCCGCCCCTCATGACGTCACATCCCGCCTCCTCAATGCAAATCTATGGGAGGGGGCATGACAGCATCAAGCCCCCTCCCATGGACTTGCATTGAGGGGGGCAGGGTGTGAAGTCATGAGGGGGTGGGGCTATGACATCACGAGCTCCCGGCTCCAGCATTCGGAATAGTTTTTTCAAATGCTGAGCAGCGGAGTACCCCTTTAAAGAAAAATAAGTAGATATATAGATAAAGCAAGTCCTTACATATAAAAGTAAGAAGATCTGCTGGGAGCTGTAAATCACTGTCTGTGTAGAGAACAGGAGCTTCTTCAGGGTCCTGTACAATATACACAGTGTCCCAAAAAAAAGTAAAATGGAGCCGCCCCCACATGGAGCAACTATCCCTGGCACAGGTAAAGAGAAGTATAGAACATGTAGTACCTCTCTGTACTGTAGGGGGCACTGAGGACCATTGTAACTTGAATCCAGACTCACCTTACAAAGAAAGCTCCAGGAAAGTACAAAATGGGAGAGGAGGGGGCACATGACAGGGGGTGTAGGTAGCGGTCATAGGGTTAACAGGTTAGAACTAGGCTGGGGGGGGGGATGAGGGGTTAAAGTGGTAGGAGCTAGGCAGGCAAGGGACTTGGGGTTTGCAGGAACAGGAAGAGAAGCGGTCATTCCGGGGAGAGAAGCTGGGTCCTGCCCGCCCTCCCTTTGAGCTGGTAATGGTGGTTTGTTTTTCGTGGGGGGCTTGGTTTCGTTCTGTCACGGCGGCGTGAGCTGGAAGGGGATTTGGAGGCATGCTGGAAGGATGGAGGAGGCCCTGGTCATAATGGCCGGGGGGAGCTGGGTTGGTAGCTATCATGGGGGTCCCTAGCGGAAGGGACAGAGTGGGTCTCCGAAGGTGGTGCCCTTGGGTCAGGTGATGGTCGACCAAGGGCAAAGTAGGAGACAGTGCTTGGACGAGAAGCTGCCTTCAGGTCCCCTTCCAGAATGGGTAGGGTTATTTATTTTTGGATGGGAGGTTATGTTAACCCTGTATCAGGTGTTTGAAATTCTGTTATTTAATTTGTTATTTAATTTTGTTGTTGTTTATTAAAAGAGTAAAATGGTTGGTCCGCTGTGGCCTTTGCACCATACAAAGAGTCTGTGGTTATTGGTGGGGATGGTGGTAAGTAAAAGGGTAGTCAGCGTGCAAGGGTAGCGTAACTCTACTCTCCCCTAGTCATGCTACAGACAGCCAGTCAGTGCATGCACTTCAGTAATACAGGTGTTTTACCAGTAAATGCCCATTCTGATTGGTCAGTTCTTTCAGCCATTGACACATTGTAGCACTGTATGTTGAGTCTGTATTCAAGTTACAATGGTCATGAAAAGACCATTGTATGTTGAAAATATTGTATGTTGAGGCCATTGTAAGTTGAGGGATCACTGTGTACATAATTACTGCTGAAGAAGGGTCGCTACACCCTGAAACGCGTCCAACATATGTTATTAATCAATTGCTAATTTTGTACCATTTTAATACAAATAAACATAATTATTATTATTCCTAATAACTTAGAGAACTGCTCTTTCTGTTTATTAGAATTCTCCTTTATTTCCTTGAGCTGCACCTTATTCCTGTTTTGTCAAAATTAACCTTTATAAACCGGACCTGTATGCGCTCTTGACATGTCCGTGCTAATAAATACTTTTATTCTTCATGAAATAACAGCTCAGGAGAATTTTTTCTTAGAACTCTACTTGTTCGCTTTCTCTGTTGGTTTTCCTGGAAATGTATGAACACATTGACAACTGCATGTTAGCGTTTCCTTTGTCAATAATGTGTCTCCGTACACAGTCTGGCACTTTACATCTAGTTCTGACACCTTATTAAACAGCTGTAGAAGACTCACTATTATATGTTAGATCATTGGTTTCTAATACTAACAGCAGGTTTCCTGGACCATTCAACCATGTTCTAGAGCAGTGGTCCCCAAACTGTGGCCTTCCAGATGTTGCAAAACTACAACTCCCAGCATGCCTGGACAGCCGTTGGCTGTCCAGGCATGCTGGGAATTGTAGTTTTGCAACATCTGGAGGGCCACAGTTTGGGGACCACTGTTCTAGAGGGTCTTGGTTTTTCACCAGCTCTACCTAGGATTTTGCCACCTCACAATATCTCCAAATTGGTAATTGTACACGATGGACCTAAATCCACTTTGCCTAGACAATTAGAAATTCATTTCTAATCAGATTCTAATCGAAATTGAAGGTTGATTTTTATTTGTACAGGAGCAGGGACTCCTGTCAAATGGAAAGAGCCCCTGCCTTGTTCCTCAGTCAATATTTGCTGGACATGGCATGGACCAAGTGTATGCAGCATAGAGCATTACCGCCTATCTTTAAGTAACCACACACATCACTGCTCATCATACAGGAGCAGGGACTCCTGTCAAATGGAAAGAGCCCCTGCCTTGTTCCTCAGTCAATATTTGCTGGACATGGCATGGACCAAGTGTATGCAGCATAGAGCATTACCGTCTATCTTTAAGTAACCACACACATCACTGCTCATCATACAGGAGCAGGGACTCCTGTCAAATGGAAAGAGCCCCTGCCTTGTTCCTCAGTCAATATTTGCTGGACATGGCATGGACCAAGTGTATGCAGCATAGAGCATTACCGCCTATCTTCAAGTAGCCACACACATCACTGCTCATCATACAGGAGCAGGGACTCCTGTCAAATGGAAAGAGCCCCTGCCTTGTTCCTCAGTCAATATTTGCTGGACATGGCATGGACCAAGTGTATGCAGCATAGAGCATTACCGCCTATCTTCAAGTAGCCACACACATCACTGCTCATCATACAGGAGCAGGGACTCCTGTCAAATTGAAAGAGTCCCTGCCTTGTTCCTCAGTCAATATTTGCTGGACATGGCATGGACCAAGTTTACGCAGCATAGAGCATTACCGCCTATCTTCAAGTAGCCACACACATCACTGCTCATCATACAGGAGCAGGGACTCCTGTCAAATGGAAAGAGCCCCTGCCTTGTTCCTCAGTCAATATTTGCTGGACATGGCATGGACCAAGTGTATGCAGCATAGAGCATTACCGCCTATCTTCAAGTAGCCACACACATCACTGCTCATCATACAGGAGCAGGGACTCCTGTCAAATGGAAAGAGCCCCTGCCTTGTTCCTCAGTCAATATTTGCTGGACATGGCATGGACCAAGTGTATGCAGCATAGAGCATTACCGCCTATCTTCAAGTAGCCACACACATCACTGCTCATCATACAGGAGCAGGGACTCCTGTCAAATGGAAAGAGCCCCTGCCTTGTTCCTCAGTCAATATTTGCTGGACATGGCATGGACCAAGTGTATGCAGCATAGAGCATTACCGCCTATCTTCAAGTAGCCTCACACATCACTGCTCATCATACAGGAGCAGGGACTCCTGTCAAATTGAAAGAGTCCCTGCCTTGTTCCTCAGTCAATATTTGCTGGACATGGCATGGACCAAGTTTACGCAGCATAGAGCATTACCGCCTATCTTCAAGTAGCCACACACATCACTGCTCATCATACAGGAGCAGGGACTCCTGTCAAATGGAAAGAGCCCCTGCCTTGTTCCTCAGTCAATATTTGCTGGACATGGCATGGACCAAGTGTATGCAGCATAGAGCATTACCGCCTATCTTCAAGTAGCCACACACATCACTGCTCATCATACAGGAGCAGGGACTCCTGTCAAATGGAAAGAGCCCCTGCCTTGTTCCTCAGTCAATATTTGCTGGACATGGCATGGACCAAGTGTATGCAGCATAGAGCATTACCGCCTATCTTCAAGTAGCCACACACATCACTGCTCATCATACAGGAGCAGGGACTCCAATCTGTACAAACTGAAAAGAATCCTTAAAATTTAGAATTTAGACAAATGAGATTTTTATTTTATATTTTAGCTGTATCCAGATAAACACCGACAGGCATCTCCCTCCAAAAAGGGAATATTTTTAAATGTTAATTTTAATCAACCTGTTAGTTACCCCTGGGTACCATCCTTGTACCCAGGGTCGGCTCTGCCTATAGGCAAAATAGGCAGCCGCCTAGAGCGTACTCTTGATGGGGGCGCTGCTCTGCCCACAGCAATAAAGTTATCCAGCATCTGAAGCACCCGCCCTTCCAGCAAAACCCTGCCACTCCAGTAGTAAGGTGATTACATGAGTAGGAGGTTTGTTACAGTGTGTCACCCCAGTAGTAAGGAAATTACATGAGTAGGAGGTTTGTTACAGTGTGTCACCCCAGTAGTAAGGTAATTATATGAGGATGGGGTTTGTTACAGTGTGCCACTCCAGTAGTAAGGTCATTACATGAGTAGGAGGTTTGTTACAGTGTGTCAGCTCAGTAGTAAGGTAATTACATGAGGAGGGGGTTTGTTACAGTGCGCCACTCCAGTAGTAAGGTGATTACATGAGTAGGAGGTTTGTTACAGTGTGTCACCCCAGTAGTAAGGAGATTACATGAGGAGTAGGTTTGTTACAGTGTGTCACCCCAGTAGTAAGGAGATTACATGAGGAGGAGGTTTGTTACAGTGTGTCACCCCAGTAGTAAGGAGATTACATGAGAAGGAGGTTTGTTACAGTGTGTCACCCCAGTAGTAAGGAGATTACATGAAGATGAGGTTTGTTACAGTGTGTCACCCCAGTAGTAAGGAGATTACATGAGCAGGAGGTTTGTTACAGTGTGTCACCCCAGTAGTAAGGAAATTACATGAGGAGGGGGTTTGTTACAGTGTGTCACCCCAGTAGTAAGGAGATTACATGAGAAGGAGGTTTGTTACAGTGTATCACCCCAATAGTAAGACGATTACATGAGTATGAGGTTTGTTACAGTGTGTCACCCCAGTAGTAAGGAGATTACATGAGGAGAAGGTTTGTTACAGTGTGTCACCTCAGTAGTAAGGAGATTACATGAGGAGGAGGTTTGTTACAGTGCGTCGCCACAGTAGTAAGGAGATTACATGAGGAGGAAGTTGTTACAATGTGTCACCCCAGTAGTAAGGAGATTACATGAGAAGGAGGTTTGTTACAGTGTGACACCCTAGTAGTAATGAGATTACATGAGGAGAAGGTTTGTTACAGTGTGTCACCACAGTAGTAAGGAGATTACATGAGGAGGAGGTTTGTTACAGTGTGTCACCCCAGTAGTAAGGTGATTACATGAGGAGGAGGTTTGTTACAGTGTGTCACCACAGTAGTAATTAGATTACATGAGGAGGAGGTTTGTTACAGTGTGTCACCACAGTAGTAATTAGATTACATGAGGAGGAGGTTTGTTACAGTGTGTCACCACAGTAGTAAGGAGATTACATGAGGAGGAGGTTTGTTACAGTGTGTCACCCCAGTAGTAAGGAGATTACATGAGGAGGAGGTTTGTTACAGTGTGTCACCCCAGTAGTAAGGTCGGGCATGTGAAAGGGTGGACACTTTATTAGCATCTTTTAGATATAGTACGTACCCTTTGTATTATTCTTATATCCATTACAACCTCATAACCAGGTTTTAATAAAACTGATCTCTTTCAATCAAAAATAAAATGGCCAAAAACAAGATAAAACCCAATTGTAACCACCGAAGCGGAACAGCAGTAGGATATTTTAGATGCATAATTCTGTCTCCTATGCGGCCGAGTCATATATGTTGTTTTTTGGGGGGAACTTTGTTTATTAAAAATGTCATTTCCTTCAAGAGAAGCAATAAAAACACAAGACACCATTCACCGCGGAGGAGAGAAATTGTCTATTAGCGCTCCCAGCCAAATGAATGCAGATTTTTCCAGAATGGCACAAAGATATTTAAATAAACTGCTATGCCTCCGAAAAAAAAAAAAGGAAATGCGTGTGTTAAAATATTCGACATATAAAGGGTGTAAAAGAATCTGCATTACTTCTGTCATTTCATGGCTGATGAAGATAAGGGAAATTAGAATGGCGTGTAATGACTGTAACGGGCAGAATACATATAAAGCAGGGTGGTGTCGGCGGGAGGTGGGATGCCATTGCTTTAAAGGGGTACTCCGGTGGAAAACTTTTATTTTTTAAATGATCTGATACCAGAAAGTTAAACAGATTTGTAAATTACTTCTGATAAAAAAATCTTTACCCTTCCAGTACTTTTTAGCAGCTGTATGCTACAGATTAAATTCTTTTCTTTATAAATTTCTTTTTTGTCTTGTCCACAGTGCTCTCTGCTGACACCTCTGTCCGTGTCAGGAACTGTCCAGAGTAGCATAGGTTTGCTATGGGGATTTTCTCCTGCTCTGGACAGTTCCTGATGCGGGCATCAGGTGTCAGCAGAGAGCACTGTGGACAAGAAAAAAAAGAAAAAAAAATGAATTTCCTCTGTAGCTTACAGCTGCTAAAAAGTACTGGAAGGATAATGATTTTTTTAAAAGAAGTGATTTACTAATCTGTTTAACTTTCTGGGACCAGTTGATTAAAAAAAAAAAAAAAAAAAAAAGGTTTCAACCGGAGTACCCCTTTAATATTATTTGTAGATCAAGGTAGCTGCAAGAGTAGACGCCGGCTCAGCTGGGCGCAGGAACATCTCACAGAACAGCTAAAGGTGGAGATAAAAACTTTATTCCCAAGATGCAACGCGTTTCACTGCGATTGCGCAGCTTCGAAGAAGCTGCGCAATCGCAGTGAAACGCGTTGCATCATGGGAATAAAGTTTTTATCTCCACCTTTGGCTGTTCTGTGAGATGTTCCCGCTCCCAGCTGAGCCGGCGTCTACTCTTGAAGCTACCTTGATCTACACATTTTATGGAGCCGGTGGGCAGCGGACATCTGTTTATGCGTTTTACCATTGTTGTGTATGGGGCTGCACAACACATCAGGGTGACCGGTTTGATAATTTCCCCTTCACCATTATATCCCAGTTTTAATTGCCCCATGGAGCGCTCTCATTTTCATTTTTAGATTAATATTATTTAAAGGGGTATTCCAGGAAAAAATCCTTTTTCTTTCTATATCAACTGGCTCCAGAAAGTTAAACAGATTTGTAAATTACTTCTATTAAAAAATCTTTATCCTTCCAGTCCTTATGAGCTGCTGAAGTTGAGTTGTTCTTTTCTGTCTAAGTGCTCTCTGATGACACCTGTCTCGGGAAGTGTCCAGAGTAAAAGCAAATCCCCATAGCAAACCTCTTCTACTCTGTGCAGTTCCCGAGTAGTGTTGAGCGGCATAGGCCATATTCGAATTTCGCGAATATATGGACGAATATTCGTCATACATTCGCTAAATTCGCATATTCGTAATATCCGCGTTATATTTTCGGATATGCGAAAATTAGCATAGACCATAATTAGCATAAGAAATAATTCGCATATACGAACATTTGCAAATGCGAAAATTAACATAAAACAAAATTCGTATATGCGAAAATTAACGCAAACCAAAATTTGTATATGCGAAAAGTAGCATATACCATAATCACCATAAGTAAAAATTCGCATATACGAAAATTCATACACGTCACAAAAATTTGCATATGCGAAAATTAGGGAAAAACTATTTGCGTAGGTAGAAAGTCGCAAAAAAATACGCATATGCGAAAATTAACAAAAACCAAAATTCATATATGCGAAAAGTATCATATACCATAATTACCATAAGTTAAATTCACAATATGCAAAAATTAGCAAAAGCATAATTTGTGTAAGCAAAAAAATCGCATATACCTAAATTCGCATATGAGAAAATTTGCATATTCGCGATATTCGTGATATTCGCATTGCGAATATTCGCAATCAACACTAGTGTTGAGCGGCATAGGCCATATTCGAATTCGTGAATATTCGCGAACATATGGACGAATATTCACACATTCGTAATATTCTCGTTTTATTTTTGCATATGCAAAAGGTCGCGTATGCGAAAATTTGCATAAAAAATTTGCATAAGTGAAAATTTGCACGCCAGTCTCACACAGTAGTATTAGAGCCTTCTTTACACCACGCAAGCTGGAAGCAGAGAGGGATGATCACTGTGATGTGTACTGTGAAAAAAAAATAATAATAATAATAATAATATTCGTAATTACGAATATATAGCGCTATATTCGCGAATATTCGTGAATATGTGATATTCGTGAATAAAATTCGCATTGCGAATATTCGCGAGCAACACTATTCCCGAGACAAGCAGAGATGTCAGCAGAGAGTACTGTTGCCAGACAGAAAAGAACAACTCAACTTCAGCAGCTGATAATTATTAGAAGAATTAAGATTTCTTAATAGAAGTAATTTACATATCTGTTTAACTTTCTGGTGCCAGTTGATATATATAAAAAAGTTTTTTTTTCCTGGAATACCCCTTTAACCCCTGCATTTATGATACAACATAGAACTATATATGGATATGTTGCCATATGTACATCCGGCATCCTCTGCAATCTAATATCCAACTCCCACTCGCCTTCGATCGATACAAAATAATTTTTCTTCAATTTTTCTGTTTTCCAGCATTAACCTTATTAATCTTTAAGCTTGGCAGCGTGTCAGCCTTAAACGCGTATGATTAAAGATCTGGAATGCATTTATCCAATAAGTACAGAAAAGGAGCGTGCGGCTTGGTTTTCTGCACAGCTTGGAGAATAAGGGCAGCGGTAATAAATAGACCTTTTCACTCACAAACCCAAGAGCGAGCCATGGGGAATCATGCGGGGCTATTTATATTGGTCACTCGTGTGATATATTACTGATTGACTATTCCTAAATCAATTGCGTCTAGAAGGAAGTGAAGTGAGGCCATGTCCTCTGCAGCACCATAACCTTTGGCCAGTTCAAGTTTCGATGGCCACTAGTTGCGCCATAGCTGGCAGCTGAAAAAAATGTTCCCCCACTTTTTTCCACGGGCCGTGTCTGGTATGGCGGGTCAGTTGGAATTAAAATTAATGGGGTTGTGCTGCAATACTAGACACAACCCAATAACAAGAGTGGCGCTGTTTCTGAAATTAGTAATCATACCCTTTATTTCTAACTTCAGTCTAGTGACTATCTTTTGGGCACAGTCTAAGGCTCCTTTAACACTGCCGTCGGGACCTGTCACTAGGTTACCTGACGGGTGCCGATGGGTCCCGATGGACCCCATTCACAATGATGTGGCATCGACAGACCCGTTATTTTTTAGCAGTGAGTAGCAGGAGAAAAATTTGTGCAACCACAAATTTTTCCCTCCACTATTCGCGATCCTAAAATAACCGGCTTCACATTGCCGGAGACAAATGGCAGCGTAAAAAGTAGCCATAGAGATGCCAGTGTATACGGGGCCGAGACTGCCAACTCACAGCTGGCAAGTATTGTGCATGTGTCCTATTGTAATTTATAGGGCACATTCATGATTCATGCTGGGCATTGGATGGTTGCTCTATTGAGACACTTTGAAAGAGACCCCCATGGTACTATATGGAAGTGGTGCCATTATTATATACAAACAGAAGATAAAATGGACCTTTCCACTGTGCCCGTTGACAACCGGAGGGCCATTCCAGCTTCAACACATGTCCAAATAGCAGGCCATAGAACCAAAAGATGGAAGATTCCTCAAATTAATATAAAGAGCAATGATTTATTGGTTGCGGCTACTTGAGAAAGGCTGACATTGAGCCGAAACGTCGCATGTGGGGAACCAATAAATCATTGCTCTTTATATGAATTTGAGGAGACTTCCATCTTTTGGTGCTGTGGCCTGCTATTTGGACAAACATATATATATATTTTTACTAAAACCACCTAGGGTCCCCTTAGCATCAGATATTATCTATTTACTTTATATATTCTGATGCGATTTGCTACCATGATGCCATGTACTTGTATTATTTTTATAAATTTTGTATAAAGAAAATTCTTTTTTTACGGAACTTGCCAAGGAAAATACCTTTTCTTATTTCTTTCAGAAAAGTACACTGTAGTGAGGGAGCTAAAAACCTATCAATTGGGACATATATGGTGTGTAGCTCTTCATAGGATGAGCTCTACCTAGAGTGAGAAAGCCAAACGGTAGCTAGTTAGACAGCAATAGGCCAGGGTGATCTAGTATAACAGGGGTAGGTTCCTAGGCGGGGCCACCCTTTTTAGTACAATCACTCCACATAGAGTAAGGCTATGCTCACACGGCAGAATTTTTTTAGAAAGTCCTTATCCACTGAGAAATGTGTTGTCTCCATTGACTTGTCAATTCTTTCACGTCAATGTTTCCATCTTCTGTCATGCGTCCTGTGCAGCAGAATCCCATTGAAAACAGGACAAAAAAAATTCTGATCCTAAATTTTCTGCTGGATTCCATTCGGAAATTCGCCATGTGAACATGGCCTAATGGGTAGTGTAGGGCCTAGAATAAGGACCTGGTAGGTTACCTGGCCCTCCCCAGCTTTATTGACAATCCCACCCTGAGGCACGGATAGGGAAACTTTGAGAGGTCATCCCAATCCGTGGCTCAGGGTGGACGGGCAATAAAGGGATTTGTAGTTTTGCAACAGGTGTAAACCCCTGGAGTCTGCAGGATTCTGCAGGTGCGGCTGACAAGTTGAACGTGTATGGCCAACATAAGAAGCTAACACAGTACTTAATAGCTTTGTTGCCGATTCTCCAATGTGCTTTGTAACACGAGTAAAAAATACTCATCACAAATTACGAACACAACTCAGTATTCAGGAATAGCACCTTCTGAACTAAAGTGGAATCTATTATGTCTTAAAACTAATTGTCTCCCGTCAAGCAACAGTTCGGGGAAGGCTTTTACAAACCACCAAGGGGCATTTGTGCAATGCTCAGTATTCAGATTAGGTTCTGTAAACAGGTGTTTAATAGGACTGTACAATGCTGACTGCAACCCCAAAGCAGTCAGTGATTTGTCACGTTCCCCCCACTGCCCCTTCGTAAATCTCATCTCCATCTCATTGCCGAAATCTACATGCCATCGTAATCAAATATTAGGAGTGTTTTCTTCTCCAATCTCTCGTGGTTTGGCAATAAAATCAGGAAATGGAGATGCCAAGATAATGAATTCATCTCCGAGCAGACACTGCCAGTCCCCAAGAACGTGTGAACCGCGGTGGCGAACAGGCAGCAGCCTGATCTATATATTGTAGTATAACAATGTAGTATTTAGGTTGTAATCATTCATAAGTAATCGTGTCATTGATAGAGGAATAAATGAACTGGCACTCACCCCTCTTGGCATCATCTGTTTCCTCATAACATCATATGAGCTTGCGGGGAAGCATCGATGGACGCCCCGGGGTGTGCAGAGGCCTCTGAGCGTCCTGGTGCATCTATCGATGCTTCCCTGCATGCTCGTCTGATGTAACAAAGACAAGGAAGATGCCGAGAAGGGTGAGTGCCGGTTCATTCATTCCTCTATCAATTATATGGTTTATGATTCTTCTTTACTGAAACTGAGCATCTCTGTACTAACTATATAGTGGCACATCTAGCCGCTGACCCTAACCCACTCATATTTAGACTAATTTACTAGCTGGCAGTCTTGTAATAGCAGTACCCTCCCCTTAACCCCTCACGCTTATGAGTCAGAAGTAATATTTGCACTAAATACAATGTAAACAGATCCTTACCCAGATAACCTACCTACATGGGTTTTGTCTAGGCCCTTGCTTTAAAGCTGTGAGGCGTGCTTCCTTAGTGACATTCCCCCTAGTTGTGGGTAAGGCGCTGGTGAGGAGTCTGTTTTTAAAGGGGTACTCTGCCCCTAAACATCTTTTCCCCTATCCAAAGGATAGGGCATAAGATGTCGGATCGCAGGGGGTCCGGCCACTGGGACCCCTCCACGATCTCCGGGCAGACACCACAGACGTACTGAACAAGGAAGCTTGGGACTTCCGTGTTTGTGATGTTACACCATACCCCCTCCAATAATGTCTATGGGAGGGGGCGTGATGGCTAATACACAGCCGTCATGCCCCCTCCCATAGACATGAATGGAGGGGGCACAACGGCATCTGGCACGGAGAAGAGTTTGCTCCATGCATCGGATTACAGGGTGCTGCACTGGAGATTGTGGTGGGTCCTAGCGGCCGGACCCTCCGCGATCAGATCTCTAATCCCCTATCTTTGGATATCCATATTTCAGGAATGGAAGAGCGTATCAAAAATCTGTAAAAAGGTATGTGATCAGGGCACCCTAAGCTATGAAATGATAGTGGAATCTCAATGGGTTTGGGTAGGCCACAGTTCCTCTTTTATGTGTCAAAAGGAAGTCAATTCCTGGGTCGCAAACTTTCTGTTAACTACAGGATGACATCATCAACTACCATCCACTACAAGCTGCTCACAGACCGCACCCCTGGGCACCCAGATCCATATACTGCTGCTGATATGTCTATGTGTTCAGAATATATAGTGGTTATATACCTCTCTTGAGGCTCTGTTCCCACATTGCATTTCTCCCTGCATTTTATTCTGTTTTTGGTAAAAGGTGCTATTTTACCACATTTGTGCAAATCACTGTAAATAAACTCAGGAATGCTGGGAGTTGTAGTTTTGCAACAGCTGGAGGCACACTGCTTGGGAAACACTGCTCTATAACACGTAACTTGTAGGATATTGGGTGGATCAAAAATGTCGTCACTCAATAGGGAGTTTATCCAGGGACATGGCAGCGTATACAGCAGTATTGCTAAACATCTTACATCACGCAGTTGCCTTAGTTGTTGAGAAGTCTAATGCTGCGGTAATATGTATAGCTATTATACGTACGGAATATTAATCTGAACAGCAGTCCCCGAAGAACGCTCTACATTTTCCGGCATTACATTGTTACAGAAGGTGTCGGCATTTTCCTGACGTGAATTATACATCGCCTTAGAAGCCATATATCTCCGTAATTGCCGGCATTAGAGTAAAAAGGCATAAATCCCCTTGATAAGGATCATACACACAAAACTAATGTGTACTGATCAGCATATAGAAAGTTTAATATCAATTACTTACACAAATAATACTGCATATAGCATTGGGTTTGGAGCGTGGCTCTCCAACTTTTACAAAACTACTACTCCCAGGATATTCCGTCTATCTGGATACGCTGGGGGTGGTAGTTTTGCAACATCTAGAAAGTGACTTGTTAGGCATAA
This sequence comes from Hyla sarda, assembly GCF_029499605.1. Taxonomy (NCBI): domain Eukaryota; kingdom Metazoa; phylum Chordata; class Amphibia; order Anura; family Hylidae; genus Hyla; species Hyla sarda. The sequence goes on from NC_079195.1 coordinate 206,133,830, forward strand.
AAAAAAATAAAAAAAATCTTACAACGTTAAAGGGGTACTCCACCCCTAGACATCTTATCCCCTATCGAAAGGATAGGGGATAAGATGTCTGATCTCAGGGGTCCCGCCGCTGGGACCACCGCGATCTCTGCGCAGCACCCAGCGTTCGTTTAGAAGGCTGGGTGCGGGCAGGCGGGGTTGTGATGTCACGGTCACGCCCCTCGTGACGTCATGTCACGCCCCCTCAATGCAAGTCTATAGGAGGGGGCGTGGCGTCCACCATGCCCCCTCCCTTAGACTTGCATTGAAGGGGCGTGGCTGTGACATCACAACCCCCGCCACGTGCTCCAAAAGTTCGGAACAAAATGTCGGAACAAACAGCGGAGTACCCCTTTAATCTAAGAAATGTCTCATGAAGGGGCATAGAATAAAGGGGGCACCATAGCAAATATAGAATATGTAGAAACCGATGGTATATCTACCGTTCATTATTGAACTTGCCTCGGCTATAGTGTCTGGCGTGAAATGACAACTGCCGGGGTGCTAATTCTTCATACACAACAGTAATGCTTCAAGTAATATGCAGCACAAATAAGAGGCACTCACCAGTCAATGTGCTTGATATCTTATTTATTCTTCGTGCAGTTAAAAGTTCAGACAGGTTTAGGATATGAACGACACACTAGCGAAACCTTAATAACAGCCGTTTCACACCATCATGGTGTTTCTGCAGACTACCTGAAACTGCTGTTATTATGGTTTAGCCAATGCGGCATTCATATTCTAAACCTATCTATAGCAAATATAGATATGGGCATACTATTATGGCTTCTGATTTTGCCCTCAGGACAGAAAGGTCTGGTATATATTTCCATTTGCTTTCCATGACCCATTGGTCAATACCCCCCTTCGTTATTATGCTGACAATGCCCTTTCCAAGGGGCGCTATAGCAGCACCTATGCCCTTGGTATCATGCAGGATGCACTTTGTCTCTTGTCCGCCTTCTTTCTCGCCATTCCAGTGCTAAAGCATGTGAATAAATAATTATATAAAGCATGCTGCCTAATCTTTGTTCAAGACAAAGATTTCTACTTTGTCGGCAGTGTGACCAAGTCCAGACCATTGTCAAGGATCAGAAATAAGCTTGAAGTATTCTTGTCATTTAAAAAAATTGGCATGTCAAAAGTTTCCATCGGTCAGGGTCTCAGAGCTGAGACCTTATCCAATGTTTAGATATAGCTGGGTGAAGCATGAAGCAGCGTGTGTCACTCTCTGGTTTAGTGCTTAATGCAGCAGTCGGGTTCCTGGACTGAACTTTGTGCCAGTGGGTGAAGCTCTCTGCTGCGCGCTTCAACCAGCTATATCTGGCAATTGCCCCATGACAGAGGAAAAATTCCTTCACAACTGCAATATGGCATCAGAATAAATCCCTGGATCGACATTCTATCCACATGAAGGATAATATCTTGATTATGATTGGGTGAGCCAACCGAAATGTCACCTACTGTATGAATACAGCTACACTTATTTTTACTTTATCTTGGAGTGTTGCTGTTTATCCAATTTGTTGTCTAGATAGATAAATAGAAATTAGATAGATAGATATGAAATAGATAGATATGAGATAGATAGGTAGATAGATATGAGATAGATAGATAGATAGATATGAGATAGATAGGTAGATAGATATGAGATAGATAGATAGATATGAGATAGATAGATAGATATGAGATAGATAGATAGATTAGATAGATAGATATGAGATAGATAGGTAGATAGATATGAGATAGATAGTTACCATGTTTCGCCGAAAATAGGACAGGGTCGTATATTAATTTTAGTCACAAAAAAACACACTAGGGCTTATTTTCAGGGTAGGGCTTATTTATTTACGGTACCATATGTACATTGAACAACATGCCGGTTCCACAGTATTTACACCCCCCCCCCCCCCCCATTATCATCATGTGATGGGCGCAGCTCTGCCCCCCAACGTCCCCCCCCCCCCCGCCAGTTTATCAGCCCAGCGCTTCACCCCACATCGGGGTACTAATTGTTTGTCACCCACGAGCGCAACTTCTCTTCCCCCACCCCCTGCCAAATAATTATCAGCCGCTGCGCTGTATCTATTCCTGTGCCCGGGCAGCAAATATTAAAAAACAAACTTTAACTTACCTTCGTCCTCAGTTCCCCCGTTGCTAAGGAACCGGCCTCATGGTCCCTCTGCTGTTTTTGCTCCTTCCTGGGGATGGGAACATAACAGAGCCTTCAGCCTATCACCAGCCGCAGCGATGTCCCACCTCTGCCGATGATAGGCTGAGCCCACTGTCATGTAAGAAGTCGGCTGGCTTCTTACATCACAGTGGGCTCAGCCTATCATCGGCCGAGGCGGGACTTCGCTGCGGCCGGTGATAGGCTGAAGGCTCTATGACGTTCCCGTCCCCAGGACCGCAGCGAGAACAGCGAAGGACAGTGAGGCCGGTTCCTAAGCAACGGGGGAACGGTGGACGAGGGTAAGTTAAAGTTTGTTTTTTAATATTTGCAGCCCGGGCATTGTCTAGGTCAGTGGTCTTCAACCTGCGGACCTCCAGATTTTGCAAACATTTGCAACATCTGGAGGTCCACAGGTTGGAGACCATTGGCCTAGGTCTTATTTTCGGGGTAGGGCTTATATTGCAGCCCACCCCGATAATCCAGCTTAGGCTTATGTGGTGTCCCGGTGCTTGATTACATCCATTACCTTGTGGTGAGGTCCCCAAAGTCAGAGTCCCTAGGTGGGGTCCTCATCAATAGTTAGCCCCTTGTCACTCCTTTAATAGTTAAAATTATTCAAATTCAATGTGTAAATATGTAAATAAAGTGTACTTACCTTGTTGTGGCATCGCAGGACCTGCGGGTCACATGATGCGTTCCAAAAACTCTATGGTTTTCTGGTTCAAGGACCTTTGGAGGAAGTCAGGTGATCGCCCACCATGCATTGTAACGGTGAGTGACAGCTGACACGGACCAATCCAAAACGGCCCTGCCCCTGCCCATATAAGGGAGCGGCGGCCATTAATCTCTCTCTTTTCCTTGTGGGCTGCTGATGGAGGAGGATCTGCGCAGCTGTCATCAGCAGTGACTAGGACCAAGCCTTGCGGCAACGGCCATCTTTACAAAACTGTGAGTTATCTCAATCCCTGTTAACTCCGCAAGATCACCGGACCTAAATAGACCCCTAAATCCGGACGGATCTCTGCACCAATCCTAATTCTAATAATCCTTTGGATAAGTCAATGGTCCTCAGCATCTGTCAATCACTGCCGTGCTGTATAGAGACTGTATTACTAAGACTGTTGCTGTTAATTGGATGTACCGCAAGTACCTCAGTAAAGTTTATGCAAGTTCAAGTTCATCTCTATTGTGGACCTTCATTCATTTAAGCACGCACCTATCGTTTCTGGGAAGGGTGGCGATAGGCCGAAGATTTATCTCAGCGTATTAACCCTCACCCTGGCGTCACGAGTGACAGGGGTTAAATTAACCCCTCATATACCGAAGCAACACCCCAACTACACTACACCCCAAGGCAGTTACCACACTTATTTTCGGGGTAGGGTGTATTTTCGGGGAAACACGGTAGATATGAGATAGATAGGTAGATAGATAGATATGAGATAGATAAATACTGTAGATAGATAGATATGAGATAGATAGATAGATATGAGATAGATAAATACGATAGATAGATATGAGATAGATAGATAGATAGATAGATAGATAGATAGATATGAGAGATAGATAGATAGATAGATAGATAGATATGAGAGATAGATAGATAGATATGAGATAGATAAATACTGTAGATTGATAGATATGAGATAGATAAATACTGTAGATAGATAGATAGATAGATAGATAGATAGATATGAGATAGATAGATATGAGATAGATAGATAGATATGAGATACGTTAGATAGATAGATAGATAGATAGATAGATAGATAGATATGAGATAGATAAATGCTGTAGATAGATAGATAGATATGAGATAGATAAATACTGTAGATTGATAGATATGAGATAGATAAATACTGTATATAGATAGATAGATAAGAGATACGATAGATAGATATGAGATAGATAAATACCATAGATAGATAGATAGACAAACAAGCACTTTGCACACTACCAACACTAATCCTTAAAAATGCTTGTCCTTTCCTAAATAGTAATGGAAGATCTAATGTGGATATATAAATGTATGGAATGATGCAGTCATAAAACATACATTTTCATAAAATCCCATACATCACCCATGATTTGCATATAACTTCTGTTTCCTTGGAGATAGAAGAAATGATGGTTATTCTCCACATGTGATCCGTACGACTGTATTTCATTTCTGAGATTTACTTTTTTTTTTTCTAGGTTTTCTTCACTTCAGGTTTTCAGTCTCCCAGCCCACCTATAAAGAATGTGTGGAGTGTGAGAGATTTACGATGCATTCATTTGCATGCTCAATGATAAAACATTAAAATATACAGACGTGGCGCGTCCTTCCCACCAGGCTTCCTTACATTTTCTTGCACGACTCATGATTAAAGGGAATGTGTCAGCTCTATTTGCTTTTAAGAGCTGCAGACACCATTGGATAACTAGTAGGGTATAAAAGCAATCTGTACCTTTCCTGGAACAGATGGGGGTCACCAAACTTATAAAATCTCCTTTTTATTTCTCAGCCAAGTGTCAAGGAGGTGGGGTCGAGCTGCTCAAGTGCCAAAAATTGACACACCTCCTTGCTTGCCCTCACCTCCCAGACCCTCCTTAAATGATCTATAGAACTCTGTATATCAATCAAGGAGGAGGTGAGAGTGATCCAGGAGGCGCGCCAGGCTGTGGCACTTAAATGGGCACTGTTAGATTCAAAAACTTTTTATATGTTGTATATCTTGGCAAAAACATTGACCGTTCTAATATATTTCATTAAAAAAAAAATGTTTATTTCCTTGTTATAGAAATCATGGCTTATAAAGAAGACCACTAGATGTCCCCATACCATTCAGAACATAATCCTGTCCGGTCCCTGCATCATCTTTGTCCCAGCTGAAGAACAGGCTGCGACAAAGTCCAGGAAAAGAGGGCGGGACTAGCATTCCTCTGTGCTCACTCCTGTCCTGTCTATCAGACTCCTGTCTGAGAACAGAGAGGAAAGACTTACAGAGCAGAATGCAGTGATTGAATGAAGAGACCCAGCACAGCAGACTCAGGGAGGAAGTGAATGCATGGTGAGTGAGGGCAGGCTCTGTGCTTGCCTAAGACACTCCCTTTTCTGAGCAGTGAGTGAGCAGCAGAACAGAGGGATTTGTGAATCCAGAAGAAATTCAGAAGCTAGACACATAAAAAAGACATGTAAAGAATCTGCATGACCTAGTGAGTAACATATAGAAGCATTATTTTTTGTGATGTGACAGGTACTCTTTAAGCAGCTCAGATCTGATACCTGAATACCCCTTTAATGTTTAACAGTACAAGCAATGCTGACATTCAGGTACGTTGATACATGTTTTGTCACTGTAGCAGTCTCTTCATCAGGCCTCATCTAGTGGGCAAAAACACCAGTTCCAATGGTAAAAGGCTCGATTGATGGATGTCTCCAGAACTATTTGATCTTCACTTTTCCTGACTCCTGGACATTATTCAACCTGTCCAGACAGTAGTTTATAGTTTTGCAACAGCTTGAGATCCACCCTTTAAAAACCACCGGTATAGTCTAAGTGTGATATTTACAGAGTGCACACACAATGATATTTTCAAGTATAATGTGCTGATCAAGTATATTCATCAGGACAGTATTCATACCAGAAAAGAAAGTTACAGAAATAAAATACTGATGAAGTGTTGTCAGACCGCACAAGATACTTGCTGGAACATACTACCTCTTCAGGTAAACAATATAACTACAAGAGAAAAAGACACAGCTTTATAGTGCAGGTGTCCTTGAGACGAAGCTCCTCTGAATAGTTTGAATAATGTCCATTAGTCAGGAAAAGTGAAGATCAGATAGTTCAGGAGACATCCATCAGTCGAGCCTTTCACGATTGGAACTGGTGTTTTCGCCCACTAGATGGAGGCCTGATGAAGGGACTGGTGCAGTGACAAAACGTGAATCAACTTTCCTGAATGTCAGCATTGCTATTTGTTTGCCATTTTTCCTGATGAGTAGACGCTTTAGGTAGGAAGCCAAGACATGTTACCTGTCATTCTACTGGACTTAACACTGCAGCTCACATGTGGGTTTCTTCCGCCAATTATGCTTCATTGAATTCGGAGAGTTGAGTCAAGTGTTCGTCCTATATTCGCAAATTTTGTGTATTCGTTATATTCGTTGTGTATTCGCGTATTCGTTCCATATTCCCGTAACCGCGAATGAGCTTATTTGAGGAAGAAAACGGTGAAGGGGGTGGGCAACATTACTATTGGTTGCTAGGGATGTTGATAACCTCTGACAAGTATATTTGCATCATTCTCATTGGCCCACAAGCTAAAAGTAGGAATATGCGCTTATGCAAAATATTCGCGCTCCACAGTCTCACACAGTAACTAGTATAGGAGCCTTCTTTAGACCACAAGCTGGAAGCAGAGAGGGATGATCACTGTGATGCGTTCTGTGAAAAAAAAAATCCACGAATATTCGTAATTTCAAAAATATTCGCAATGTTCGAATATCGAATTTGCGATAAAAATTCGAAATGCGAATATTCGCGCCCAACTCTAGAAAGGACTAACTCTGATGGACAGTCCCGGCCTTTTCTGCTATTCTCGCACCCTGGGGCACCATTAGCAGTGATTTGTAGTATCAGATTCTGAAATCATCAATTTTTTTTTTTTTTAGGCTAAATATAGACTAAATATATACCGTATTTTTCGCCGTATAAGACGCACTTTTTCTTCCCCAAAACTGGGGGAAAAAAGTCGGTGCGTCTTATACGGCGAATACACCCCTATCGCGGCAGTCCCTGCGGCCATTAACGGCCGGGACCCGCGGCTAATGCAGGACATCACCGATCGCGGTGATGCCCTGTATTAACCCTTCAGACACGGCGATCAAAGCTGACCACCGCGTCTGAAGGGAAAGTGACACTACCCGGCTGTTCAGTCGGGCTGTTCGGGACCGCCGCGATTTCACCGCGGCGGATCCGAACAGCCCGACTGAATAGCCGGGTTAGTGCTTACAGGACACCGGGAGGGACCTTACCTGCCTCCTCGGTGTCTTCTCCGTTCAGGGATCCCCTGTATGGCCGGCGCTCTCCTTCCTCGTCATCACGTCGTCGCGTACGTGCGTAACGACGTGATGACGGCGACGGAGAGCGAGGATACCCGGCCGGCAGCAGAGACGTTCCGGAGCGACGGGGACACGGCGACAGCGATGGAGCGACATCCAGGGCAGCGGTGACGGGTCCGGAGCGGCGGGGACACGTGAGTATTACCTCCTATGCAGTGGTCTTCAATCTGCGGACCTCCAGATGTTGCAAAACTACAACTCCCAGCATGCCCGGACAGCCAACGGCTGTCCGGGCATGCTGGGAGTTGTAGTTTTGCAGCATCTGGAGGTCCGCAGGTTGAAGACCACTATTGGGTTCAAAATCTTTATTTTTTTAGATTTTGCACCTATAAATTGGGTGCGTCTTATACGCCGGTGCGTCCTATAGGGCGAAAAATACGGTAACTATACAAGTTGGGTTTCTTGGAGATGCAGAAGGCATTTGTTAGTGGTACGGTTTGGGAATTCGTAGCATTATTTTTTATATGCTGAATTCTACTTATTTTTACTTGCAAATCAGTAAATCATGGTGCGAGATTCACAGTGGGCTTCTTACTTAAGATCTACAGCTGAGCACGGGGGGAAACGCTTTCTCTTGTGCGCAAGGTAGACAATCATTCAGCGCCGGAGAAGGAAGCTCTTCCGAATATATTATACACTAGTTTGTACTGCTTTCTATTGTGATTGTTCCTATAAATAGAATGCAAAATACTAGTGATGAGCGGCATTGCCCATATTCGAATTCGCAATATTTCGCGAATATATAGATGAATATTCGTCCTGTATTCGCGAATTTCGTGTATTCATTATATTTGCATATTCGAGGTAGAAATCAGTGGTCACATCTGTCCTCAGGCTGTGCGTGTATATCTCAGTTCCATTGAAATGAAAGGAGCCAAGCTGTGATACCACATACAACCTGAGGACAGGGTGGCGCTGTTTTTAGAAGAAATTAGCTCTGTTTTTCTATTTCTGGGTAACCGCTTCAATTGTAGCCTGGAATTATCCTGCTGAAAGAATCCACTGCTATAAGGCTCGGTTCACACTGCGGAATTTCCGGGCAGAACATTTACGCCTGGAGATTCTGAGTGCGGCCAGCGCCGGCGCTAGGACCGCGCGGACACTGCAGTCTCCATTAGACTGCAATGTGTTCCGCGAGTATTTCCGCCTGAAGAATGAGCAACGCCGTTCTTCTGGCGGAAATTTCCAAGCGGATTTTCCGTTCGCAAATTCCGCTTCACAAATTCCGAAGTGTGAATTTGTGAACGAAAACCCATTCACTATACAATACATTTTAGCAAGCGGAATTTCTGCCGGCAATTTCAAAGCGGAATTGCAACCGGAAATTCCATAGTGTGAACCTAGCCTTATGGTTGCCGCCTTTCTTACAAATAAATACCGTGCATGCTAATTTGCATAATTAATGATATATGCGTGACATCACAGGATACACATATGCGGGAAAATTTTTGCCTTTTTCGACCCCTATAACTTTTTTATTTCTCCTTATATAGGCCTGTATCAGGACTCATTTTTTGTGTCCCGATCTTAAGTTTTTAACAGGACCATTTTTGTTTTTATGCGACTTTTTGATCTCTATTTATTTATTACATTCAGAGCTACAGTTAGTTACTAACTACAACTCCCAGCATTCCCTGATACAGCCTGGGGTTCAGCAGCTGCCTCAAATAAAAAAAAAAAACAACTCCCATCATGTTGGACTATGTAGTAGTATATAGTATAGGTCAGTGTTTCCCAACCAGAGGAGCCTCCAGCTGTTGCAAAACTACAACTCACAGCATGTAAGAGGTCCCACTCCCCTCCCAGAGAAATGTCGCAGTGCCTACCCCTGCATTCTGCCCGGCCTACAAGATTGTCAGTCGGGGCCTGAGAACTACATACGGATTTTTTTTATTTTTTTAAATCAACAGGTGCCAGAAAGTTAAACAGATTTATAAATTACTTCTATTAAAAAATCTTAATCCTTCCAGTACTTATTAGCTGCTGAATACTATAGAGGAAATGGTTTTCTTTTTTCATGACCACAGTGCTCTCTGCTGACATCTCTGTCCATTTTAAGAACTGTCCAGAGTAGGAGAAAATCCCCATAGCAAACATATGCTGCTCTGGACAGTTCCTAAAATGGACAGAGATGTCAGCAGAGAGCACTGTGGTCATGATGTCAGCAGAGAGCACTGTGTTGCAAAAAGAAAACCATTTCCTCTGTAGTATTCATCAGCTAATAAGTACTGGAAGGATTAAGATTTTTTAATAGAAGTAATTTACAAATCTATTTAACTTTCTGGCACCAGTTTAATTAAAATAAAGAAAAAGTTTTCCACGGGAGTACCTCTTTAAGTTTAATGAGCATTGTGTAATGCTTGATTTCACCTGCGGGGGAGCTATAGGTAAAATTGAACTGCCAGGTTTCCCCAAAAAATAACAGCTGATTGCTGGGATCCCAGTGGGTGGACACTTTGCGATCAGCCTATTGCAGAAGGACCCTTCTAACAAGTAGAAAAAGTGTATAATAGACAAGCCCTTTAAAGGGGTACGCCACTGGAAAACATTTTTTTTTTAAATCAACTGATGACAGAAAGTTAAACAAATTTGTAAATTACTTCTATTAAAAAATCTTAAAGGGGTATTCCAGGAAAAAACTTTTTTTTATATATACAGTGGTCCCTCAACATATGATATTAATTGGTTCCAGGAGAACCATCATATGTTGAAACCATCATATATCGAGTACATGTGTCTATGTAAAAATGGTAATTGCTTCTGGGGCCTCGGAACCATTGTATGTTGAATACATATCTCTATGGGAAACTGCTAATTGGTTCTGGGATGACCATTGTATGTGGAGTGTATGGGGAGTGTTTAACAAACCAGGGTGCCTCCAGCTGTTGCACAACTACAACTCCCAGCATGCATGTACAGCCACTGACTGTCTGGTCATGCTGGGAGTTATAGTTTTGAAACAGCTGGAGGCACACTGATAGGGAAACATTGATGTATGGGGTGTATAGTGTGTATATGTATTGTATGTGATGTGTGACATTGCATACAGTACTGTACAGTTCTTTAAATACCTTCAGGGGAGACAGAAAGTCCTCCATTACGATCCTGCCGACTACAGCTCTATAGGAAAGGAAGGGGAGGGCAGCCAGCAGCCCATTGGATGCCTGCAGCAAGATGCTGCAGGCTATTGGCTATAGCTGCACTGGGGGGGCGGGGCTTACACGGAGCTCACAGTGGAAGCCTGCGTGAGTTAGCAGGACAGCATGTGAGTAACAGGAGGCAGAACGGGGCACACGGGGCACATTAAACAACTATCTGTCAGTTGCTGAAGTTGTCAGCGCTGTCAGATAGCTGTTTGTATGATGGCCCCGACACACAGCAGCATCATATGTTGATGCTGCCTTCAACATACGATGGGCTCTGAGAGGCCATCATATGTTGAAATGATCATATGTCGGGGCCATCATAAGTCGGGGGGTCACTGTATCAACTGGCTCCAGAAAGTTAAACAGATTTGTAAATTACTTCTATTAAAAAATCTTAACCCTTTCAGTACTTATGAGCTTCTTGAGTTAAGGTTGTTCTTTTCTGTCTAAGTGCTCTCTGATGACACATGTCTCGGGAAACGCCCAGTTTAGAAGAGGTTTGCTATGGGGATTTGCTTCTAAACTGGGCGGTTCCCGAGACATGTGTCATCAGAGAGCACTTAGACAGAAAGGAACTAGTGTTGAGCGGCATAGGCCATATTCGAATTCGCAAATATTCGCGAATATATGGACGAATATTCGTCATATATTCGCGAATATTCGCATATTCGTTATATTCTCGTTTTATTTTCGCGTATGCGAAACTTAGCAGATGTGTAAATTCGCATATGCGAAAATTAGCATATGTGAATTTTCGCATATGCGAATTTTCGCACGCCAGTCTCACACAGTAGTATTACAGCCTTCTTTACACCACACAAGCTGGAAGCAGAGAGGGGTGATCACTGTGATGTGTACTGTGAAGAAAAACAAAAAATAAAAAACGAATATTCGTAATTACGAATATATAGCGCTATATTCGCGAAATTCGCGAATATGCGATATTCGCGAATAATATTCGAATTGCGAATATTCACGAGCAACACTAAAAGGAACAACCTTAAATTAAGAAGCTCATAAGTACTGAAAGGATTAGAATTTTTTAATAGAAGTAATTTACAAATCTGTTTAACTTTCTGGAGCCAGTTGATATATAAAAATAAGTTTTTTCCTGGATAACCCCTTTAATTCTTCTAGTACTTATAAGCTTCTGTATGCTCCACAGGAAGTTCTTTTCTTTTTGAATTTCCTTTCTGTCTGACCACAGTGCTCTCTGCTGACACCTCTGTCCGTGCCAGGAACTGTCCAGAGCAGGATAGGTTTGCTATGGGGATTTGCTTCTACTCTGTCCCAAAATGGACAGAGGTATCATCAGAGAGCACTGTGGTCAGACAGAAAGGAAATTCAAAAAGAAAAGAACTTCCTGTAGAGCAAATTGAAGCTGAAAAGTACTGGAAGGATTAAGATTTTTTTAATAGAAGTCAATTTACAAATCTGTTTAAAGGGGTATTCCAGGCCAGAATTTTTTTATATATCAACTGGCTCCGGAAAGTTAAACAGATTTGTAAATTACTTCTATTAAAAAATCTTAATCCTTCCAATAGTTATTAGCTTCTGAAGTTGAGTTGTTGTTTTCTGTCTAACTGCTCTCTGATGACTCACGTCCCGGGAGCTGTGCAGTTCCTATGGGGATATTCTCCCATCATGCACAGCTCCCGGGACGTGACATCATCATTGAGCAGTTAGACAGAAAACTTCAGAAGCTAATAACTATTGGAAGGATTAAGATTTTTTAATAGAAGTCATTTACAAATCTGTTAAACTTTCCGGAGCCAGTTGATATATGTAAAAAAAGGTTTTGCCTGGAAAACCCCTTTAACTTTCTGGCACCAGTTGATTAAAAAAAAAAAAAAAGTTTTCCAGCAGAGTACCCCTTTAATACAGAGGTCCCCCAGTACAGTCCTCAAGACCCACCAACAGTCCAGGATTAAAATTTTTCCCATTCTATTCCAATAGAGTAAGTGAAAAAAATGTAATGTTGGTTGGCCGGGAGGACTGTGACAGGGACTACTGTAAGCATCTATAAGCATCTTTAAAAAATAATAATAATAAAAAAAATGTTTGTTGCTCCTTGTTATATACTCAGCTCGTAGATAGCCAGCACGGCACTGCTTCCCTTTCTGAGTATAGAACAATGATGAAATGACAGAGTTGGACTAGGAATGCTGGAGGTGGTGCTCTGATTAACAATAGTGCAAGGAGACATTTCAAAGGAACAGGAAAAAATTGAAGATTTTCCTAGTTTTAATGACGGAAAATATAGATTTTATTAACGACAGGAGGCGAGCAATATTTGCATTATCTTTCTTTACTGAACTCACATAGCAGCGAAACAGTTAATGAAAGTTTGTAGAGAAGAAAACTTAGGTGTAACCAAGCATGACAGGTAATCACAGGTGCACTAATCATGCTCTTAGTACAGGTAATAAATAGCCAGGCAGGTTAAGTCCCACCCTCTTTCTGAGATGCGACAAAGTAATAAACAATTAAAATAAACCATAGTCCAGAATTCCGGAAAGAAACGAACAGACTATCAAACTGAAGACTCTTAGATGAAAACGAAGATCTTGAACTGGAACATGGAGTCATCAAAAACTTTTAGCGGAAAGGATTCTTCCGAAGAGTAGTCCATGGATATGGGATGAAGATCATCAATATGCTGAAAAATATAAAAATGGTAAATCATAATAAGGGAGGGATATAAATGATAGGGAGGGATATTGCTCGCCTCCTGTCGTTAATAAAATCTATATTTTCCGTCATTAAAACTAGGAAAATCTTCAATTTTATGTCCGACAGGAGGCTCCCAATATTTGCAAGTTTAAAGCTATAAAAACATAGGCAATAAATTATACATTATAGAATAGACATGGAGACATGAGTGTCTGGTCTGAAGTAAAATGTTTTAAATGTGTGTTCGGTTGACCAGTTGGCTGCTTTAAGAAGATCAAAGAGAGATCCTCCTTTTTGAATGGTTTTGGTGGACATAGCTCCTCGGGTAGAGTGTGCTCCAAATTTGGAAGTATCAATTCCAGCCATATCCATGGCTATCCTGACCCATCTTGCTAAGGTAGCTGATGTAACTGGAAGGTGGGGTTTATAATAAGATATGAGTAATTGGGGGAGAGAGTGATTACGAAGAGAAGATGTTTTATGTTCGTAAGATTTTAGGCATCTAACTACACAAAGTTTGGGATGGTTAATGAAGGTGGGATAGAAGACCGAATGGATATTGGTTTTTGTACGTCGGGAAATAGCAAAATGAACCCCGTGGGGAGAAAAGGATCTATTTGAAATATCTAGAGCTTTGACATCTGAAACTCTCTTTATAGAAATGAGGCAAAGAAGTACCGTAAGTTTAATCGAAAGTAATTTCAAGGGAAGGAGATCATTATCTTCCCAAGAAGAAAAGAGATTGAGAATTAGGGAGACGTCCCAGGTGGATTCATATTTAGGACGAGGAGGTCTTTTGAGGCGAATTCCTTTCAATAATCTACATATAAGAGGGTGCTTACCAATTGGGAGAGAATTGATGTGTTCGTGCTCTGCCGAAATGGCAGAGCGATACAGATTTATAGTTCTGTAAGCTTTGCCTGAGTCAAAGGATTCTGAAAGAAAATTTAGGATATGGGAGATAGATGCTCGAACGGGATCCAGAGATCGTTGAGAGCACCAATGAACCCAAAGTCTCCAGGCTGATCTGTAAGCCTTGTGGGTACCTGGAGCCCATGATTCTGAGAGGATGTCTTTAGTTGATTGTGAAAGTTCGCAATCAAGTGGGGATTGCCTGTGATCATCCAGGCGATGAGTGATAGAGAGCCGGATAGGATCAAGGGGTGAGGGTTCCCTAGGGGGTCCTGAAGAAGACGAGGGAAGACAGGTAGGATTTTTGGAATATCCATGGATAGTTGGAGAACTTGGGGAAACCAAGTTTGGGATGGCCACCATGGGGTAATCAATATCATGGTCGACTGTTGAGTTATCACCTGAGATAATACTCTCGGAATCATTGCAAATGGAGGGAAAGCGTAGAGGGTTTTTTGTGGCCACAGTTGAAGAAAGGCGTCTATTCCCAAAGCTTCCGGGTCCGGTCTCCAGCTGAAGAAAAGAGGTAATTGATTGTTCAAGCGGGAAGCAAAAAGGTCCATATAAAGAGGTCCCCATATGGAATTGATAGAGGAGAAAACAGAGGAATCCAGTCTCCAGTCGCTGGAATCTGTAAGGAAGCGAGAATTCCAGTCTGCAATGGAATTCGCTAAGCCAGGTAAGTATTCTGCTTTCAAAATAATATTCTTTTCTAAGCAGAAATGCCAGAAATCCTTCGCAATGTCTGATAAAGCTTTGGAAGTTGTACCTCCCAAGCGGTTGATGTACTGAACCGCTGAGATATTGTCCATTCGAAGCAAAATACAGCAGTGTGATCTGTACTTTGCGAAACTCTTCAGGGCAAAGGAACCTGCTAAGAGTTCCAGACAGTTGATATGAAGGTTGGCTTCGTTCTCTGACCATTTTCCTCCTGTGGTGAGTATCCCACAGCGAGCTCCCCAGCCTGATAGGCTGGCATCCGACTCTATGATAATGTCCGGAGTGTAATGAAAAATGGTCTTGCCATTCCAAGATTCTAGGTGAGAAAGCCACCATAGAAGTTCTTCCCTGGCTTCGATAGAGATGATTATCAAGTCTGAATAGTCCATGCCCTGTCTCAGATGGTGAATTTTGAGACGTTGTAAAGCACGATAGTGTAATGGTGCTGGGAAGACAGCTTGTATTGAGGCGGATAACAGGCCAATTATCCGAGCAAGTGCCCGTAAGGATATCATCCGTTTGCTCAAGGCAGATCGAATTTCTTTCCGAATTATTTTCAGTTTTTTGGTAGGTAGGCTTAAGATAGTTTTCTGGGTGTCTATCATGAAACCCAAGAATTCCACTTCCCTTGACGGGGTCAGAATTGATTTTTTGTTGTTGATGGAAAAACCTAGTGAGGTGAGAAGAGATATTGTCCATTGAAGGTGTTGGAGAAGAGTTGTTTGAGACTGAGCCATGATGAGAATGTCGTCCAAGTAAATAATTAGACGGACACCTCTGCTCCTGAGAATGGATGTAATGGGTTTCATGAGCTTTGTAAAGCACCATGGGGCTGACGACAGGCCGAAGGGGAGGCAGGTGAACTGCCATTTTTGACCTTTCCAGATAAACTGGAGGTATTGTTGGTGGGTGGAATGTATTGGAACAGTGAGGTAGGCATCTTTTAGATCTACCTTCACTAGCCAATCTCCTTGAATCAAGATGTCCCTGAGAAGGTGTATCCCTTCCATTTTGAAGTGTTGGTATAATACAAACTTGTTCAAAAGGCGAAGGTTGATTACTGGTCTGTATCCGCCATCTTTTTTCTTCACAAGAAAAAGATTGCTGAGGAAGCCTTGTGTGTGATTTGGGATTGGAATAATTGCTCCTTTGGAATGAAGGTCTATGATCTCTTGATCTACAAGTTCTTGGTCTGAAATTGAAAACTGAATTGGTATGGGAAGAGTGTGTTGTATTGGTGGAGTCATGAAGTCTATCAGGAATCCTGAAACCGTGTTCAGAATCCAAAGGTCTGAGGTTATTGAAGACCAAGCATGAATAAAATGTTGGAGTCTTCCTCCTAGGGGAAGAAGGAAAGAAGATAGAGGAACTGGACTTACCTGAAGATGGTCTGGTCCTGGGGTAGCCTCTGTTGCCTCTGGATCTCCATGGGCGTCCTCTAGTTGGAAAGAATGGAGCTGGAGTGAAGGAGGATGACTGTTGAAAGTTGCTTCTTTCTTGATTGGAGCCTCTAGGGTACTGCCTAGATGAGGAGGCTCTGCTGGGAAAGCGGCCCCTACCTTTCCCAGCCTTCCCAAAAATTTTAGAGGGAAAAACTTTCTTTAAAGATGATTGGGCTTTGTCAAGGGATGTAAAAATCCCGACAAATTTCCCTATTTCCTTAATAAAAGCGTCTCCAAAGAGAAGCCCTTCAGAAGAGTTTTCCAACTCATGTGTTGCTAGATTAGCTAATTGAGGATCCATCCTCATGAGAATTGTGCGGCGACGTTCCACCGCAATAGCTGAATTAGCATTGCCTAGTAGGCAAAGGGCTCTTTGTGCCCAACCACGCAAAGTGTTGGCATCAATGGGGTGTCCTGAGGCTATTGCTGAATCAGATATTTCTAATATCTGTGTTAGAGGGCCTAGGATATCAAGCAATTTATCTTGACAGGCCTTGAAGGATCTGTCTAGACCTTTTTTAGGATTCTTCCCCGTTTTATTTAGATATTTGACTAGAATAGGGTCAAGTTCGGGGGTGCATTCTGCTTTTTCAGGCAGATTAGGCCGAGGGCATTCGGATCTTAACTTGTTTCGGGTGGATCTGTCCAAAGGTTTCCTAATTCTGGCAGACAGATATTTTGCCAGATGGGAATTTGGCACCCATTCTGAGGATCTTGGGTGATGAATCAGATCCGGGTTGAAATATGGGGTGCCCTGGCTATCTAGAAGAACCGTTTCTGTAGTTGTCCCAGTTTCTGGGTCATTATGTGTTTCAGCAATTTCACCTTCCTCATACTCCATTTCTTCAGCAGAAGAATGATCAGATATATCTGAGTATGAGTCAGAGTCATTATCTGAGGAAGATGGTTCCACATATGAATCAGGTTTGGATCTTTTAAGAACCTTTTTTGCCCTAGCACTTTTGACTTCCCTCTGGGCAGGGGGTCTGGGATGTTTAGGGTTAACATCGGTATGGTGACTAGTTGTAGCCAAATTTTCATTCGTGTCCTGACCTAACCCAGGGCGAGAGTGTCGCTTAGACAGGGTTTCATGGTCGTCATTTGCACAGAAATGTCTTTTATGTGTGCGTTTCCCCTGAGATTTGAAGCCTTTAGCTAAACCGGTTGTGGACTCCTCTGCAGACCAAAATATGTCTGAAGGAGTAGAGGGTTTATTAAAACTGGGGTTATTGTGTGACATAGCCGATGACACGGATTCTGATATGGTCTCACGTATAGAGGAGATAGCTGATTTTATAGCTAATTGTATTCTATGGTCTACCATATTTTTTACGGCAGTTGGGTCTGACATATCAATATCCCCAGAGGTAGAGGAATGTTCCTCTCTAGAGGTTTTATTTTCAGAGGACATTGAAATAGTAAGTTACTATGGTAAGTATACCAATAGAAATTATAGGGTAGTAATAAATTATGGCCTCAGAAATATAAGTATGACTGGAAAATAGTTATAATTAATAGCTATCTGCCGGAGAATAACTTTCCTGAGTGAAATAAATCTTTTGGTAAAGTCTGACAGGAGCTGAGAAGCGCTGCGGAGCTGTGACAGGGTCGCGGCGGGAGAGCTGACAGGCAGACTTCAGCTGTTACAGAGATATTCAGTGAGAAGCGAGATCTCGCGATAAACGAGAGTTGAACTGTGAGGAGAAATTGAGCTGTGTGGGAGAGCGCGCGCTGCAGTGAAAGCGAAAAGTTTACAAGGTATATATCATCGACACAAGGGAATGTATGATAGAACAAAGATTACCGGGAGGAGAAGGAGGGGGGGGGGGGGGGGGCGGGGGGGTGTTTGGCACGGGAGACGGTCTAAGTGTGTATAGTGTAATGAGTAATGTAATGTACCAGCGTATATGTGTGAACAATGTATAATACTGCAATTCCGGTAACAATATTATATTATATTTAAACAATATATTACTGCAATATAACACTTGAGAGAGAAGACAATATGGTACTTATCTCTTGAGTGAGCAGCGAAGAAAGAGGGTGGGACTTAACCTGCCTGGCTATTTATTACCTGTACTAAGAGCATGATTAGTGCACCTGTGATTACCTGTCATGCTTGGTTACACCTAAGTTTTCTTCTCTACAAACTTTCATTAACTGTTTCGCTGCTATGTGAGTTCAGTAAAGAAAGATAATGCAAATATTGGGAGCCTCCTGTCGGACATAAAATCGACAACTCACCGCAACCAGCTGAATGAAATCTTCTTTTATTTAGTACTCACAAATAAGTTACATGGGAAGAGGGTAGTGGGGGGGACACAGGATGGCGACCAAGCTCCGTTTCGCACGGTGATCGTGCTTCCTCCGGCCGGAGGAAGCACGATCACCGTGCGAAACGGAGCTTGGTCGCCATCCTGTGTCCCCCCCACTACCCTCTTCCCATGTAACTTATTTGTGAGTACGAAATAAAAGAAGATTTAATTCTCAGCTGGTTGCGGTGAGTTGCCGATTTTTTCCTGTTCTTTTGAAAAGCCTTTTTATATACTACCTACCTATAGCATGCTTTAAAAAAAAACCTGTACATGCGATGTATTAAATGCTTTGTGATTTTTATGTCAAAACTACAAAATCAAATTAAAAAAATGTATAAAAACCCCCCTTTCCCCCCCCCCCCTAAATAGCAGCAAACTATCAATGATGATGACGAGAGGATGGAAATGTGGTGAATCCCGTACAAGATGTTTACACGTGTGATCCTGTTGGGGCCACTCTCAGTCTTACGACTCCCACATTATTAATCTGCGAGACGTTGCTCTCTGCCATTTCAAAGAGAGGAATGTCCCAAGCTCTGGAGGGAAAAACAGCGCTAAAGTCCCGGGGACATTATGTTAATGACATTACTCCATTTCTGGAAGCAATGCTGATTAAATATTCATTGACTTTGATTATAGTGAAATTAGGGCTAAAGCGCGAACTCAAATTGAGTGGAATAATGGCAGTGTAAATAATGCATAGTCTCTAAATTGAAAACAGCAGCTTGTGCGCCGCGTCACCCCCTTTGTCATACTGCCATTTGTGTGGGAACGCAGGGCTCTGATCTCAGACGGCTCCGGAAACACTAGCAGGGAGAAAAAAAAAGACTTGTATTATTTACAAGTTTAGGAAATTTAAAATAATTAGACAAAAATTTTGCGCGACTTGGGTGTGTTTGTTTTTGGCTTTCCCTTATGGCTTCTCCAAGATTGTCAGGAACAAATAAATAAAAACGCTATATTCTATATTTAGACAGCCTGTGTGGATAACGTTACTGTATTTATTTAATGGGAACTTGTCATCAGTTTCATGTTGCCCGAACCACGAGTGAGCGGGGTGGTTACTTTTGTCCTTCCCACTGGCTTTGGTTGACAAATCTCACCCTATACGTATTGAGAGAGTTCTATCAGTCAAGGCCGGTGAGGCAGGGAGACGCTGCTGGGGACCAACCCCATCACTTGTGGTTCAGGCAGCATGAAAGTGAGATGACAAGTTCCCTTTAATGGGGTTGTATTATTAGAAAATGACATTCATCAAAAGGTGATAACTATCTAATGGCTGACAACCAGGGCTCCTTGTTCATCCTTCCTGCACAACTGCAGTAAGAAGAATTTAAAGGAGTACTCCGCCCCTAGACATCTTATCCCATATCCAATGGGGACCCCCATGATCTCCCTGCTGCAACCAGTGTTTGTTTAGTGGGTCAGGTGCAGAGCTGGAGGCTTGAGGTCTCTTGAGGTCACGGCCACACTTCCTCCCATAGACATGCATTGAAGGGATGTCTCGAGCGGGGCATGACCGGCATAGAGTGAAGTTCGTTCCATGCACCGGATGTCTGGGGTGCGGCAGCCGAGATCACACATTTTTAACACCATCTTGTTGTCATCAACTCCAATGTCCCAGACCCCCACCGAAAAATAACCCAACAGTGCCAGCCCCCACATTCTGCCCTGCCTTTAAGGTTGTCAGTCCGGGCCTGGAAACCACACATGCTGACAAGATGGCCCAGCACAGATTAAACATCTATGTATGTAGTAGTTTCTAATTGTAACAAAATCTACAAAGAAATAAGAAAAAAAATATTTAAAAAAAAAAGGAAGTGATTAAATAAAGCAAAAGTGCAAGTAAGAGCTTAATGGTGAAAAAACTGAGGGAAGCATCGTGAGAAGCCTTCATTGTGGACGTAACACAGAACTGAGGGGCGGGCAGTGGGGCCATGATTCTTCCACAAGCCTGGTATATTGCTTGGACATTACCCACCCAACATGGAAACCTGGAACTGGACTATCCTAATGCTGCACTGCTTATTAAGGGACCCGTACATTAGAGCCCTGCAACAGGATTGAGATTCCGCAGGACCCAATAAAAAACTTGCAGGCAGTAATGAGGTTGTTGCAGGCCCGTGGTAATTAGGTTAATGTGGGAACAGAACATATAGTGGGTCCCACAAAATCCTGCGCAGCCTGCAAACCTCTGAACTGCCACAGGGGGTGAGGAAATGTCACAAAAGAGTGATAAAAGGGGGTAATGAAATGGCATGGTGGTGGTGGTGGGTAATAAAATGGCGGGAGTTTGCGGGAGCGGGTGGGATAGGACACACATTGCGGGAGTGGGCGGTAATGGTTAGAAAGCCAGCGGGAGCGGGCATGAGCAGGATTTAAACAAAAGTCCCGCACAGGGCTCTACCGTACATCTTGGTTCTTACTTATAGCGTCCAAGTGTATATGGTATTTGGCCTGTATGGCATCAGTCCTGAAATGTACCTTGGTTTCACCTCCGCCCTGCAGTGGCTATATATCTGCTGCGCCAGCAGCGAGCGGGTTACATAATTGTAAAGTGAACATGTGAATTCGTCAAAAAGATGCTTTTCGCAGGTATTTAAAAGGTCCTGATTAGCCTGCAGCAGGAAATCCTTTTGATGTGAACCTTCTGAGCAGCACTTATCTTCAGTGAAATTGTAAATAGCTCGGCTAATTTTTATCTTATATAATTTGTAATCAGCCCCCTGGAATTAATCTTCTTTTCTAGTAGAAACGGCTGCATCTTGAGAAACAGAAAAGTCTCTGTGGTGCCAAATAGCGAAAATCAAACTTCAATAAAACTATTGTCACTTTTGATGACAATTCTAGAACCTGCGGGCCTGTAGTGGCATTATCCTATAGAGACACGTCTCAGAAAATGGGAATTTATATTAGTCTCAGCTCTTTTACATGGCTGTGAAGTGCACTTGTCACATCTGTTATTTCAGTGCAGAGACCCTGTATACAGTATATGGAGACTGCTCAGTGAATGGGCTTGGAATCTCTTGATGGCCTATGTCTGGTACCAAGGAACCAATATGGGGATATAGCTTTGTTGGTGCAGAATGGTGAAATGTTTGCTTATGTCAAAGTTTCATCATCCAAAACCCCTATGGAATGGATGTCAAAAGTGGTTATTCAGCTTGACAATATTGATGGCGCGTGAGCCATTGTCCCCTTCTGAGCAGCAGTAGAGCGAAGTACTGTAGAGTTGCTTCATTCACTTAAAGGGGTACTCTGGCCCTAAGACATTTTAGCTCCTATTCAAAGGATAGGGGATAAGATGTCTGATCGCGGGGGTCCCACCGCTGGGGACCCCCACAATCTCTCATGCAGCACCTACCTGTCTCAGCTGCACGAAGCGATGATCGCTCCGTGTCTGAAGACTCACGACCCTGTGATTGCACGACTCCGCCCCCATGTGACATCACACCCCGCCGCCTCAATACAAGCTTATGGGAGGGGGCGTGAGGGGCCATCACGCCCCCTCCCATCGACTTGCATTGAGGGGGCGGGGTGTGACATCACAAGGGGGCGGAGTCTTGACATCACGATACTCCGGCCCTGGGGTCGTGAGTCTTCAAACACAGAGCAATCATCGCTTCATGCAGCTGAGACAGGAAGGTGCTGCATGAGAGATTGTGGGGGTCCCCAGCGGCGGGACCCCCGCGATCAGACATCTTATCCCCTATCCTTTGAATAGGGGATAAGATGTCTTAGGGCTGGAGTACCCCTATAAATCAGCACAGATACTCTATGCATTAATAAGAACAGGGAGATGGCGCTACATAGTGTTTTCTTATACATGAAGATCAAAGAAAGAAAAGATCCTGGGTTAATGGCGCAATCCACAAAATTGCTTGTGGAATATATTGATTCAATGTCACAAGGCTTTCGAGGCTAAGAGAGACTCTTTGTCAGATGAGATAATCACAGCAGCTCAGAGTGCCATGGTCATGAGCCGAGCCGAGCGTACATGGCAACACAAATATGGGAGCGGAGCATGCATGATGTTTTGGCCAGTTGTGGATGTATATACATGTAGGGAATAAGGGACCATGGCGCAAGGAATATATAAAACATGCAGTGAAATGTAATATACATAATGTAAATAATGAAGGATCACTTTACTGCTTAAGTAAATGAAATAAATAAATATACACCGTGTTGGGAACAAATGCAATTAAATGAAAATGATGGTAAAACTATGCACATATACGCCAAAATACCATATAAATGTACATATATTGACACATTAGAACATAAATAAGAGAGGTGGTGTGGTGTTACGGGAGGCTGAACCCTCTTCTTATCAGGTTCTTCAATAGGACCTGATGAAAAGAGGGTTCAACCCCTCGAAATGCGTAATAGAAGCAAATATAATTTATTGTGCCACTGTGATACCGAACTCTTCAGCGATCCCTTTGGATTCTTCTTCTTATCTTCATTCACTTAAAGGGGTTATCCACCATAAGGTGATTTTAGTACGTACCTGGCAGGCAGTTATGGACATGCTTAGGAAGGATCTGCGCTTGTCTTGCGGCTAAATGGCTATGTTGTGAGATTACCATAACACTGTGGCTAGCTTTTTGTGAACTGGTATTTCCTTTTTGAGTTTTCTTCTTTTTCTACAAATCCCATAATTCCATTTTCCTCCCTCCCACACATCAGCCACCCCACCCATTGAAACATAAATGAGCTGCATCCATTCAAAAGACCTGTGATTTTCAATCAGGGTGCCTACAGCTGTTGCATTAGTTGCAGATTGATCTCTTTCCCATCAAACAATCGCTCAACCCATTGAAGCAGACAGGCTCCCTGTCATCAGCTGACTAGTGATGTCAGGTCTCGGCTGCATTGCAACCTGTGAAAAATCTGAGACAATAGTCATTTTGTATGCTGTTAAAAATAAATAATGGGGGGAAAACACACAGGTACAAACACTATATTATGAACTACACTAACTTTACAGCCCCTGTAGCTTAGTCAATAAAAAAAAATCCTGGAATACCCCTTTAAATGGGATGGTGCGACAACTAGTACAGCAATGCAAGGATGAGCAGATGAAAACATTAAAGACGCATGAGAGCTACAGCATCTTCACTGCTGATCCGTGAGGGTGGAACCCCTGTCGATTTAATATTGATAGCCTGTCCCGAAGGTATGCCATCAATTTTGTTTAGGCTGAATAACCCCTTTAAGTGCCTAAGAAACAGATTGACAAAGAGTCTCATCAGTTTCTCATTTGTTGTCTCATACACATTGATGGTGGTGGGGGATTGACATATAGAAGAAAGAATTTTCAGCCATTGTTTTTTTACAGTGAAATTAATAGGATGGGATGACGAATGTTAAAAAAGAAAAATGATATCTGTGAAATCTTTTCTGTTGACCCATTGTGCTATTGACAATATCACTAATGGATGGACATAATGAGGGATAGGATTCATACAGGACTGAATAACATTCAATGCAACCTTTTCATGTAGGTTATAGGCAGCTTCTGTTATCATGGTAGACAAGAGTGATGTAGTGTAGAACAATGTACCCAATGATGGCATAGCTACAAAGTACAAGAAACCGAAACCGGTCAGGGGTAAACCGGTAAGGGCACTAAATTTCCTTGAGACATTACCTTCAAATCCTCGGATAATGCAGGGATGTCCCATCTTCTTGCTGATGGTGAAACTAATGGACATGTACCTCCCAACAATATTAATATTTTTTATTTATCTTCATACAACTTAAAGGGGTATTCTGCCCTTAGACATCTTATCGCGGGGGTCCCGCCACTGGGACCCCCTGCGATCTCCATGCAGCACCTGGCATTCTGTGTCGAGACGGAGATGTGACGTCATGCAACGCCCCCTCCATTTATGTCTGTGAAGATTGCGGGGGGTCCCAGTGGCGAAACCCCCACGATCAGACATCTTATCCCTTTGCTTTGAATAGGGGATAAGATGTCTAAGGGTTGGAATACCTCTTTAAATTATATAGAAAAGTCTTTACTCCTAAGAGGGATATGATATACCCCCATGTTGTGGTTTGATCAATTCTCCTGGGTTAAAAACATTAACCTTTGTACCCAGAACTTAGCACTGCAAGTGGCATTTAGAGAAAGAAAAGGATGGTAAAATGCTACACTTTCGAGGAAGCATGGCCTTGGATGTATTAAAAAATTTGGAACAGGAGAATGAGTAGAAAGATACCATCTTAAATGGGCACTGTCAGCTGCCAGCTGACACACAGGTATGGACAAAGACCAGTAAGGGAGGGTTGGCCGGCACTCCTCTGTGCTCTCTCCTGTCTGCTAACATTCCTCTGTGCTCTCCCCTGTCTGATAGCACTCCTCTGTGCTCTCTCCTGTCTGATAGTACTACTTTTTGCTCTCTCCTGTCTGATAGGACTCCTCTGTGCTCTCTCCTGTCTGATAGCACTCCTCTGTGCTCTCTCCTGTCTGCTAACACTCCTCTTTGCTCTCCCCTGTCTGATAGCACTCCTCTGTGCTCTCTCCTGTCTGATAGCACTCCTCTGTGCTCTCTCCTGTCTGATAGCACTCCTCTGTGCTCTCTCCTGTCTGACAGGACTCCCCTGTGCTTTCTCCTGTCTGATAGGACTCCTTTGTGCTCTCTTCTGTCTGATAGCACTCTTCTGTGCTCTCTCCTGTCTGATAGCACTCCTCTGTGCTCTCTCCTGCCTGATAGGACACCTCTGTGCTTTCTCCTGTCTGATAGGACTCCTTTGTGCTCTCTTCTGTCTGCTAACACTCCTCTTTGCTCTCCCCTGTCTGATAGCACTCCTCTGTGCTCTCTCCTGTCTGATAGCACTCCTCTGTGCTCTCTCCTGTCTGATAGCACTCCTCTGTGCTCTCTCCTGTCTGACAGGACTCCCCTGTGCTTTCTCCTGTCTGATAGGACTCCTTTGTGCTCTCTTCTGTCTGATAGCACTCCTCTGTGCTCTCTCCTGTCTGATAGTACTACTTTTTGCTCTCTCCTGTCTGATAGGACTCCTCTGTGCTCTCTCCTGTCTGATAGCACTCCTCTGTGCTCTCTCCTGTCTGCTAACACTCCTCTTTGCTCTCCCCTGTCTGATAGCACTCCTCTGTGCTCTCTCCTGTCTGATAGCACTCCTCTGTGCTCTCTCCTGTCTGATAGCACTCCTCTGTGCTCTCTCCTGTCTGACAGGACTCCCCTGTGCTTTCTCCTGTCTGATAGGACTCCTTTGTGCTCTCTTCTGTCTGATAGCACTCTTCTGTGCTCTCTCCTGTCTGATAGCACTCCTCTGTGCTCTCTCCTGCCTGATAGGACACCTCTGTGCTTTCTCCTGTCTGATAGAACTCCGCTGTGCTCTCTCCTGTCTGATAGGACTCCTCTGTGCTCTCTCCTGTCTGATAGGACTCCTCTGTGCTCTCTCCTGTCTGATAACACTCCTCTGTCCTCTCTCCTGTCTGATAGGACTCCTCTGTGTTCTCTCCTGTCTCATAGGACTCCTCTGTGTTCTCTTCTGTCTGATAGGACTCCTCTGTGCTCTCTTCTGTCTGATAGAACTCCTCTGTGCTCTCTCCTGTCTGATAGGACTCCTCTGTGTTCTCTCCTGTCTGATAAGACTCCTCTGTGCTCTCATGATGACGTCGCATTATGTATTTTTTCGCCTGCTATTCTCCCCGTTCCCTGACATCCGTCGCACTGCCGTGTCACAACGACATTGTGAAAGAAGCCTAAGAAGGGCCTCCAATAGAGTGAAAAGTAGACCAAGGAATACCCTAGTGGGACCATATGAAGAATGATTCTTGGTTTATTGAATAGTAGACAATGGGCATTAGGGGATTTTACCCCTCTTCATCAGGTCTCACTTTACAAAGAGAGGGTATCCATAGAGACACCTTAGAAGGGCCCTAAATAGAGTGAAAAGTAAACCAAGGAATACCATATTTGGACTATATGAAGAATGATTCTTTGTTTATTGAATAGCAAGCAACCCATTTTGAGGGATTTTTCTCCTCTTCGTCAGGTCTTTATGGAGAGGGAATCTATAGAGACACCTTTGAAGGGCCTTTAATAAAGTGAAAAGTAAACAAAGGAATACCATATTGGGAACCTATAAAGATAGACAACCCGGTAAGGTGATATGATTGGGACCATATGAAGAGGTAATAAGATGCATTGGAACAGATGTATGATGTCTACGCGAGAGGGATAATGCAGATTATGAGGACACATGGGCATATCCTGCAGAAACTGTGTGATGCCATCCAGGCCCGTCGCTAAAGGACAGGCAAACCAAGCAATTGCTTGGGCCCCGAGCTGGCCCGGGGCCCCAAGCAGAGCCGGTGCTTGTTGTGCTTCCTATAAGGTTGCAGCTGCCTGAGCGCTCTGTAGAGAGCCGCAGGCGGCTGCAGCACTCCTTGTCACCTCCTGAGTTCCTCCCCTTCCTTGTAGCATGGCCAAGCTCCCTTTCCTCCTGGCTGTGAGTCCGGCCAAACAGGGGATTCAGTTTCCTGTTCCCGGCTGGACTGACAGGAAGTGTACACTGAGTGCTCACTTCCTTTTAGTCCAGCTGGGAACAGGAAACTGATTCTCCTGTACCACGTGGTACATGGCCGGACTGAGTAACAGCCAGGAGGTAAAGGAGCTCGGCCACGCTACAGGGTCCAGGGAAGGAGCCAGAGGGGTTAACTGAGAACATAGGTAAGGTAGGGAGGGGGGAAAAAACATAGAGGGTGGAGTAAAAAAAAAACATAGTTGGAGGGGGGCCTCCATGTCTATTTTGCTTGGAGCCCCCAAATTCCTTCAAACGGCCCTGATGCCATCATGTCCATATGGAGCAAATCTCTGTAACGTTTCTAGTACAGTTTTATAGCATCATAAAAAATAACTTTCCTATATCTCTGCTTCCAGAATCTCCATGTTTTTCTCATCACTCCCAGAATTCCAGTTTCCTCTTGTGGTGTCATTTACGCGAAAGTTAATAAAAGCGGAGTAAGAGCTGTGATTCATTGGGTAGGCGATTATTAAAATCATCTGACATTTCAGCCAAATACCATGGAAATTATCTCACTCAGAAATCGTTTTATGTTGTCAGCATAAAGTTAGGTTAACGCTAAAAGCCTCTTTACCGATGTATATTTCCAGCAGAAATGCAGAGATTTTGTCACCCTGTTCTAATGGTACCTAAATAGCCCTCGGCTTCTATCACAAAACATGAATGGCATTGATCTAAAGGGGTTGTGCAAAATAAATAAATATATAAATGTCTACTTTGTTGTCCTTGAATTGTGTCTAGTATTATATGTCACCTCCGTTTGCTTGAATGTGGTCCAGCTGCAATACCAGGCACTGCCACATGGACAAAAGTGGCGCTGGTTCTGAAAAAAAAACAAACAAGCACGATACACAGCATATACATGTTTTATTAATAGACCAAGGATCTACTCCAATGGATGACATTATTACACTAAAGTGGAGAATATTGAAAGTCTGTTGCAAACTGTGAACATCCAGTTGTTGGCTGTCTGGGCATGCTGGAAATTGTAGTTTTCACAACAGTTGGTAGTCAGAATAGGGTGATTTAAAGGGGTACTCCGCTGCTCAGCATTTGGAACAAACTGTTCCGAATGCTGGAGCCGGCCCCGGGAGCTCGTGATGTCATAGCCCCTCCCCCTCATGATGTCCTGGGACGTTATGCGGGGGTGAGGCTATGATGTAACAAGCTTACGGCATCGGCTCCATCGTTTGGAACAGTTTTTTCCAAATGCTGAGCAGCGGAGTACCCCTTTAAAACAAGTTTTGTTTCTTGCAGTTGGTCTTTTTTTTTTTTTTTAAAGTAGTAATACATTAAAAAAAAACATACATATTGGGTATCGTTGTGGTTTGACAAATATTGTGGTTTGACAAATAAAGATAAATTGTCAATAAAAAATTAACATGATTGATCCCCCCCAGCAAATGGTGTAACCAAAAGATAATGCAGTGCAAAAAAAAAAATTAGCCCACAGAGCGCCATATGGGGAACAGTAAAAAGTTACAGGGGTCAGAACAGGGCAATTTTAAAGCATATCTGTCACATTCCACAAAATAAAAAGTTATATGTTACTCAGTACCAAATTTTGATTATGTACATATAATTTGTATGTGACTAGCACCTATATTTCTCACACAAATACCTTCTTTCTGTTGCTCACTTGGTTTGTCATTCTGTGCTTTGGAGGGGCTGTGTCCTCATTCTTCATGACTCATTTTCCTCCCTAGTCTGTGTTCTGTGCTGGGTCTCTTCATCCAATCACTGCAGGCTGCTCTGTTATCCCCTCCTATATCTGGTAGGACTGCATATCTTATCACAGCAAAAAATAATGCTTCTATATGTTACATACTAGGTCAGGCAAATGCTTAACATGTCTTTTTATGTGTCTAGCTTCTGTATTTGGTTCACAAATCCCTCTGTTCTGCAACTCACTCATTCTGACATCCACTGCTCAGGAAGGGGAGTGTCTCCGAGGTAAGCACTGAGCCTGCCCTTACTCACCATGCATTCACTTCCTCCCTGTGGCTGCTGTGTTCTGGGTCTCTTTATCCAATAACTGCAGGCTGCTGTGTAACCTCTTCCTCTCTGTTTTCATGCTGCATTCTGACAGACAGGACAGGAGTGAGCACAGAGGTGGGCCACTTCTATGCATGTGCTTTAGCTGGGACAAAGATGATGCAGTGGCTGGACAGGATTATGTCCTGGATGGTATGGGGACCCCTAGTGGTTTTTTTCTTAGCCATCATTTCTACAATTTTTTTTTTACGAAGTAGATAAGAAAGGTTAATATTTTTCCAAGATGTACAACATATAAAAGTTTTTTTTTTTTTTACTCTGACACAGCCAGCGGCTGTCCGGGCATGCGGGGAGTTGTAGTTTTTCAACAGCTGGAGGCACACTGGTTGGGAAACACTGGGTTAAGATATATTATGTAAAATAGTTATATTTCCTAAACTTATCTTTTACTTTACACATTGTCCCCATTCCACCTCTCCATGTGTCCATTTTGAATTTTTTAAACTAAAATTCTAATTCCCATTGGAGCTGACGATGTTGGGAAAAAATCGTCTTCTCGTCTGCCAGCGCATAATCTATGTCAGGAAAGAAATGAAGATCTATTTTGTTTTGCCCTTATAAGTGTAATGAAGAACGTACACATCATCTGGTCCAATTCTCGCGCATTGACAACTATATTCCGCTAAGACTACATTACACGTAAAAAAACCATATGTGCACGAGATAAGTCGCATATTTCTACACGGCAATGTAATGTTGCCATTTACATAAAAAAAATTTAAAAAATCCTTCTAAAAATAAGTGAGACGGTGTCAGGCAGAAAGCATCTTTGAGATAGCGGCAACAAAACTGTCAGCCTTGTGTTTGGTTCTGATAAATACTCTCCCTTTGAATTTCGTGGAGCAGAAAGCTGTTTGATGCTCAAATGAGAAGAATTTATCAATCACGCTACAAAGAAACTCTTCATTTCCTCTCTGCCGGCTCAAACCTTAACCCGTCCTGTTTGTTACACCGAGGAAATAAACAGCGGACACATTTTATAAATTAGTCCTTCCAGTACTTTCTTTGCGGGGCCTCGAAAGTTCTCATTGATGGGGGCCAGCGGGGGTCTCTTACCTTTGCCTGGCCTGGCGTGGGTCCCCTCAGGAGTGGTGGCGGTGGACAGGAGCAGTAGCGGTGGCGGTCCCGGCGGTGTAAGTGGCAGGATACAGCAGGAGGTGAGGCCTGTTCACCTCCTGCTGTTGCTCAGCAACAACTCTTAGCATGCACAGCCAAAAGGCATGCTGGGAGTTGTAGTTTTTCAACAGCTGGATTTCCAACTACAACTTCCAACATGCCCTTTGGTAGTCTGTGCATGCTGGGGGTTGTAGTTATGCAACAGCTGGAGGCACATTTTTCTGATGAAAAAGTGTGCCTCCAGCTGCTGCAAAACTACAACTCTCGGTATGCCCTTCAGCTGTCAATGCATGCTGAGAGTTGCAGTTTTGCAACAGCTGAAGGCACACTGATTGTAAAACAGAGTTTGTTTCCTAACTCAGTGTTTCGCAACCAGTGTGCCTCCAGCTGTTGCAAAAATACAACTCCCAGCATGCACTGAGAGACTGTTCATGCTGGGAGTTCTAGTTTTGCAACAGCTGGAGGCACACTGGTTGCGAAACACTGAGTTAAGTAACAAACTCTAAGTGTTTCGCAACCAATGTGTCTCCAGCTGTTGCATAACTACAACTCCCAGCATGTATGGTCTGCCAGTGCATGCTTGGAGTTTTAGTTTTGCAGCAGCTGAAGATTACAGGGTACATTCACACGGGCGGGTGTTTACAGCGAGTTTTCTGCCGCAAGTTTGAGATGCTGCAAATTTTCCGCCGAAGCTCAAACCTCCAGCGAGAGACTCACTGTAAACCCCTGCCGTGTGAATGTACCCTAAAAACACTACACTACACTATACAAAATAAAGGGTAGAAAACTACATATACACATACACGTACACTGCAAATCCCCCCCCCCAATAAAAAAAAAATACGTCTTGTAGGGCACTGCTTCCAATACGGAGCCTCCAGCTGTTGAAAAACAACAACTCCCAGTATTGCCGGACAGCCACTGACTGTCAAGGCATGCTGGGAGTTTTGCAACAACTGGAGACACCCTGTTTGGGAAACGCTGCCATTTTGGTGGCGGATGCAAAACTCCAATTTAAGCCTCAAATGCGCATGGCTCTCTCATGCTTTGGAGCCCTGTCGTATTTCAAGGCAACAGTTTATTGCCACATATGGGGTATCTCTATACTCGGGAGAAATTGCGTTACAAATTTTGAGGGCTTTTTTTCCTTTTACCCCTTATGAAAAGGTAAAGTTGGGATCTACACCAGCATGTTAGTGTAAAAAAAAAAAAATTTTTTACACTAACATGCTGGTGTTGCCCCATACTTTTCATTTTCACAAGAGGTAAAAGGAAAAAAAAGACCTCCAAAATTTGTAACGCAATTTCTCCTGAGTACGGAAATACCCCATATGTAGACATAAAATGCTCTGCGGGCGCACAAGAAGGCTCAGGAGTGAGAGTGCCATGTACATTTGAGGCCTCAATTGGTTATTTGCACAGGGGTGGCTGCTGGTTACAGCAGTTCTGACATAAACGCAAAACAATAAATACCCACATGTGACCCCATTTTGGAAACTACACCCCTTATGGAAAGTAAAAAGGGGTATAGTGAGCCTTAACACCCCACAGGTGTTTGACGAATTTTCGTTACATTTGGATGTGAAAATGAAAAAAAAAATATATAATTTTTTTTATTAAAATGCTGGTGTTACCCTACATTTTTCATTTTCACAAGGGAAAATAGGAAAAAAGCCCCCCAAAATTTGTATGGAATACCCCATATGTGGATGTAAAGTGCTCTGCTGGCGCAGAGAAGTGCCATTTGGCTTTTGGAGAGAGAATGTGTCCGAAATTAAAGGCCATGTGTGTTTACAAAGCCCCCTGGTTCCAGAACAGTGGACCCCCCCCCCCCCCACCACATGTGACCCTATTTTGGAAACTACACCCCTCACAGAATGTAATAAGGGGTACAGTGAGCATTTACACCCCACAGGTGTCTGACAGATTTTTGGAACAGTGGTCCGTGAAAATGAAAGCGGAAATTTGTCAAACACCTGTGGGGTGTGAAGGCTCACTGTACCCCTTGTTACGTTCCTTGAGGGGTTTAGTTTCCAAAATAGTGTGCCATGTGTTTTTTTTTTTTCTGGCACCATAGGGGCTTCCTAAATGCAACATACCCCCAAAAAACCATTTCAGCTAAATTTGCTTTCCAAAAGCCAAATGTGACTCCTTCTCTTTTGAGCATTGTAGTGCGCCCGCAGAGCCCTTGACGTCCACCCATGGGGTATTTCCATACTCATAAGAGATGGGGTTACACATTTTGGGGGGGGGGGGCATTTCCTCCTATTACCCCTATTAATGTAAAATTTGGGGGATAACCAGCATTTTAGTAAAAAAAAGAAAGAAATTCATTAAGGGTGCGTTCCCACAGGGCGTATACGCAGCGTATTTGACACTGTGCAAAATTTACGGCAGCAGGGGGAAATATGCTGCGTATTCCTTGCTCACTATACACACAGGGCTTTCCGGCGGCAGCCTTATGCGTATAGTGAGTTTTGGAGGCGGAGCCACGTGTCACAGTCACGCCGGCACACAGCTCCGCCTCCAAAACTCACTGCACACATAGGGCTGCCGCCGGAAAGCCCTGTGTGTACAGTGAGCAAGGAATACGCAGCGTATTTCCCGCTGCTGCAGTAAATTTTGCGCAGCATGAAATATGCTGCATATACGCCCTGTGGGAACGCACCCTTACACTTCCAAATTTAACGAAAAGTCGTCAAACACCTGTGGGGTGTTGAGGCTCACTGGACCCCTTGTTACGTTCCTTGAGGGGTGTAGTTTCCAAAATAGTATGTCATGTGTTTTTTTTTTTTTTTTGTTGTTGTTTTTTTTTTTTTTGCGGTACTAGCACCATAGGGGCTTCCTAAATGTGACATGCCCCCCAAAAAAACATTTCAGAAAAACTCACTCTCCAAAATCCCATTGTCGCTCCTTCCCTTCTGAGCCCTCTAGTGCACCCATAGAGCACTTTACATACACATTTGAAGCATTTCCTTACTCGAGAGAAATTGGGTTACAAATTTTAGGGTGATATCTCTCCTTTAACCCCTTGTAAAAATTAACAAACTGGGTCTACAAGAACATGCGAGTGTAAAAAATTAAGATTTAGAATTTTCTCCTTCACTTTGCTGCTATTCCTGTGAAACACCTAAAGGGTTAACACACTTTCTGAAAGTCATTTTGAATACTTTGAGGGTTGCAGTTTTTATAATGGGGTCATTTATGGGGTATTTATAATATAAAGGCTCTTCAAATCCACTTCCAAACTGAACTGGTCCCTGAAAAATTCTGATTTTGAAAATTTTGGGAAAAATTGGAAAATTGCTGCTGAACTTTGAAGCCCTCTGGTCTCTTCCAAAAGTAAAAACCATGTCAACTTTATGATGCAAACATAAAGTAGATATATTGTATATGTGAATCAATGCAGAGAGCTTCAAAAAAAAAAAATGCTAAATGCTCAAATTTTTCATGAAATTTTGGAATTTTTCACCAAGAAATGCTGCAAGTATCGATAAAAATTACCACTATGTTAAAGTAGAATATGTCACGAAAAAATAATCTCGGAATCAAATTCATAAGTAGAAGCGTCCCAGAATTATTAGTGCTTAAAGTGACAGTGGTCAGATGTGCAAAAAATGCTCTGGTCCTTAAGGTGAAAATGTGCTTGGTCCTTAAGGGGTTAAGCAGATCCCCGAAAAGGAAAATGTTAATAAGTTAAAAGTTTAATGGTCAATGTAACAAAGCTCCATTTGTCATTGTGTCAGTACAACACATTTGTGGCTGCAGATAAAAAATGTGCAGAATGTCCACCCAAGAAAACACGGGCAGACATTCCGTGTGTTTGGTTGATTTGGCGGTACAAGGATCACTCGGAAGTGCGCCGTCTTCATAAACGGCAATGTTTCTGCGGACGCCAGAATCGGAATTACCACAGCAGAAACTCTGCCGTGTGCACAGTGCAGCAGAATCCCATTGAAATCAATGGGATTTTGCTGCAGCGGAATTTCCAAGCGTATTCAGCTCCTTCCACAGATGTTCAATAGGATTAGTGTTGCCACTGCTTTTATTGAGCCCCTAAGAGCCCCCTACAAGGGGTACTGCTATTTTTTCATTTTCAGAGGGTGGGACAAGGGCTGAATTGCTTGTCAGTAGGACACGCACAGGGCTTCCTTTTCCTTGCTTCTCTAGCAAATCACAGCACAGCATAGAACATACTCCTCTTTGCTGTGCCCTGATATAGTGCTGGTGAAAGTGCACCGAATGTGCTGTCATTGTGCTGGGCTGATCATTTACACAACACACAACTATAGATGGCATGCGGTAATGCGGTAGGAAATGTGGTTACTGATGCACTGACTTTGCCGTGTTCTGTGTCAGCAGAAATAAAAGCAATAGCAGGAACCACAAGGAAGGGGTTACACTAAACACAGAACTCTTGCTAAAAAATCCAAAGGATAGGGCATATGATGTTTGATCATGGGGGTCCCGCCGCTGGCACCTCCACGATCTCTGCGCAGCACCCGTTGTTTGTTTAGAATGCTGGGTGCGGGCGACAGGGTTGTGATGTCACAACCCTGCCTCCCACTCCAAGCATTCGGAACACAATGTTCCAAATGCTGGGGAGGCGGAGTACCCCTTTAAAGGGAGTTTGGTGGAAAAGGGTTTATTGGACATGCAACGGTAGTAGCACACGGTACAGCTTCCCTGAGCTTCAGGGCGTTCAGAGATGAGAGGGAAGCCATGATTTACCTTCCAGCAACAGTAGCCTACACATAGCCTAACCAAAATGTTTCTCTTACCACCAAGATGCTGAAGCTGTGCATCCAAATGTTCTTTCCTCAAGCTGTAAATTTGGGGATCTATGAGAAATTACCAAGTGACTCTGGCCAAGTGATTTTTTTTTTTGGAAGCATGATTTGCTCTTGTATTCTGTGCGCTGCCTCTTCAAAACATGCTCTCGAAAACATAATTTCCAATCATGGTAGGGGTGCAATATTCCACCCGCAGACTCTAAAGCAAAGTCAATGCTTAATGTCACAGAGATGCTATGTTGTCAAAATAAAATGGAAGGCCATAATTTCAGCCCTATCCGATCAGTCTGTCAGGCAGCAGGATTGTAAGCGCAGACAGATTCTGTGATATCAAACAAATTGTAGCACTTGTCAACTCAGCCTGAAAGGAAATGATAAAATCCACAGCCTGGGACGTTATAAATTGCTGAGTAGAAGAGGTGATTTGGAACAATTCTGTTCCTTCAATTATGTAAAAGTCTAAACATCTTAAATTAGAAGAACATGTCATCGTTCTGTTTACCTCAAACACCCATGTGTGTTAATTGTACGGCTAGATCTGCCCCCTCCCATAGGCTTGCATTGAGGGGGCGGAGCGTGGCGTCACATTGCTCTGGCCCCCATGATCGCCAGTATTCAGACCTGGAGCGAACATGCTCTGGGGACCGGTTATAACGGGGTGCTGCGTGCAAGATCATGGGGGTCCTCAGTGGCGGGATCCCTGCGATCAGGCATCTTATCCCTTATCCTTTGGATAGGGGATAAGATGTCTTAGCGCCGGAGTACCCCTTTAAAGGAGTACTCTGCTGCTAGGCATCTTATCCCCCATCCATGCCCCCTCCATGCATGTCTATGGGAAGGGGCGTGACGCTGTCACGCCCCTTCCCATAGACATGCATGGAGGGGGCATGGCGTGAGGTCACGACCACTGCCGCAGGAAGCTCAGCGTTTGTTCAGAACACCGGGTGCTGCGCGGAGATCCAGGGGGTCCCAGTGGCGATCAGACATCTCCTTTAGATAGGGGTGAAGATGTTTAGTGGCGGAGTACCCCTTTAAAAGTTCTTGTAATGTGCCAGTAGAAGTTTGTATATGGTACGAAACAGCTGTCGCCCCATTTGTCCGTTCCCTGACTAAGTCTTGTCTTCCCTGTTCTGTATTTAAATATGGAATGAAAGAAGAATTACCAAGCATAACAGGTGTGCCGCTATTTCTTCATACGAATGTTCTTGTAATAAACCTCAACAGGTTTGGACCCGCTGTGTTACCTTACTGGTTTGACTTAGGGACAAACTATGGAGCGGATTTTAAGTATCCTCTAGGTTTTCACCCTTAAAGAGGTACTCCCCTGCCCCAGCTTTTGGAAAATTTTGTTCCGAATGCTTGGAGCGGGCTGCAGGGTTGTGATGTCACGGTCACGCCCCTTGTGACGTCACACCACACCCCCAACAATGCAAGTCAATGCGAGGGGGCGTGAAGGCCGCCACGCCCCCCCAATTGACTTGTGTTATTGGGGTGTGTGATGTCACAAGGGGGCGTGGCAGTGACATCACGACCCCGCCGTCCGCACCCAGCATTCTAAACAAATGCCGGGTGCTGCGCAGAGATCGCGGGCGTCCCCTATTCTTTGGATAACGGATAAGATGACTAGGGGCAGAGTACCCCTTTAATACTGAGGGTGCACAATCTGTTTAGCTCACCAGAAAGAAGAGATGTGGCTGCACATAAGAGTGTCTCTCTCTCTAGTTTACAGGAGTGGTAAAGCTCTTGGCTATTTCCAAAACCCCATGAACTGCAATGATGATCGATAGACCATATGAGAAGGCGCTTAGCATCCGGACTGAGCATCCGAACCTTAAAGGGGTACTCCGCTGTAAAACATTTTCTTTTAAATTAACTGGTGCCAGAAAGTTAAACAGATTTGTAACTTACTTCTATTAAAAAAATCTTAATCCTTCCAGTGCTTATCAGCTGCTGTATGTTCCACAGGAAGTTCTTTTTATTTTTGAATTTCCTTTCTGTCTGACCACAGTGCTCTCTGCTGACACCTCTGTCCATGTCAGGAACTGTTCAGAGTAGGAGCAAATCCCCTTAGCAAACCTCTCCTTCACTGGACAGTTCCTAAAATGGACAGAGGTGTCAGCAGAGAACACTGTGGTCAGACAGAAAGGAAATTCAAAAAGAAAAGAACCTAATCTGTTGTATACAGCAGCTGATACTGAAAGGATTAACATTTTTAAATATAAGTATCTGTTTAACTTTCTGGCATCAGTTGGTTAAAAAAAAAAAAGTTTTCCAGTGGACTACCCCTTTAAATTTAAGTCAGTCTAATTATATGTCTTACTGTGTCAGGGCTTGGGCAGTTTATCCATTTTGTTCATTGTAAGAGAGGATGATAAAGAATGTTAGATAGTAGACTGGTAAACCTTGTAATGTGTTATATAAGGGTAAAGGGGAGCGATGTACAGACCTAGTGCTGCTTAAAGGGGTACTCCAGTGGAAAACATTTTTTGTAAATCAACTGGTGCCAGAAAGTTTAACAGATTTGTATATTACTTCTATTAAAATCTTTACCCTTCCAGTACTTGTTAACAGCTGTATTCTACAGAGGAATTTCTTTTTTCTTTTTGAATTTCTTTTTTGTCTTGTCCATAGTGCTCTCTGCTGACACCTGATGCCCGTATCAGAAACTGACCAGAGCAGGAGAAAATCCCCATAGCAAACCTATGCTGCTCTTGACAGTTCCTGACACGGACAGAGGTGTCAGCAGAGAGCACTGTGGACAAGACAAAAAAGAAATTAAAAAATAAAAGAATTTCCTCTGTAGCATACAGCTGCTAAAAAGTATTGGAAGGGCAAAGATTTTTTAATAGAAGTAATTTACAAATCTATTTAACTTTCTGGCACCAGTTGATAAAAAAAAAAAAAAAATGTTTTCCGCCAAAGTACTCCTTTAAAGGAAAACTGTGAGCCTGATCACCCACTCTAAACCCAAAACACTATAGAGTTATAGAGTGGGTTATAGAGTGGGTGACCAGGAGTCCAAATAGGGGTGACTTACTACATTTTGTCCACTTTTTCCAGAGATATGGGCTACAGAAGTTCCACTGCTCTATTCAGTTAATTGCACTCAGGAGGCGGGGCTCCGCTGGCTGGCCATGCCTGACGCTGTTCATCAGCTCATAATGCCGCCCTTGCAATTTGCATATTAATTTTCTTCAACTCCACGTCCTAGTGACGTGGAGTTGCCGGTCACGTGAGTGCTGCACTCTGTGGGTAGAACGCATGCGCCGGCAGATTACATACAGCTCTCACGTCCTTATAACGTGAGAGCTCTGACTGCTGAGAGCAGTCACGTGAGAGAGCTGTATGTAATCTAGTGGCGCATGCGCTCTACCGACAGGGCACTGCACTCCTGTGACCGGTGACTCCACGTCACTAGGACGTGGTGTCGAAGACATTGGCCCTGATTTATCAAACTGTGTGAGAGAACAAGTGGAGTGATTTTTCCACAGCGACCAATCACAGCTCAGCTAACAAGCTCTGGTAAAGTGAAAGCTGAGCTGTGATTGGTTGTTGTGGGAAAAAATCACTTCACTTGTTCTCTCACACAGTTTGATAAATCTTACCAAATGAATATTTAAATAGAAGGGGCAGCATTATAAGCTGACAGGCGTAGGCAGGGGTGGGCCGCCGGTGGGGCCCCGCCTCTTGTGCACAATTGACTCAATTGAGCAGCAGAAATTCTGCAGCCCATATCTCGGGAACTAGCAGACAGAATTTAGTAAGTGACTCCTCCTTGGACCCCTGGTCACCCACTCTATAACCCAGTGTTTTGGGTTTAGAGTGGGTGATCAGGCTGACAGTTTTCCTTTATCCAATCAAAACATTTTGACAGTTTCTAGGACATGTGAGATTTTTTTTTATGACAGAACCCATTTAGATTTTATTTGCACGTAGGAGTGGTACAATCTGATCCTCAGACCACAAAAGGTTGTGTACCCTAAGTGATAAACCTTAGTTAACAGTTCTGCACGTGTGTGAAAAAAATTGACCAAGCTATATATATATATCTCAAAGGAACCCTTACTCATCAGACTGATTCTCCCCACTTTCCAGCACCGCTGCTCTGGTGTTCCAAAATAGTGATTGTTTACTGTCCCGCAGCGATCTACCCACATGACGGCTGCAGCCAATCATTGGTCTCGGCAGTTTTGTGCCATACGCTGTTGAGGCCAGTGAGTGGCGACAGTGTCGTATTGGTAGACAGACATGTCACCACTGTAGGACAGTAAACAATGGCTGGCAGGTGGCAGCGTAGTGTCAGCTTTGGATGATTAAGGTTTAATTAGGTGAGTTATCTTATAGAATTTGCCTTCCTCAGGTAAGACAGGTGTAGCCAGCCTCATCTGGTGTATTAAGATATTGTACTGCACTCCTGAAGTTGATATGTTATCCTAACCCATGGTCCTGCAGGATATGAGGAGGTTAGGATATGAGGACAGGATATGAGGATGGGATATGAGGAAGGGATATGAGGACGGGATATGAGGACAGGATATGAGAACGGGATATGAGGACGGGATATGAGGACGGGAAATGAGGATGGGATATGAGGACAGGATATGAGGACAGGATATGAGGATGGGATATGAGGATGGGATATGAGGACAGGATATGAGGACAGGATATGAGGACGGGATATGAGGACGGGATATGAGGACGGGGTATGAGGACGGGATATGAGGACGGGATATGAGGACGGGATATGAGGACAGGATATGAGGACGGGATATGAGGACGGGATATGAGTATGGGATATGAGGACAGGATATGAGGACGGGATATGAGGACGGGATATGAGGACAGGATATGAGGACGGGATATGAGGACAGGATTTGAGGATGGTATAGGAGGACAGGAGATGAGGTCGGGATATGAATATGAGATATAAGGTTGGGATAAAAGGACTACATTGGATATGAGGATGGGATTTGATGTTTGGGTATGAGGACGGGATATTAGGTTGGAATATTAGGACAGGCTATAAGGATGGGATATGAGGTTGGGATATTAGGATGGCATATGAGGACGGGATATGAGGTTGGGATATTTGGACAGGATAGAAGGATGGGATATGAGGTTGAGATATTAGGACAGGCTATAAGGATGGGATATGAGGTTGGGATTTGAGGTTTTTGATATTAGGATGGGATATGAGGTTGGGATATTAGGACGGGATATGAGGTTGGGATATGAGGTTGGGATATTAGGACAGGCTATAAGGATGGGATATGAGGTTGGGATATGAGGTTGGGATTTGAGGTTGGGATATTAGGACGGGATATGAGGTAGGGATATGAGGTTGGGATATTAGGACAGGATATGAGGTTGGGATAGGAGCTTGGGATATGAGATTGGGATATGAATTTGGGATATGGGGAGGGGATATGAGGATGAGAGCATCATTGTTGCTTTTCCTCTCCCACAAGGTTTAGGTAAAAAGACCTGGATACTCTGCTAGTAAATTAATAGTAAAGTGGACTTGGTAATGATTGCAATTGCTGTGCAGTGTGTTGGCATCATAAAACTGATATACAGTCCACATCTATGTGATTCACTTTCCATCACCTTAGACCTATGAACCAGTGGTCCTACCAAGTTAACCCTGTCATCCATTGCTGTCCTCCATAACTGATATCTGACAGGTTTACTCTAAGGTGCTTTCCTTGTGCCATTTTCTGAAACCTCGGCTCCCCGCCACCGTGGCCATCCGGCTCTAAGGCCATCCTTCTGTTACACTCAGCCTGCTTTGCATCATCTGACACCAGAGAAGTGACTGACTAATACGGACATGAAGGATTTCTGACAGGACAAGGCCTCGATGCTACAGACTCCGCACGTGGTTAGCATACTGAGTTCCTGGGAATCCTGATGCCATGCAAAACCCGCTGGCTCCATGAATATTTATCTCCCCCGGTAATGGATTCTTCCAGGTGTACATCTAAATGAAGGAGCTTGTAAATAGACGTTAAGGCAGATCCCTGATTTGGTCCTAAATGCGGAGGTACAGTATCGCCCGTCTGAAGAGCTGCCAAGACATTATCTGGCAGGGTGAAGGGCACATTGCTCTGAGGTAACAGGAATTCATTCTCTTGTCATTATTGATTTCTGAAGGCTGCCGCTCATACACATCTCCTTTTATCTGATGTCCTTCATTCCTGTCAGCTCCTTCCATGCCGTCTTGGACAGATATAAATCAGTCCACAATATGAGCCATGCACTGTTACCCATTGCGCACATAACTGCATGATGGATAATGTGTCCGCGGGATAAATCAGAGACTATATCCACATAGTTCTCTTGTGTTTTACTATAGAAGCATTAGTAGCTGCTGTGCACAGGTCCTTTTTGTAGAGTGTTACTTAAAGGGGTACTCGGCCCCTAGACATCTTATCCCCTATCCAAGTGATAGGGGATAAGATATATAATTGCGGGGATCCCCACGATCTCGGCTGCGGCACCCCAGACATCTTCACTCCGTGCCGGATGACTGCTTATGCGGGGGCAGAGGCTCGTGACAAGAAGACCAGGTCCCCTCAATGCAAGTCTATGGGAGGGGGCGTGACGGCCGTCACGCCCCCTCCCATAGACTTGCATTGGGGGGGGCGTGGCCGTGACATCACAATCCTCCCGCGCTGCACCTGGCGTTCTAAACGAACGCCGGATGCAGCAAAACGACGCTCTAAACGATCGCCGGGTGCCGGGCACCCCCGCGATTACACATCTTATTCCCCATCCTTTGGATAGGGGATAAGATGTCTATGGGGGAAGTATTCCTTTACAGAAGCACACCAGGTTTTTTTTTTTTTTTTTTTGTTTGTTTGTTTGCCCCTATCATGCTTGTTCATACAGCATACCCCACGATCTCAG
Organism: Hyla sarda; assembly: GCF_029499605.1. Classification (NCBI taxonomy): domain Eukaryota; kingdom Metazoa; phylum Chordata; class Amphibia; order Anura; family Hylidae; genus Hyla; species Hyla sarda. Next base: position 206,175,777 of record NC_079195.1, read on the forward strand.
CTGCGGCACCCCAGACATCTTCACTCCGTTCCGGATGACTGCTTATGCGGGGGCGGAGGCTCGTGACGTGAAGACCACGCCCCCTCAATGCAAGTCTATGGGGGGGGGGGCGTGATGGCCATCACCCCCCCTCCCATAGACTTGCATTGAGGGGGCGTGGCCGTGACATCACGATCCTCCCGCGCTGCACCTGATGTTGTAAACGAACGCCGGGTGCAGTAAAACAATGCTCTCAATGATCATCGGATGCCGGGGACCCATGCGATCAGACATCTTATTCCCCATCCTTTGGATAGGGGATAAGATGTCTATGGGGGGAGTATTCCTTTAGAGAAGCACTCCAGGTTTTGGGTTGTCTTTCTTTTTTTTTTTTTGCCCCTATCATGCACATTTCTATGGCAGTGTTTTCCAACCAGGGTGTCTCCAGCTGTTTCAAAACTATAACTCCCAGTATGCCCTGACAGCCGGTGGCAGCCTGCAGTTACATTATAAAGTAAAGAAAGAAAGGTGAAATCCAGCACAGCGGCATGCAGTAAAAACGTGTTCTTTATTCAAGCTTCATAGGACAACAGCATCAAAGGGTACGGACAATTGAGTGACGCGTTTCAGCGGACGTATCCGCCTTAGTCATACTACTTTCACAAATAATCCATCCGAAATATATAGGGGAGGGGATCCACCCATAACAGGTGAAAACACCTGTCCTAGTTGGACCAAGTCTCCACCCACACAGTCCGGGACTAACACATAGACAGATCAGCTGACATATCACATGATACATAAAAACATCAATGTTTATAACAGTGAATACATCTAAAAACATAATCTACACGTCCAAGAAATATAATTTACAATGCAGTACAATATATTCATAACGCAAACACGTGATACATTATACATGTATGCCATAGGACAGATAAACTGGAGGAAATCTGTTGGAATCAGTTACATTGCATCATATAATAATTCATATATACTTGCATAAATATTTGTACAGACATATAATAAAGATGCAATACATGACACTTCACCACTGAAAAAGGTACAGAAAGGGGAAAATACCAAGGAACCACAACCAAGGGAGTCATGGGCCACGTACTAAACTACCTTATTTTGTTGTTCTTCACTTTCAGAGTATATAAAATAAGGGATGTTCCAATGCACCATGGGAAGAACAGGAGACAGACAAGATAATGTTAGTGTAAAAACTAATAATGCAAAATTACATCTTGCCTTCTGTTCATACCCATGGGATACCGGGTACCAAACCGCATAAACCAAAAGACCTCATGGTCTAATCATTTTTGTCTATGGTCTCCCCCCCTAATGGGGGCACTCACTCTCTCTATCCCCTGCAATGATAAGCTCTGAAAACTGCCATGGTGGTGGTCTGCACAGTGTTTACTAACCATAGAGTTAAAATGTGGGATTTTTGACAGATGTATACTAGGGATTGACCAATATTGATTTTGTAAAGACGATACCGATAACCTGTGAACTTTCAGGCCGATAGCCGATAACTTATATCGATATTCTCCCCTTGTAGACAGCAGATCCCCCCTTATAGACAGCAGCCCCCCCCCCTCCTCTTGTAGACAGCTCACCTGCAGCTGTCCTCGGGTGTTGCTGCTCCGCTGTCCCGTTCTTCCGATCACATCAAGGCGTCCTATGGAGGAGCATGTGACATACACGTCACTCTGCCTTCTCCGTAGCGTTATGCTGGGCGCAGGGGAGGAGGAGTGACGTGTGTGTGTCACATGCTCCTTCATAGGACACCATGATGCAATCAGGAGAACAGGACAGCGGAGAAGGGCCGCACAGCAGCAGGTATCGGAGGCGCACTTGGCAAGTGTAGTTCACGATAATCCAGCTCGCTCCACCAATACACCCCCGGCACGGATCCGCACCCAGCCCGGTGCACACAGATTCAAACAAAGAGAAGTGATCCAGCGTGGGTAAGTAGAAATCCAGACTTTATTAGAACTCACGGTAAAAGCAGTACAAGCAACCAGCAGATCAGACGCGTTTCAGGTGCATGCGCCCTTCGTCAGTGATGTCATCCATCTGCACAGGTGTCAGTTAAATACCGGACAGGTAGTGGGTGGAGAATTAACCACCAATCATACTACACTAAGGCCGCTGACTTCGGTGCAGAGGAAAATACTAATACAAAACATAGTAAAGATGTCAGTAAAAGTACAGAATGCTAAAAACAGTGCACTAATAAGCGATTTTGCATAAAAGGCTTACAATTAATATGACACAGAAAAACAACATGGTGAATAAATGTTGAAAAGAAAAACATATAAAATACACACCAGTTATTACCAACTGTGGATATTATACAAACGTGTGTGTGAGTGCGGCGTTAATAATGGAACAGCAATTCTCTTTTTAAATTTAAACCTTTTGGTGCACTTGTACCCAATTCACTTTGGAGATGTTGAATCATAATATAATCACATTGCTTCGGACGCCATTTTCCACCCCCAAATCCACAAAGTTCAGCATCAAAGGTCTAAACAGAGATGTTGGGGTCTCTACTCAAGGGTCTGTATGTGCTAATATCTTATAACATGGCCAAATTCAGGCCCTTATCTAATACCACTGCCGATCCCCCTTTGTCTGCCTGGCGGACAATTATATCCTCCACCTTCTCCAGAATTATTAGTGCCTGCCTCTCACTGAACAATAGGTTCCTCCTGCCTGACTTAGGTGCCTTCGATAGTGCAGCTAGCTCCCGTCCGACTGCTTCTTGGAAGCAGTCCAGGCCCGGGGTCCTGGACATGATAGGGTAAAAAGTTGTATTGGTGGTATGAAACTCCGGTAAGTGGGAGACCTGTAATTATTGAAGCTTGGCGAGTGTCCTGAGATCCGAGAACCGCAGGACGCCCTCTTCACCTCCAACAATATTGTGCACGCAATGAGTGTCAGGGACAACATGGTAACTTACATGCAATTCATTTGTATTCATATCATTATCATTACTACCATACTCATCGGATACAGCATCAACATTACTTTCTCCCCTATCTATGTCCAAGAAATGCTTCCTAATGGTAACATTTCTCACAAATTTATTCACATCCAATAATGTTTTTGGATGTGAATACATTTGTGAAAAATGTTTTTACTGCATTCCGCTGGCTGTGCTGGACTTCACCTTTCTTTCTTCAGTTTCCAAGATGTGTGGTCCACACGTGTCCGTGACACAGCAGATGTGGTGGTGAGCTGAACTTTACCTATATCTACATTATAAAGTAGTATTATGCTGTATAAGTTGTGAATCAAGCACTGGGGTGAAAAATGTAATACTTTCTGAAGTTTTCAGCAGCATTTCTATGTCACTCATTGCTTCTTCTCTTCCCCCTCTCTGATTCCATTGACTTTTATGGGCAGAATGTAACCTGATCCATGCTGATCTGTTTCTAAATGGCTGCGGCCGTTAAGCTGTTTCTTTTTTTTATGAGTAAAAGATCTTCTTATGAAGATTAGGAAAGGAAGAAAGGAGCCTGATAAGTGGAGAAAGAGGAGTTTTTTTTTCTGTAATAAGACAATTTTTGTTGTTCAAAAAATTATTGTCGAAAGGTTAATAACAATTTAAATCAAACTGACCTTTTATCGCCATAAAAATATATCATGATCTATATCAGCACAGCATTCATTTTGACAAAATAAAGAAATGAATAAAGTTGTTGAGCCATTGATAGGCCATCAATATTGAATTGGAGGGTTGCGCTTCCGGCATCCCTGCCGATCATTTGTTCCTCAGAGTCTCAGATGGCCATTGATGGCTTATCTTTACGTTAGGCCATCAACATCTGATTGGTGGGTTGTCGACACCCAGCACCCCTGTAGATCATCGCCAAACCCATGTGGTTCGCCAACACTAGAGTCACCAGAGCCAGAAGACACATCTCCAATCTTTGTATCGTGGTCGTGATGACTTACGGCAGCACGACTTCTATTCTCTTCAATGGGGGCTGAGCTGCAGTAACACGGCATGATCCCTATCAGTTGTCCCCCATCTCCGAGGACTTTACTACCCCTAAAGTTTTTTTTGCTTCTCTGCATGTCCTCATTATCTTAGTCTTAATGATCTGTATTGAGCATACTACTCGATTTCCTTTACGTTAGATTTAGTCCCTACTCTATTCTCCCATTTTCCTGGCATAATAAACTAATATTTAGTCAGACGCCATATTTAAAAATGTAATTTCAGGTTTGATAATGAAACCCAGCAACCATTTCATGATGGGGATCATAGAGCTGCGTGGGTTTCTCATACAGAATTAGTCATGATGGGATTAGATACAGCGGCTCCACAGCAACCAGCCCATGGATATCGCTTCTAAACATTGGCAGCTTTGGTTACCAGGGGCCCCGGAGTACGTCTGAAAATAGTAAATTTTGTTTTTAGATTATTAATTTCAACTTTTCAAATAGTAAATACTCTATTCAGTTTTTCCATCTGTAACAGTATGAAGATCGGAAGAAGAAGAGTACATGGCTCCTAATGTTACTTATGTCTATATAAGCCAGTGTTTCCTAACCAGGGTGCCTCCAGCTGTTCCAAAACTCCAACTCTGAGCATGCCCAAACACTAATCTAAGCCATCTGTGAGGTACGCCCTAGAAAAGTTTGGGCACCCTAGGTAAAAATTTGTATTAATGTGCATAAAGAAGCCAAGGAAAGATGGAAAAATCTCCAAAAGGCATCAAATTACAGATTAGACATTCTTATAATATGTCAACAAAAGTTAGATTTAGCATGAAACACTTGGAGAAAAATGAACTTGAAAAGCCGGCACTGCTTTTACCCTAATAGTCCGCGGCCTGATGTCTAAACTCCCGCGGATCTGTCGCCTCCCTGCTCGGGACCGATCTGGTCTATGGATTAGTTTCCTATGTCTGTCTGAAAACTACATTGGTGAGCGCTCCATTTTCTTTCCTTTTTGTGTTGTACAAAAGTTAGATTTTATTTCCATCATTTACACTTTCAAAATAACAGAAAACAAAAAAATGTCATCTGCAAAAGTTTGGGCACCCTGCAGAGTTAATATCTAGTACTGCCCCCTTTGGCAAGTATCCCAGCTTGTAAACGCTTTTTGTAGCCAGCCAAGAGTCTTTCAATTCTTGTTTGAGGTATCTTTGCCCATTCTTCCTTACAAAAGTCTTCCAGTTCTTTGAGATTTCTGGGCTGTCTGTCACACACTGCTCTTTTAAGGTCTATCCATAGATTTTCAATTATGTTTAGGTCAGGAGATTGTGAAGGCCATGGCAAAACCTTCAGTTTACGCCTCTTGATGTAATCCCCCGAGGATTTTGAGGTATGTTTAGGATCATTATCCATTTGTAGAAGCCATCCTCTCTTTAACTTCAGTTTTTTCACAGATGGCATCAAGTTAGCATCCAAAATTTGCAGAAATTTTATTGAATCAAATTTTCCTTCTCCTCGTGAGATGTTCCCTGTGCCACTGACTGCAATACAACCCCAAAGCATGATTGATCCACCCCCATGCATAACAGTTATTTTCAGAGGTTCTTTTCATTAAATTCTGTTCCCCTTCTTCTCCAAACGTACCTTTGCTCATTCCGGCCAAAAAGTTCAATTTTAACCTCATCGGTTCACAGAACTTGTTTCCAAAATGCATCAGGTTTGTCTATATGTTCATATGCAAAGTTCAAACGCTGATTTTTGTGGTGAGGACGTAGAAGAGGTTTTCTTCTGATGACTCTTCCATGAAGACTATATTTGTACAAGTATCTCTTTATAGTGGAATAGTGTACCACAACTCCAGTGTCTGCCAGATCTTTCTGGAGGGATTGTGCAGTCAAACGTGGGTTTTGAATTGTTTTTCTTACAATCCTGCGAGCTGTTCTGTCTGATATTTTTCTTGGTCTTTCAGATCTTGCCATAACTTCCACTGGTCCTGATGACTGCCATCTCTTAATTACATTCCGAACAGAGGATATTGACATCTGAAAACGTTTTGCTATCTTCTTATAGCCTTCTCCAGCTTTGTGAGCGTCGACTATTTTCAGTTTCAGATTTCTAGACAACTGCTTAGAAGAACCCATAGTGCTGATTGTTGGGGCAAGGTCAGATGAGTCTGAGCATTTAACACCTTTGAGATTGACATCACCTGGTCTTCCCAGATGATGATTGATAACAATCCATGATACTGGCAGGTCTCAGCTTTGCAAAGGGGTGCAGTGCATGCTATAAATTCTGCAGGGTGCCCGAACTTTTGCAGACACCATTTTTTTGTTTTCTGTTATTTTGAAAGTGTAAATGATGGAAATAAAATCTAACTTTTGTTAAAATATTATAAGAATGTCTAATCTGTAATTTGATGCCTTTTGGAGATTTTTCCACCTTTCCTTATTTTCTTTATGCACATTAATAATTTTTTTTTACCTAGGGTGCCCAAACTTTTGATCCCCACTGTATATACAACATAATCAAGTGAAAATACCTTGCAGATGGAGGTCCCCAAATGGAAATAGAACATGGGGCGATGCAGATATTATAGCCGCCATTAGAAACATGCGGGGACCTCCGTCTGCAAGGTATTTTCACTTGATTATGTTGTGTATGTATATATATATATATATATATATATATGTATATATATATATGTCCTGCCTTGTACTGCGATATCTTCAATAAAGTAACGCAAGCTTTTATCTGCAACCATCCTGGTGCCGGACCTCGTCTTTGTTCATATATATATATATATATATATATATATATATATATATATATATTGACAGGACACAATTCAGCATAACACCCCTGAGGAAGTCGCTAGGCGACAGAAGGCGTGGGGTTCCTGTGTGGTCCCGTCCACCATACCAAGTTTGCACAGTCTCTCCTTCCAGTTGGGTTTGCTTTCTGTACCTTTATATTTGTTATGATCACTACTGCTCAATTTGTGTAGATTGTGTAGTGTCTAGGACAGGATTATTACTTTTGGGGACTACATAAATCATAATCTTGCTGTATATTTTTGACCTAGTGACTACCTGCCCTTGCTTTTCTATATATTTTCAGCACAAGTAATTGATATATAGGTACTTAATTAGTATTGTTCGTATTTATACTGGTTAGATGCATTATTGTGTAACAACTTTCAGGATGGTGTCACTTTCCTAGGGGAGGGGGTTCATGGCCTCTCTCCAGGGTTGTGTTGGTGTTCCTGGTGAGCGATTTTAATTGGTCTTCTGGTTTCTGGTCGCTACAAGGAATTTTTTCAGTTTTTGTCATTGTGTTCACTTTGCGTGCGGTTGTTTTGCTTGTCTACAAGGAATTTTTTAGGGTGTTCCTCCTGAAGGTCTAGGGGAGGTAAGTGGCCATTAGGAGTCATGTTGTCAGCTGAGCTTTGGTTGGCACCCAGGTAGTAGCCAAGTACATTGTTTGTCCTTCTTGAGCTTCAGTGAAGGGGGAATTAGATCCTAGACTCTTGCAGGTTGTTTCTGGCCCATAGGGAAAGGGAAGGTTTTTGGGGCCTCTCTCATTTCAGAGAAGGGCCTGTCATAGACCGCATCCTAAAAGGGGTACTCCTGTGGAAAAAAAAATGTTCCACATCAGCTGGTGCCAGAAACAGATTTGTAAATTACTTCTGTTACAAATCTTAATCCTTCCAGTACTTATCAGCTGCTGTATGATCCACAGGAAGTTGAGTTGTTCTTATAAGTCTGACCACAGGGCTCTCTGCAGGAACTGTAGGAACTGACATGAGCAGCAGAGGTTTGCTATGGGGTTTGCTTCTCCTCTGGCCAGTTCCTGACATGGACAGAGGTGGCAGCAGAGAGCACTGTGGTCAGACTGGAAAGAACAACTCAACTCCCTCTGGAACATACAGCAGCTGATAAGTACGGAAAGGCTTAAGATTTTTTTTTTTTATAGAAGAGCGTATGGGTGGTGATGGGTGCATGACTTTATTTACTTGGAGACCATACCACCTTCCATGTCTAATATATATTAAAAATGCATTTACTGTATACTATATGACCCGGACATTTTATAATAAAAAGCTAAGTTATTTAGTAAGAGTATAATGTACAACAACTCTTGCAGTGCTCTTTCTCATGAAGTCTCATACTGATCAGTCCATGACATATCTGCCTGCAGAAGCAGCTGTGTGTGTCCCGGTATCCGTGCAGACATTGTTTATGCTCCCAGTCTTGTTAAACCCGCACAATAACACTGCATCTGCTTTCCATATAAAGACAATGGTCCAGTAGTGTGTGAGGGGCATTTTGGTTGGCTCCCCGCTGTTTCCAGCAGATTTCACACAATATGAGATTATGTGAAATGACAAGATGTTACGTTACTAAAAACTGGATCAAAGCTTGCATCTTCTGTTACAAAAAATGTCAACATTTATTTATATATATATATATATATATATATATATATATAAAAATATGTTGTTATACTACAGGATGGGCCATTTATATGGATACACCATAATAAAATGGGAATGGTTGGTGATATTATCTTCCTGTTTGTGGCACATTAGTATATGAGAGGGGGGAAACTTTTCAAGATGGGTGGTGACCATGGAGGCCATTTTGAAGTCTGCCATTTTGAATCCAACTTTTGTTTTTTCAATAGGAAGAGGGTCATGTCACACACATTGGGAATTTCACAAGAAAAACAATGATGTGTTTGGTTTTAGCGTAACTTTATTCTTTCATTTATTTATTTACAAGTTTCTGACCACTTCTAAAATGTGTTCAATGTGCTGCCCATTGTGTTGGATTGTCAATGCAACCCTCTTCTCCCACTCTTCACACACTGATAGCAACACCGCATGAGAAATGCTAGCACAGGCTTCCAGTATCCGTAGTTTCAGGTACTGCACATCTCGTATCTTCACAGCATAGATGTCACGATTCGGCAGGCTGGAGGTGGATCCTCTGTGCCAGAGAGGGATAGGCGAGGACCGTGCTAGTGGACCGGTTCTAAGCTGCTACTGGTTTTCACCAGAGCCCGCCGCAAAGCGGGATGGTCTTGCAGCGGCGGTAGCAACCAGGTCGTATCCACTAGCAACGGCTCAACCTCTCTGACTGCTGAAGATAGGCGCGGTACAAGGGAGTAGACAAGAGCAAGGTCGGACGTAGCAGAAGGTCGGGGCAGGCAGCAAGAATCGTAGTCAATATGGCAATAGCAGGAGGTCAAGTACACAGTATGGACAAACACAGTAAACGCTTTCTCTAGGCACTAAGGCAACAAGATCCGGCAGGGGAGTGCAGGGGCAGTGATCAGATATAGTCTGGGAGCAGGTGGAAGCCAATTAAGCTAATTGGGCCAGGCACCAATCATTGGTGCACTGGCCCTTTAAGTCTCAGAGAGCTGGCGCGCGCGCGCCCTAGAGAGCGGAGCCGCGCGCGCCAGCACATGACAGCAGGGGACCGGGACGGGTAAGTGACCTGGGATGCGATTCGCGAGCGGGCGCGTCCCGCTGTGCGAATCGCATCCCCGACGGCCATGACAGTGCAGCGCTCCCGGTCAGCGGGACCGACCGGGGCGCTGCGGGGAGAGAGCCGCCGTGAGCGCTCCGGGGAGGAGCGGGGACCCGGAGCGCTAGGCGTAACAGTACCCCCCCCCTTAGGTTTCCCCTTTTCTTTGTCCAGTAACTGCCTCCCCTGGGATGAGGACACCGGGAAAGAATGGAGGGTTTCCTCAACGGCAGGCAGTACAGCAGGAGTGGGAATGGGGAGGGAGGGCAGAGGGCGAAGCCTGGCACGGGGCAGTGTGACACCAGGACGGGGGCCATGAGGAGGCACTGAGGCTTGCCTGACGGGACTGGGAGGGGGGGAGAGGCACTTCCTATGGCAGGCAGAGTCCCAGTTCTTGATCTCCCCGGTGGTCCAATCAAGGGTGGGAGAATGAAGCCGGAGCCATGGCAGACCGAGGAGGACCTCAGAGGTACAGTTGGGAAGGACGAAGAACTCAATGACTTCATGATGGGGTCCTATACACATCAGGAGGGGTTCTGTGCGGTAACGCACGGTGCAATCCAACCTGACTCCGTTGACCGCGGAAATGTAGAGCGGCTTGACGAGACGGGTCACCGGGATGCAGAATTTATTCACCAAGGAATCCAGAATAAAATTCCCAGAGGCACCAGAGTCCAAGCAGGCCACGGCTGAGAGGGAGGAGTTGGCTGAAGGAGAAATCCGCACGGGCACCGTGAGACGTGGAGAAGCCGACTTTGAATCAAGAGACGCCACACCCACGAGAGCTGGGTGCGAGCGTGCGTTTCCCAGACGTGGAGGACGAATAGGGCAATCCACCAAGAAATGTTCGGTACTGGCACAGTACAGACAAAGATTTTCTTCCCTACGGCGATTCCTCTCTTCCTGGGTCAGGCGAGACCGATCCACTTGCATGGCCTCCTCGGCGGGAGGCCCAGGCGTAGATTGCAACGGAGACTGTGGGAGAGGTGCCCAGAGATCTAAGTCTTTTTCCTGGCGGAGCTCTTGATGTCTCTCAGAAAAACGCATGTCAATGCGGGTGGCCAAATGAATAAGTTCTTGCAGGTTGGCAGGAATCTCTCGTGCGGCCAGCACATCCTTGATGCGACTGGATAGGCCTTTTTTAAAGGTCGCGCAGAGAGCCTCGTTATTCCATGATAATTCGGAAGCAAGAGTACGAAATTGGATGGCGTACTCGCCCACTGAAGAATTACCCTGGGCCAGGTTCAGCAGGGCAGTCTCGGCAGAAGAAGCTCGGGCAGGTTCCTCAAAGACACTTCGAATTTCTGAGAAGAAGGAGTGTACAGAGGCAGTGACGGGGTCATTGCGGTCCCAGAGCGGTGTGGCCCATGACAGAGCTTTCCCAGACAGAAGGCTGACTACGAAAGCCACCTTAGACCTTTCAGTAGGAAACTGGTCCGACATCATCTCCAAGTGCAGGGAACATTGCGAAAGAAAGCCACGGCAAAACTTAGAGTCCCCATCAAATTTGTCCGGCAGGGACAAGCGGAGGCTAGGAGCGGCCACTCGCTGCGGAAGAGGTGCAGGAGCCGGCGGAGGAGATGGTTGTTGCTGCTGTAGCTGTGACTGAAATTGCTGCAGCTGTGACTGAAGCTGCTGTAGCTGCGACTGAAGTTGCTGTGTCATGGTGGTCAAGTACGACAGCTGGTGATCCTGTTGGGCGATCTGTCGGGCTTGCTGGGCGACCAGCGTAGTGAGGTCAGAGACAACTGGCAGGGGAACCTCAGCGGGATCCATGGCCGGATCTACTGTCACGATTCGGCAGGCTGGAGGTGGATCCTCTGTGCCAGAGAGGGATAGGCGAGGACCGTGCTAGTGGACCGGTTCTAAGCTGCTACTGGTTTTCACCAGAGCCCGCCGCAAAGCGGGATGGTCTTGCAGCGGCGGTAGCAACCAGGTCGTATCCACTAGCAACGGCTCAACCTCTCTGACTGCTGAAGATAGGCGCGGTACAAGGGAGTAGACAAGAGCAAGGTCGGACGTAGCAGAAGGTCGGGGCAGGCAGCAAGAATCGTAGTCAATATGGCAATAGCAGGAGGTCAAGTACACAGTATGGACAAACACAGTAAACGCTTTCTCTAGGCACTAAGGCAACAAGATCCGGCAGGGGAGTGCAGGGGCAGTGATCAGATATAGTCTGGGAGCAGGTGGAAGCCAATTAAGCTAATTGGGCCAGGCACCAATTATTGGTGCACTGGCCCTTTAAGTCTCAGAGAGCTGGCGCGCGCGCCCTAGAGAGCGGAGCCGCGCGCGCCAGCACATGACAGCAGGGGACCGGGACGGGTAAGTGACCTGGGATGCGATTCGCGAGCGGGCGCGTCCCGCTGTGCGAATCGCATCCCCGACGGCCATGACAGTGCAGCGCTCCCGGTCAGCGGGACCGACCGGGGCGCTGCAGGGAGAGAGCCGCCGTGAGCGCTCCGGGGAGGAGCGGGGACCCGGAGCGCTAGGCGTAACAATAGACAATTGCCTTCAGATGACCCGAAAGATAAAAGTCTAAGGGGGTCAGTTAGGGAGACCTTGGGGGCCATTCAACTGGCCCACGACGACCAATCCACTTTCCAGGAAACTGTTCATCTACGAATGCTCGGACCTGACACCCAAATTGATGGTATGGTGTGGTATATGGGGTACAAAGATAGTGGGGCCATTTTTCATCAATGGAAACCTCAATGCCACTGGATATGCGAAATTGCTACATGATTATGTGTTTCCCTCTTTATGCACTGAAGCTGCACGTTCCCTGAGTTTTTCCAGCAAGATGGTGACCACCACATTATGGGTGTCAGGTCTGAGCATTCCTAGATGAACAGTTTCCTGGAAAGTGGATTCGTCGTCGTGGGTCAGTTGAATGGCCCCCAAGGTCTCCCGATCTGACCCCCTTAGACTTTTATCTTTGGGGTTATCTGAAGGCAATTGTCTATGTTGTGAAGATACGAGATGTGCAGCACCTGAAACTGTGGATTTTCACTGATGGAACACAACAATGGGAGACATATACATTTTTCAATACTCGTTTTTCAATATATATATACACACACACACACACACACACACACACACACACACACAATAGACTAAGTAAATACACTAAAATCTGATGTCAGAATGCTCCAGATTGAAAAGGTGTTGTTGCAAGAGCGACCAGGGCTACTTGGAGCAATGCAGCAACCAATACCAATGTACCACAGTGGAAGAAAAAGTAATAAACCCTTAATACCGCCACTCTGCAAGGATAGTTACAGAATTAACTACACTGCTTAAAAAAATAATTGGAACACTAAGATAACACATCCTAGATCTGAATGAATGAATTAATTGTATGAAATACTTTGATCTTTACATAGTTGAATGTGCTGACAACAAAATCACACAAAAATTATCAATAAAAATCAAATGTATCAACCCATGGAGGTCTGGATATGGAGTCACACTCAAAATCAAAGTGGAAAACCCCACTACAGGCTGATCCAACTTTGATGTAATGTCCTTAAAACAAGTCAAAATGAGGCTCAGTAGTGTGCATGGCCTCCACGTGCCCATATGACCTCCCTACAATGCCTGGGCATGTTCCTGATGAGGTGTCGGATGGTCTCCGGAGGGATGTCCTTCCAGACCTGGACTAAAACATCCGCCAACTCATGGACAGTCTGTGGTGCAATGTGGCGTTGGTGGATGAGCGAGACATGTTGTCCCAGATGTGCTCAATCGGACTCAGGTCTGGGGAACAGGGGGGCCAGTCCATAGCATCAATGCCTTCCTCTTGCAGGAACTGCTGACACACTCCAGCCACATGAGGTCTAGCATTGTCTTGCATTAGGAGGAACCCAGGGCCAACCGCACCAGCATATGGTCTCACAAGGGGTCTGAGGATCTCATCTCGGTACCTAATGGCAATCAGGCTACCTCTGGGAAGCACATGGAGGGCTGTGCGGCCCCCCAAAGAAATGCCAACCCACACCATTACTGACCCACTGCCAAACCGGTCATGCTGGAGGATGTTGCAGGCAGCAGAACGTTCTCCACGGTGCCTCCAGACTCTGTCACGTCTGTCACATGTACTCAGTGTGAACCTGCTTTCATCTGTGAAGAGCACATGGTGCCAGTGGCGGATTTGCCAATCTTTGTGTTCTCTGGCAAATGCCAAACATCCTGTACGGTGTTGGGCTGTAAGCACAACCCCCACCTGTGGACGTCGGGCCCTCCTACCACCCTCATTGAGTCTGTTTCTCAGTGGACACATGCACATTTGTGGTCTGCTGTAGGTCATTTTGCAGGGCTCTGGCAGTGCTCCTCATGTTCCTCCTTGCACAAAAGCAGAGGTACAGGTCTGCTTCTGGGTTATTGCCCTCCTACAGCCTCCTTTACATCTCCTGATGTACTGGCCTTTCTCCTGGTAGCGCCTCCATGCTCTGGACACTACGCTGACAGACACAGCAAACCTTCTTGCCACAGCTCGCATTAATGTGCCATCCTAGATGAGCTGCACTACCTGAGTCACTTGTGTGGGTTGTAGACTCTGTCTCATGCTACCTCTAGAGTGAAAGCACTGCCAGCATTCAAAAGTGACCAAAACATCAGCCAAGAAGCATAGGAACTGAGAAGTGGTCTGTGGTCACCACCTGCAGAACCACTCCTTTATTGGGGGTGTCTTGCTAATTGCCTATAATTTCCACCTGTTGTCTGTTCCATTTGCACAACAGCCTGTGAAATTGATTGTCCATCAGTGTTTCTTCCTGAGTGGACAGTGTGATTTCCCAGAAGTGGGATTGACTTGGAGTTACATTGTGTTGTTTAAGTGTTCCCTTAATTTTTTTGAGCAGTGTACAATTGAGAGATGGTCAGTACAGAAGTTATGCTACATGGCCTACAATGATCATATGCAAATAACTTCTAAAACCTCCCAACATGTTTCTGTCACCAATAATACATTCAGAAACTTGTGACATCAGGGGAGAAGCCACCCTGTAGCTTCTGTCTTGATAGATGACAATCCTTTGAGATAATGTGCCACGATAGATCATGGATCTCCAGTCTGACAGTAGGAGGCATGTTTTGCCAACTGGACATTTGGCCAATATCAATACATAACTTTTTAGAAGCTGGGAGTACTTTTGGTGTTTGGGCATAATGGGAGAGATTTTGTGCTGCATTTTCATACACCGATCTTAGGTAAAGCCCCGCCCATGTTCATGGCACTGGATTTACTGAAAGGCATGGTGCCATGTGCCAAAAGTCACATGTGATGACACCCCGCTCTCTCTTTCCTGCCCCCTTGCCATGCCCCCTAATGATAAATCTCCCACAATATGTGTACTTAGTGAGACCTTCAAGCTTGTGTCAGGAGTCTTATTGGCCAGACAGTGCTCCCTAGGAAAAACTATGTAAAGTTACACTCCTGTTACGCTGTCTCTAGTGTCCCATATAGAAGGTAGCTAACCTATAAATCAATATGTGACCCATTAAAATGGGTTGTCCCAACTTGTCTCCCGGAGTTACATAAATAGAGTAGCCCGTGTGGCTTTGCCTTCTGTGTAACTCCAATAAAAGTCAATGGGAGTTACACAAATTGCTTAACTTCTGCTGCATTTGGCTTTCCCGACCACTTCCTGCTGCAGCAAACAGGCCGGGAGTGGCTGGAAAGAGCCAACTGATGAGATGGGACAACCCCTTTAGAGGGCTTAGAAACATGATCAGGGATTATCAACCAAAAAAGTATTTGTTAAGAGCTATTTTGGGATTCTTGCCTCTTGACAAACACTGGGAGGGTGATATGTTATAGTGGCACTATTCTCTTGGTCCCCCTGTCGGGTATGATGGTATTGGCACTCACTGTATCTGACCAGTTAGATGTCACCTGACAAAGCAGTATTTTTTTATTTTATGTTATTTTGTTTTCTTTTATGCTATTTCCTATTTAGTGCTATATAATCCATGCTTACCGACTAAAGTCAAGCTACTCGAATGCACTTCTAACCAGGTGCTGATAAGTGTTAGAAAAAAATTATTACACAGTGAGCAAGAAAGTTCTGTGCTTTTAATTATTATATTAGCAGCAATTAGCCAACTAGAGCCTGGGGAGTTTTTTTGCGTGTCCTAATTAGCAATTGGTAATTGGTTGCTATGGTTTACTGCACACGTATCTGAGGCCAACAGATAGTCCCCCCTGTGCTCATCAAACATTGTGGGATTCCAGCTACACCTTGGACCTTGTGACTTTGAGCGTCCAAAAAAAAAAAAAAACCCTAAACTAGTAGGGCTATTATCCTTTTCATTATCTTAGCTTCTATTAAATAAAAAATCTGCAGTAAATGCAGACAGTTCTAGGATGCCTAACTTCTTTTAAGTCTTTTAAGATACTGCCACCCTCCTGCAACCTTTACTGGAGAGAACCATACTTTAAAGGAGAACTCCGTGATTGGGAAATGTATCCCCGTACTGCGCCCCGGCTCTCTACATGAAATGAGCTCTGTCGACCACCGCACGAAGCGGTGGCCAACACGGCCCCTCCATGCATCTTCATGGGAGAGCTGGAGCACTGTACTCAGATACCTCCGTCTCTCCTATAGAGATGCATCGAGGGTGTGTACACATTTTTGGGATGGTCAACATGGCTCCATTCATGCAGAGAGCCAGGGCGCGTATGGGAAATTATGGTGGGTCCCAGCAGTTGGACCCCCGCGATCAGACACTTATGCCCTATCCTTAGGATAGGGGATACATTTTACTAACCTAGAGTACATCCTTTAACTTACACTGAACAAATGTGTCCTATGTAATAAGTAATAACATTTTACCCCAGGGTTTAAATTGTCCCCATCATTTTAACAAACTTTGCATAAATCAATAGCTCAAGTGAATGTGAGAAACTTTGTAAAATATCTCATCAGAGAAAAATGCTTCTTTCTCCTAATAGGATCCTTACCTGACACCTCTCCTCCTTCTAAACACTTTAGTCTGTGAACTAGCAGCTCACTAAAAAAGTAAGGTTACATACTTCTTATGCCAGTCTATGGAGAGGGGAGGGGCAAGGAGGAAAATGGTGGTGGCGATTGAAAAGAGCCAGAAGCAAACAGACTACAATATTTTATTGTGAGTTTTATATTTCATCCGATGGTTTGATTTACAGCTTAGATTGCTCAGTGCTGCTCTAAAATCTCCTCCATGCTGCTTCTTGTGTGTATATAAACAAAGAAAAGCATGTGTATGTGAGACATCATAGAGGCACAGCTCCACACACTAGATCAGAGACAACTAAACATTAGAGAAAAAGGGGAAAACTGGTAAATAAATCCATATACAGTACAAGTTATACAATGGCTGAGAATAGTGGTACTCCTCATGTTAAACACGTGACAGCTTATCCTGAAAAGTTGCCTTAAAGGAGTAGTCCAGTGGTGAACCCAGTGGTGAAAAACATATCCCCTATCCTAAGGATAGGGGATAAGTTTGAGATCGCGGGGGGTCCGACCGCTGGGGCCCCCTGCGATCTCCTGTACGGAGCCCCGACAGCCCGCGGGAAGGGGGCATGTCGACCTCCGCACGAAGCGGCGGCCGACACGCCCCCTCAATACAACTCTCTGGCAGAGCCGAAGCGCTGCCTTCGGCAATCTCCGGCTCTATCATAGAGATGTATTGAGGGGGCGTGTCGGCCGCCGCTTCGTGCGGAGGTCGACACCCGCTATCTGGCCGGAGAGCCGGGCCCCCGTACAGAGAGATCGCAGGGGGCCCCAGCGGTCGGACCCCCCGTGATCTCAAACTTATCCCCTATCCTTAGGATAGGGGATAAGTTTTTCACCACTGGACTATACTTTAAAGCTGTACTGAATGCAGTTAGTTTTCTGTTCCTCTTTTCCTCAAGACTTAATATTCTGTATTTAAGGTTTCCCAACCAAGAAAGGAGCTCAGCAGGTTATAACCATCCATCTGTATTGTGACCTGGGGCCCAGATTTTTCCCAAGACAGCCCTGGTACTAAAACCCCAGGCCAGATGGAAATGACTAAAACAGAAAAGAAGACACCAGTCAGCTCACAACCATAAGTCTGCATATGTACTCAATCGGGTAATGCGTTGTCTTTAGGTGAAGCAAGGATGACTTGAAACAAAGCAGGCCAATTACTGTGTAAACATCCAAAGTTCTAGTCACCAGCTTCCAAGAAAGTGCACAAAATGCATGAAATATCCTTTAAAAATATACAAAAACAAACATGAACAAAAAGGAATGAAATGAAAAGCCAACACTTTTCAAACTGTTAAGTAGTTCTTGAGTAGCCATGATTAAAGAGGTACTCCACTGCCCCAGCGTTCGGAACTTTGTTCCAAACGCTGGGTGCAGGCTGCAGGGGGCCTGGCGCACTCAGCGTTTGGAACAAAATGTTCCGAACGCTGGGGCAGTGGAGTACCCCTCTAAGAACTTTAAAACAGTTAAAACACGTTAGGGTGCATGTAAAGTTAATCATGGCTTCTCATGATTAAGAAAAGTTAATTGTTAAACACCTTGAGGTGAGTGCAAAGTTAATCATTAAAGACAGTTTGAAACGTGTTATTGTGAATATAGAGATAATCATGGCAAGCCATGATTGAGAACTTTAAAATAGTCAAAATGCTAACCAAAATGGCTAACCATGATTAATAACTGTTGAACAGTTCAAAACACGTTGGGGTGAGTGTAGAGTTAATCAGTTAAAACAGTTCGAAACGTATTTGGGTTAATGTAGAGTTAATCATGGCTGGCCATGATTCAGAACTGTTAAACAGTTTGAAATGTGATTAGGTTAATGTAGAGTTAATCATGGGTAGCCATGATGAAAAACTATTTAACAGTTCAAACATGTTAGGATGGAAATAGAGTTAATCATGGCTAGTCATGATTAAGAACTGTTACACAGTCAAAACGCATTTAGCAAAAAAAAAAAAAAAGAGTAGAAGGCGCTCCATATGTAGAACCTTTCGGTTAGGTGAGGTAGGGGGTGGCAACCAACCACAGCAACTTACCAGATGGAGTTGTGTGGAAGCACACACAACAATGTTTAGCATATGGAGGTATAAACCAAGTTGTCCGCAGCCTTCCTGGGAGTCAAATGGACCAAGGAGTGACCAAAAAGGACAGGACTAGTGTAGGCGCCTGGACGATAAATTGCAGGAGAGCAGCAGGTAAAATAACCAGGTAGGTTTATTCAGCATAGATGCAATGCGTTTCGCTGTGCATGCGAATGTAGAATTAATCATGGCTAGCCATGATTAAGAACTGTTAAACAGTCAAAACGCATTTAGGTGAATGTAGAGTCAATCATGGCTATCATGGTTCAACAGTTCGAAACACGTTGGGGTGAGTGCAGAGTTAATCCATTAAAACAGTTCAAAATACATTTGGTTGAATGTAGAGTTAATCATGACTAGCCATGATGAAGAACTGTTAAACAGTTCAAAACGTGTTGGAGTCTCTTTATGTCTTTTTATTTATTTTTATTTTGTATATATTTTTTTTATGGATCTTTAAAGGGGTTATCTAGGAAAAAAAAACTTTTTTTTATATATATATCAACTGGCTCCAGAAAGTTAAACAGATTTGTAAATTACTTCTATTAAAAAATCTTAATCCTTCCAATAGTTATTAGCTTCTGAAGTTGAGTTGTTGTTTTCTGTCTAACTGCTCTCTGATGACTCACGTCCCGGGAGCTGTGCAGTTCCTATGGGGATATTCTCCCATCATGCACAGCTCCCGGGACGTGACATCATCATTGAGCAGTTAGACAGAAAACTTCAGAAGCTAATAACTATTGGAAGGATTAAGATTTTTTAATAGAAGTAATTTACAAATCTGTTTAACTTTCCGGGGCCAGTTGATATATATATAAAAAAAAGGTTTTGCCTGGAATACCCCTTTAATCCTTTCAGTACTTATGAGCTTCTGAAGTTAAGGTTATTCTTTTCTGTCTAAGTGCTCTCTGATGACATGTGTCTCGGGAACCGCCTAGTTTAGAAGCAATTCCCCATAGCAAACCTCTTCTAGACTGGGCGGTTCCCGAGACACGTGTCATCAGAGAGCACTTAGACAGAAAACAACAACCATAACTTCAGCAGCTCATAAGTACTGAAAGGATTAAGATTGTTTAATAGAAGTAACTTACAAATCTGTTTAACTTTCTGGAGCCAGTTGAGATATATATATATATATATATATATATATATATATATATATATATAAGTTTTTTCCTTGATAACCCCTTTAATAAATGTTATGCATTTGTGAAAGCTGATGTCTAGAATTTACCTACACTAATAAGAATGACTATAGCCTAAGAAATTCTAAACTGTTAATGGTTAAGTGATGTTGTCATTCCTGTAGCTGTACTCTACGGAAGCCGTTGGCACTCCGTCCTGTCGTTAAAAGTTTTCACATCACCATCCAAACTTATCTAAGTTTACAATGAAGGTTAAAAGGTTAATTCTGCACAAAAAGTCCAGGCAGCATTTCACCCTCAGTGTGGGGAAAAAAAAACGTAATGGAGTGGTTCTTATTAGACAGTGTCACGGCGAATTCCCAGTATGTTCACAGTGATTTGCAAACCGTCAAGATGCCAGGCATGATCATTGCAGAACATGGCATGCTCCCCACACGCTACCCACTGCCTCCAGGGACTGGCATCAACTCTGGTGCAATGAGCACATCTCAGGAGCTGTTAGCAAACACCGCAAGTGACACAGCCAGATGTGCGAGCTTTATGTAAATTTAGTGCTGCAAAGCTCTGGGTCACCTCCAGGACCAGTCGGAAGTGACAAGATGCTGTGTAAGCCTGCAGTCCACGACTAATTTCCTTAGACAGCTCGGGGTGTCTTTACATGAATCACACATACCGCATGAGCCGATGCTTCGAGGGTTTGCAAGCATTTTAATTAAAGGTGTGATTCTGCAAATATAGTCTAATAATTCTCCGCAAATGAACTATTTTCTAGAGGGATTATTATTGCTTCTACTCCTACGGGCGCGGAGAGAGCAGATAAATGTTCGCACTATTTATGTAATACAATTATACTTCTTATCTTAATATATAGAAATATATTTTCATTATAAAAAGTCTACGGAACTAAGCTCTTTTGTTAAATTGCTTTTGTTTTGGCTCGCCATGCGCGAATGTGCTGCTCAACTTAAACACAGTTTGCTAGTAATTATGCAGTAAAAGCGCATGCCGTCTGACAAACTGTAGAGTTCTACTGCTACAATGTGGCCTAAATGATATTGCTAAGCTACGACAACCTAATACCAGACTAAATGTGAAAAAGCAGTACCTTGCAGTGTGATATGTAGTCCCTAAATAACAGTACAACAGTCCTATATGGTAGTCATATTATTCACCCCATAGTGGTAAAGAGCAAAACTATTCAATGCCACATCATAGTGTCAGACAGGCAACACAAAACCAATGATATCTAGTACTTGGAGCGGTATTCCCATCTCAACTAACGTAGGTGAACTTGTGGGGCAGGGCAAGTTAAATATGTGTGCAAATTTACCTCCTTGACCAGTTAGGCCGGACAAGGGCGAAGCTAAGGGGAGGCCTTCATGACAGGGCTTGCCAGGACTGGGACTTAAAGGGGTACTCCCGTGGAAAACTTTTTTTTTTTTAAATCAACTGGTGCCAGAAAGTTAAACAGATTTGTAAATCACTTCTATTAAAAAATCTTAATCCTTCCAGTACTTTTTAGGGGCTGTATACTAAAGAGAAATACAAAAAAAGAAATGCATTTCCTGTTATGTCCTGAGCACAGTGCTCTCTGCTGACCTCTGCTGTCCATTTTAGAAACTGTCCAGAGCAGCTTATGTTTGCTATGGGGATTTTCTCCTGTTCTGGACAGTTCCTAAAATGGACTGCAGAGGTCAGCAGGGAGCACTGTGGTTAGGACATCACAGGCAATGCATTTCTTTTTTTGTATTTCTCTTTAGTATACAGCCCCTAAAGTACAGGAAGGATTAAGATTTTTTTAAATAGAAGTGATTTACAAATCTGTTTAACTTTCTGGCACCAGTTGATAAAAAAAAAAAAAAAATAAAGTTTTCCACGGGAGTACCCATTTCAGGGGTTAATTTGGAGCAGGGAGAGAAGAATGGGGGGCTGGGATCATGGAAAGGGCAGAAAAGGGGGTGGAGTAGGGATGGTTGTTGGAGGGAGGTGATTGGAGGGGGTTAGGGGATAGTGAGGGGGGAGAGGAATTCTGGGGGCCGGGGGGGGGGGGGGGGGGTCAAAGGGGGGGGCAGCTGTTTGGTGCCCTGCTGGATTCAAGTCAAGCTCCCACCCTCCCGCTCTTTCAAAAAGATTTTTACCAAGTCGGTTCTGGACTCCGTGGGGGAGGCAGTTAAACCTTGGCGGCTAGCGGTTCTGGGGAATTGATTGAGAGACAAAAGTCTTGGGCTTTGGGGGTGGGGGGGCTTCCTGCAGGATATTAGCTTCCTGCCTCCGATCCAGTGGAATCAGCTGGAAGTAAAGATCCTGCACGGGGTGGGAGCAGGGGAACCGCCAGGGGATTGTTTTGGGCTTTTAAGGACCACCTTTCTGGGTCAGTTTTGGGATGACCTTGTGTGGGTCGAGGTTAGGTTGGGGTTTATTGTTATTGATGTTGTGTTAAAATTGTCAATTTATAATAAAACGGCTGCTGTGGCCAATTGATTCCGTTCCTGGTGTCTGTGGTTTTTATGGGTAAGAAGACTTGGCAATAGCACTGTCATGATATTCCTGTACCTCTCCATGTTGACAGCTCATTGCCTAGGTTACACACCACTATTCCACTCTAGAAGAGGTAGTCAGGCTCTGTTTCTGTATATATATATATATATATATCTGCACACATACATGTATCTATATCTACAAACACACATTAGCCCGATCACCATATAGACACAAACACCAGCCAAATCCTTAAAGGGGTACTCCGCTGCTCAGCGTTTGGAACAAACTATTCCGAACGCTGGAGCCGGGATTCGGGAGCTCGTGACGTCATAGCCCCCCACCCTCATGACATCACGCCCCGCCCCCTCAATGCAAGTCTATGGGAGGGGGCGTGACATCCGTCATGCCCCCTCCCATAGACTTGCATTGAGGGGGCGGGGCGTGATGTCATGAGGGGGCAGGGCTATGACGTCACAAGCTCCTGACTCCAGAACAATATGTTCCAAACGCTGAACAGCGGAGTACCCCCCTTTCCTTTAAAATGGATTAGGACCTACTAGTATGTCCTCATTTTGGGAATGACAATGACAGGTGTCGAGCCACATCTGAGATAAAGTAGTCATGTTTTTTTAATTAGTGTAATGTAATATGGCTGTTTTGCTGTTTTACTTCCATCAAGACTGCAGGCAACAGAGGTCAAAGTCAATATAACCTCACACGGTCAGATAGAAAAACCCAAGCGGGAAAACCTCAGAAAATCTATATTTCTTGGGAACATTGATAAATTCTGTCCCCGAGAAGATTAAATCTACTGTGGACATTAAACATTACTTTACTATTTCGACTTTTCATTTGAATGTATTTCCATAGCGCGAAGGGAACAGATGGACGTGGAATACATCCTGACTGTTTTCACTTGATGTTATTGTATTTGTTCTCAAAAATGATTCATTTCTGTCTTGAAGCTTTGTAAGCATTTTCTAAGCCCCGAAGGCCTCTGGGTTGTGTTTGATTATCCTTCTGTTTACTGTGAGCTGTGTTCTCTCACAACAGATCTGCGATCTCCGGGATTATCCGCCACTATTGTCTGCTTTCGAGCCGCCCACTCAGATACTTTACTTTTTTCATTTTCTAAAAACCCCATGCAGCATCCAGGAGCCACCTTGCTAACCAGATTGGGTGATAAATCCCTATGGTTAAGGTTAGATTTCAGAC
This sequence comes from Hyla sarda, assembly GCF_029499605.1. NCBI lineage: Eukaryota > Metazoa > Chordata > Amphibia > Anura > Hylidae > Hyla > Hyla sarda. Next base: position 206,199,167 of record NC_079195.1, read on the forward strand.
AGATTCTTGAAATGCGTGGGGCTTCTCTGAAGTAGCAAGCATTACAAAATGGATTGTTTAAAGTTTGTCTTTTAACTGAATGTTGGGGGCATCCGGAGGTTGAACTCTTTCAGTCTTTATATTCTGTTCCGTACCCTGTCTTTGGATGGCCATTTTGTGTTCTAGTGGTCTGCGTTGATTGGTCATTGGGAAAATTCCATTAAAGGAGAACTCCAGAATATAAAAATTGTCGCCCATACTGCCGGCAGTAAAAAAATTAAGATTTACATACCTTCCTCCGTTCCCCCGGGGCCTCCGGTCACCGGCTCTGGTCTCCGCCACGATCTTCTTCCTGGTTGCCGGTGGTCGGCGAGTCATACTGCACTCAGCCAATCACCGGCAGCAGTGAAGTCCCCACTCGGCCGGAGATAGGCTGAGAGGCAGTGTGAGTACACTTCATGGACACAAAATTCTTCACTACACCGGCACCTGCTGCCGGGGCCGAAAACGTCACACTGCCGCTCAGCCTATCACCAGCCGAGCCGGGACTTCACTGCGGCCTGTGATTGGCTGAGTGCAGTATGACTCGCCGACCACCGACAACCAGGAAGAGGATCGCGGCGGAGGCCGGAGCCGGTTACCGGAGGTCCCGGGGGGAGCGGAGGAAGGTATGTACATCTTTATTTTTTTACTGCCAGCAGTATGGGGGACAATTTTTATATTCTGGAGTTATCCTTTAAAGGGGTATTCCTGGCCAAAACTTTTTTTTATATATATCAACTGGCTCCAGAAAGTTAAACAGATTTGTAAATTACTTCTATTAAAAAATCTTAATCCTTCCAATATTTATTAGCTTCTGAAGTTTTCTGTCTAACTGCTCAATGGTGATGTCACGTCCCGGGAGCTGTGCATGATGGGAGAATATCCCCATAGGAACTGCACAGCTCCTGGGACGTGAGTCATCAGAGAGCAGTTAGACAGAAAACAACAACTCAACTTCAGAAGCTAATAACTATTGGAAGGATTAAGATTTTTTAATAGAAGTAATTTACAAATCTTTTTAACTTTCTGGAGCCAGTTGATATATAAAAAAAAGTTTTGGCCTGGAATACCCCTTTAACTCCTTCCTGACATGTGAAAGTTTGTTACATTATGATGTCAGAAAAGGAGTAGGAGGCAGGCTCAGGAGCTGTGTATTACAGCAGACGCATCTTAAAGGGGTCATCCAGGAAAAAAACTTTTTTTTTTTAATAAATCAACTGGCTCCAGAAAGTTAAACAGATTTGTGAATTACTTCTATTAAAAAATCTTAATCCTTTCAGTACTTATGAGCTGCTGAACTTGTTCTTTTTTGTCTAAGTGCTCTCTGATGACACCTGTCTCGGGAACTGTCCAGAGTAGAAGCAAATCCCCATAGCAAACCTCTTCTACTCTGTGCAGTTCCCGAGACAGACAGAGGGGTCAGCAGAGAGCATTGTTGTCAGACAGAGAAGAACAACTCAACTTGAGCAGCTGATAATTATTGCAAGGATTAAGATATTTTTAATGGAAGTAATTTACAAATCTGTTTAACTTTCTTGAGCCAGTTGATATATAAAAAAACATTTTTTTCCTGGAATACCCCTTTAAGCTATTGCCAACTCTTGCTTTTTAACCCTCTTGATGCCCTGTTTAATACCTGGGGGTAGAGAACAATGTGATCAGCTGAAGCTAAATGAACAGAAGAAGGCAAAAGCCCTTTTGTGGTATCCCGCTTCTCTCTCTTTTCTCAGTGTTTTGCCTATGTCATCTAGATGGTTAAACAGAGGACAGCTGGAGCCCAATTAAAGGGGTACTCCGGTGAAAAACTATTTTTTAACTGGTGACGGCCATCACGCCCCCTCCCATAGACTTGCATTGAGGGGGCGGGGCATGATGTCACACGTCACGATACTCTGTCCCCTTGGTCGGGAGACATAAGACTTGGAGCCTCCAGCACTTCCTGCAGTGCTCACAGGTGGGTGCTGCATGCTAGATTGTGGGGGTCCCCAGTGGCAGGACCCCCGCGATCAGACATCTCATCCCCTATTCTTTGGATAGGGGATAAAATGTCTTAGGGCCAAAGTACCCCTTTAAGGATGCAAACGGCTACTACTACTACTATTCACCTACATGGGGTCCTTCGGTGACCCGGTAATTTTACAGGATTTTACCGGAGAAAAAAATAATGCTTGCACAATTTTTTTCTCCGCTAAACTTCCGTTACTCTGGCCGGATTGCCAACGGAACTCCGAATAGCTGAGTCCGACGGCAATGTGAACGAGGCCCAACATTTCTATGATTTATATATATCCAATTCTATGTGGACCTTCCATGTAAAATGTGCAAGTGCTTACGAACAATAACACCAAGAGCTCAGTCCACAAAGCTCAGGATGCCGGCAGCAATTCTCATCAGGGCTGACATAACAAGGTAGCGCACTGTATGTGCACAAAAAGAATTGTACAATATCTTGGTATAAATGGCATAAGGTGATTTTGTTTGTTTTTTTAAAGTCCTTGTATGCCAAACAATCTGACAAGGTGAAACCTCACGCTTTGGATCTTTTGACATGTTTTTCTATGGTCTCTGAGAAGTTCTTCACTGCAGTCACCCAAGGTAAAACTAAAACTACAGCGCGAGAGAGAAAAGCTTTGATATTTTATGAACCAGCTGGAAATATCAACATTTCAATCAAAAAATTCACTTACACATGAAAACACTTGGGTTAGGGCAAGACATTGGACGGTACTAAATGTAAGTGTATTGACATTGGGTATGTTAGGATTACATTTAAGAAAACTCCTCAATAGCCCATAATGCAGGGCACATATCACAGCCAAAAGACACCGACTCTTCATAGTTAAAGGGGTTATCCAGGAAAAAACTTTTTTTTTATATATCAACTGGCTCCAGAAAGTTAAACAGATTTGTAGATTACTTCTATTAAAAAATATTAATCCTTTCAGTACTTATGAGCTTCTGAATTTAAGGTTGTTCTTTTCTGTCTAAGTGCTCTCTGATGACACGTGTCTCGGGAACCGCCCAGTTTTCAGTTTAGAAGCAAATCCCCATCGCAAACCTCTTCTAAACTGGGCGGTTCCTGAGACACTTGTCATCAGAGAGCACTTAGACAGAAAAGAACAACCTTAACTTCAGAAGCACATAAGTACTGAAAGGATTAAGATTTTTTAATAGAAGTAATTTACAAATCTGTTTAACTTTCTGGAGCCAGTTGATATATATATAAAAAAAAAGTTTTTTCCTGGATAACCCCTTTAAAATGAACACAATTTAGATCTCCATAAGGGTTCAATGGTGATCTAAGTTTGGACCATGGTGGTTCTAAAATTTGGCTAAATAATGATCTGTGTGAGGCTTAAAGAAGTACTCCGGTGGAAAATATATATATATATATATTTTTCAAATCAACTGTCTCCAGAAAGTTAAACAGATTTGTAAATAACTTCTAGACATTTTTTTTTTATCCTTCCTGTACTTATCAGCTGCTGTATGCTTCAGAGGAAACTGTGCAGTTCTTTTCTGTCTGACCACAGTGCTCTCTGCTGACACCTCTGTCCGTGTCAGGAACTGTCCAGCGCAGAAGAGGTTTGCTATGGGGATTTGCTTCTACTCTGGACAGTTCCTGGCACGGACAGAGGTGTCAGCAGAGAGCACTGTGATCAGACAGAAAAGAACTATACAACTTCCTCTTGAGAATACAGCATCTGATAAGTACTGGAAGGATTAAGATTATTTAATAGAAGTAATTTATAAATCTGTTTAATTTAAAGGAGATCTGTAGTGCTCTGAACTTGATCCCCTATCCTAAGGATAGGGGATATGTTTTAGATCGCTGGGGGTCCGAGCACTGGGACCCCCGCGATCTCCTGTACGGGGCCGCGGCAATGTACAGGAAAGGGAGTGTTCCGTCCCCGCATGACACGGCAGCCGGCACACCCCTCCATGAATCCCATAGAGATACATGGAGGGGCCTGCCGGCTGCCAAGTCATGTGGGGACGGAACGCCCTCTTTCCTGTACATTGCCGTGGCCCCGTACCAGAGAATGCGGGGGGCCCCAGCGCTCGGACCCCCCACGATCTAAAACGTATCCCCTATCCTTCGGATAGGGGTTAAAGTTCGGAGCACTACAGATCTCCTTTAACTGTTTAACTTTCTGATTGTTTTCCAACGGAGTACCCCTTTAAAGATTATTCCCATCTCAACTATCATAGACTTTCTTGTAGGGCCGTTCAAGGTTAATATTATGGCAAATAAATTCATTTAGCAAATTTGCCTCCATCTCCTGATATTCCTGCTCCTTTCCTACCTTTAACACATACATGTACAATTGTATAGGCATCCTAATGATGCGGATATATTTGAATATGGGGAGAGCCTCAAGTCCCTTCTCATCTAGATGTGGTGAGGGAGTCTAGGGGTCCCCCTGACTTAGGTACACAGTCGCAATTGCGACCACTGTGACCCCTATTTACACACCACTGCCTGTGGAGTACTAAGTCTGCTACTGCCAGTATCTCCGTAACTAAATTGTAATCCAAAGGACAGGGGATAAGATGTCTGATTGTGGGGGTCTGGCCGCTAGGACCCCTGTGATCTCCGTGCAGTCACCCGGCGTTCAGCCGGGTGACTGCACGGAGATCGCGGGGGTCCCAGCGGCAGGACCCCAGTGATCAGACATTGTATCCCCTATCCAAGGTCAAGCCCTGGAAAATAAAATTGTGGGTTTTCCACTTAAATATTTCCACTTAAAGGGGTACTCCACTGGAAAACATTTTCTTTTAAATCAACTGGTGCCAGAAAGTTAAACAGATTTGTAAATTACTTCTATTAAAAAAATCTTAATCCTTCCAGTACTTATTAGCTGCTGAATGCTACAGAGGAAATTCCTTTCTTTTTGGAACACTGATGACATCTCGAACTCAGTGCTCTCGACTAACATCGCTGTCCATTTTAGCAACCATGCATAGCAGATCTATGCTAAGGGCAGCATGGTGGCTCAGTGGTTAGCACTGCTGACTTGCAGTGCTGGGGCCTTGGGTTCAAATCCCACTAAGGACAACAATAAATAAAGACTTATTATTATTATTATAATAATGTCAGCAGAGAGCAGTGTGTTCGTGATGTCATCAGAGAGCATTCCAAAAAGAAAAGAATTTCCTCTGTAGTATTCAGCAGCTAATAAATACAGGAAGGATTAAGATTTTTTAATAGAAGTAATTTACAAATATGTTTAACTTTCTGGCACCATTTGATTTAAAAAATTGTTTTTCCACCGGAGTACCCCTTTAACCCATTAACGACGCAGGACGTATATTTACGTCCTGCGCCGGCTCCCGCGATATGACGCATCATATCGTGTCGGTCCCGGCGCTCATCAACCCGCGGCTAATACCACACATCGCCGATTGCGGCGATGTGCGGTATTAACCCTTTAGAAGCGGCGGTCAAAGCTGACCGCCGCTTCTAAAGTGAAAGTGAAAGTGACCCGGCTGCTCAGTCGGGCTGTTTGAGACCGCCGCGGTGAAATCGCGGCGTCCCGAACAGCTTGCAGGACACCAGGAGGGCCCTTACCTGCCCTACCTGCCTGCATTTTTGGGCACTTTTTATACCATTAAAAAATGAATAAAAAGTGATCAAAAAGTCAGATCAAAACAAAAATCATACCGATAAAAACTTCAGATTACGGTGCAAAAAATGAGCCCTCATACCGCCCTGTACGTGGAAAAATAAAAAAGTTATAGGGGTCAGAAGATGACATTTTTAAACGTATAAATTTTCCTGCATGTAGTTATGATTTTTTCCAGAAGTGCCACAAAATCAAACCTATATAAGTAGGGTATCATTTTAACCGTATGGACCTACAGAATAATGATAAGGTGTAATTTTTACCGAAATATGCACTGTGTAGAAACGGAAGCCCCCAAAAGTTACAAAATGGCGTTTTTTCTTCGATTTTGTCGCACAATGATTTTTTTTCCGTTTCGCCGTACATTTTTGGGTAAAATGACTGATGTCACTGCAAAGTAGAATTGGTGACACAAAAAATAAGCCATAATATGGATTTTTAGGTGGAAAATTGAAAGGGTTATGATTTTTAAAAGGAGGAAAAAACGAAAGTGCAAAAACTGAAAAACCCTGAGTCCTTAAGGGGTTAAAGGGTACAAAGTATGCCCATAGGTCCTCTTTTTGAAAGATGGGAAGTCAGGATCTCCATTTTAGTCATCTGTAGATGATCATAAGTTTTAGTATGTACAGCTCAGATGTTATAAGAATGCCCCATGCTGTTCTATTACTAAGCTAAAGCGAATATCAGCGAATGACTCGCGTATTGCAATGACTTCTCATCTGACGGGTTGTTGCAGTTTTTTATGTCATTTTTGAAGCCATTGTCCCAAGTGGTTCGTAAAGGGAAGCAAAATAAATAGTAAATATTCAACTTATTTTTTTAACCCATTCCTAGTTTGGGCATCTAAAAAAACTGGATAGTAATGGCACATGTGCAACCACCCAAAGGGTTAAATGAGCTGATTGCCTGCAATATTCATTTGGTAATGGAAGCTCTGGCACACAGCTCTGCAGGAGTAACGTTTGTTATGAGGCAGTTTAACTCTAAGTGGCAAATTCATCTTTAGATCCTCAAGTGTCTTTCTTAGATTTTTCCCATTTATCCCGGATATTAAGTCCCTGTTTTATTTCCTCAAGGCTTGCTGCCAAGAAAGACAAAGGGACATTCAGAAAAACTAAAGCTAAGGCTAAAAGGGGAAACTTTTTGGATTTCCGGAATTTAAAGACTTCATAAGATGTTGGGATACTAAAGTGTACCTGTCTGATCCCACAGAAAAAAATAAAAAATGAATATGCTACTCAGTACCTAATCCTGACCGAGTACATCTAATTGTTATGCTTCCACCTGGGAGGTGATTGGTGTGTGGTGGTAGGGGGCGTGTCCCTCCCTTGTGGTGGTGGGAGGTGATTGGTGTGTGGTGGTAGGGGGGATTGTCCCTCCCTTGTCATGGTGGGAGGTGATTGGTGTGTGGTGGTAGGGGGCGTGTCCCTTGTGGAGGTGGGAGGTGATTAGTGTGTGGTGGTAGGGGGCGTGTCCCTCCCTTGTGGTGTTGGGAGGTGATTGGTGTGTCTGCTCATGCAGCCTTGTCCATGAGTCATGGACAAGCCTGATGCTGCTGCACGTCTGGTTGGTGTCCCTGTAGATATGGGGACCCCTAGTGGTGGGATTTTCTGGAGACATTTTCTTTATTAAATATTCAAAAATATGTAAACAACCATGTTACAAAAGGTCTTTAATTTTCATCAGGAACCACATATAAAAGTTTTTAGATCTGACAGTGCTTATTTAAAGAAGATTTTTTTTTAACCCAGCATGGCCACTTCACAATGTATGGTGTTGTCTGCTTCCGTCTCTGCACACGTAGGTGCTGCAGCTCTGGCAAATGGCTGACTAGCAGGGTACTGGGTGTCTGACCCCATCAGTCTGTTATTGAGGACCTATCCAGAGGAAGGGCACTCAATAAAAAAAAAAAAAACTTTTAATAATTCTCAGTATGCAGTTGGCTTCCTCTAATGATGGCTACAGGCAAACAGCATTTTATCTTTTATATGCAGGTGACTTATGTTCCTGGTGGTATCTCCATAAGGTGATATAGAAATGTAGAATTGTTGGCCATCTTGTATCCAAGGTTGACTAGTAAACATTTGTAGTAGTGACAAAAGAGAACCAGTCCATAGTGTAGACTCTACAACAGTGGTCTCCAAATGGTGGGATTTTTGTTCTAGTTATTGTGAATTCCCAGGAGCACTTGTTGTGAGTGTAAGTGGCAATGTGCTTAGTCCAGCAAATGTAACTGAGCAGCAAGGCATATAGTGTAAGCATCACTGCTCAGTGTACAGGAGCAGGGACTACTGTCTTTGAAAGGAGTGCCTGCTCCTGTACAAAATGATTTGCCTAAAACAAATCCACTCAAAATTAAAATACCAATTTTTGGTATTTGGAACTAAATCAGCTTGGAACATATATTAACTGGACAACAAGGTATACAGGCTATGCCTTGCTTCTCAATACCTACAGGAGCAGGGACATTTGTCAAAAACTTGTATGAAGTTTCTGTGACACCATACGCCAATAGAATAGGGCATTACAGAAACAATGTACCATGGCAGTAACTCCTCTAAAAAGAAAGAAGTCTCTGTTCTTCTATAATAAGCAGCAATGCTGTATGCCATGCTGTGTACTCTGCTGAGCAGGGCGCTCTGCCCCCAGTTCAGCAAATGTGTATAGAGCCCCAAGTAAGTATGCATCCCTACTTACACACTCTACATTCACTGGGCCAAGTGTAGACAATGTATGCCTCACCACTTAGCTTACAGAAGCAGGGACTCCTGTCTTTTGACAAGCGTCTCTGCTCTTTTAAAAATCTTAATTAAATTTGACAGTCGATTTAAGCAAATCCTGTTGCCATGATGTTTAATGTAAAACTAAAGTAATAAACTGCAACATTTTTAGTTTACAAGTTGTTCTTTACTAGAAACTATGGTAAAAAAGTGGTGTCAAGATTTTGATGTGTGTATGAAACCTACCCTCCTATGGAAAGACATGTGACACATTGTAATCTCAATGGGACTTGTATCAAATCGCAAAGTCAGCTTTACTACATACAGCGGGTGAAAAAAGTATTGCACATGTCATTTTTCTCACTAAATATTGTTTCTATGAGACAACACTACCTGCTAATTCCAGATCTTTTTGAAGTTCTCCACAAGTGTCCTTGGCTCTTGGACAACTCTTCTGATTATTCTTCTCGCCCCTCTGTCAGAAATCTTGTGAGGAGCACCTGGTCAAGGCTAATTTATGGTGAAATGATCGTCTTTCCATGTCTGTATTATGGCCCAGCAGTGCTCACTGGAACATTTATAACATGGGTGTCAAACACAAGGCCCGCGGGCCGAATCCAGCCCACCAGACCTCGTCATGTGGCCCACGTAGCCGCCGCCGGCCGCCAGCCTTCACCTTTTATTCTCGCTTTTTTTTTTGACACAAGAAAGCCGCCTCTTCAGCGCATGTGCGGCAGCCTACAAGCCAGAGAACGTCTGCCCTCTAGCGATCCTCCTTCGGTCCTCCTGGTCCTCCCGCGCCTCTATGGTTGTACGCACGGGACGTCAGTGACGTCCCGTGTGTACAACAATAGAGACGCAGGAGGACCAGGAGGACGGCAGGATCATCACAGGACGCACGCCGGCCTGGTAAGTGACCGACAGCGCGTTATCTTCTTCAGCGTTCCGGTCACCACTCGACCGGTCCTGGCACCTACTGCTATGGACCTATGACCCCGGGCCGGAGGAGCGGTGACCGGATCACAGTGGGGACAGCACACAGACATAAAGCATCCAGCCATACACTGTATATGGCTGGAGGCTGTATGTCTGTGGGGAGGGAGGGAGGGGGGGGGGTGCTGCCAACCTAATGTGGGGGGAACTATACTGCCAACTAATGTGGGGGAACATGCTGCCAACTAATGTGGGGGGAACTATACTGCCAACCTAATGTGGGGGAACATGCTGCCAACTAATGTGGGGGAACATGCTGCCAACCTAATGTGGGGGGAACTATACTGCCAACCTAATGTGGGGGGAACTATACTGCCAACCTAATGTAGGGGGAACTATACTGCCAACCTAATGTGGGGGAACATACTGCCAACTAATGTGGGGGAACATGCTGCCTACCTAATGTGGGGGGAACTATACTGCCTACCTAATGTGGGGGGAACTATACTGCCAACCTAATGTAGGGGGAACTATATTGCCAACCTAATGTGGGGGAACATACTGCCAACTAATGTGGGGGAACATGCTGCCTACCTAATGTGGGGGGAACTATACTGCCTACCTAATGTGGGGGGAACTATACTGCCAACCTAATGTGGGGGAACATGCTGCCTACTAATGTGGGGGAACATGCTGCCTACCTAATGTGGGGGGAACTATACTGCCCACCTAATGTGGGGGGAACTATACTGCCAACCTAATGTGGGGGGAACTATACTGCCAACCTAATGTGGGGGGAACTATACTGCCAACCTAATGTGGGGGGAACTATACTGCCAACCTAATGTGGGGGGAACTATACTGCCAACCTAATGTGGGGGGAACTATACTGCCAACCTAATGTGGGGGAACATGCTGCCAACTAATGTGGGGGGAATTATACTGACTACCTAATGTGTGGGGAACTATACTGCCAACCTAATGTGGGGGAACATGCTGCCTACCTAATGTGGGGGGAACTACAAGGTACTGCACATTGCGGTAGGAGGGGTAGTCTTTTATGGCGAGTATATCCCAAACTCTACATTTTAACTGTAAAAGTTGGGGGTCGTCTTTTACACCCAGTCGTCTTATATGCCGGCATATACGGTATGTGTGTGGGGGGGGGGGTGAGGGGTCCTACAGATACAACCGGCTCTTTGAGGGTGACCAAACTGCTGATGCGGCCCCCGATGAATTTGAGTTTGACACCCCTGATTTAGAAGCTTAGAAATGCGCCTGTAACCGACGATATTGTTATGTTTTACAACAATTAAGTTGTGAAGGTCTTGATCCAGCTCTTTCCTTTTACCCACCATGACATGTGTCTTGTGTGACACCTTGGCAATGAGACCTTTTTCTATCCATCAGTTGGGACTGAACCAGCTGATATTTAGTTTGCACTGACAAGGGGGTGGATTGCTTTTTAATTATTGATGGATTTAAGCTGTTGTCTTGGCTTTCCATGCCTTTTTGCACCTTCCTTTCTTCATGTGTTCAATACTTTTTCCCTGTGTCATTTTACATTATTACACATAACTTAATGTTTTATCTTATTTGTTTTGAATCCTTTATATGTTTATACTATTTGGGTTGTTACCAACATCTGGTGAACATTTCATGTCAATAGCACCTTTGGTAATACATTAAGTGAGAAAAAAGGTGACGTGCTAAATACTTATTTCACCCGCTGTGTATATGGAGGGAAACAAGTGACAGGTGTTATTATTACTTGGTCCCAGACACCACTCCTAACTTGCCATCACTCAGAGGACGTTGATGTGTTGATACTCGTGTCTGTGGCTGGGTGCTGAGAGTACGGCACTTCCAATCACCTCAGAGTTGTTTTCAATCATGAAATGACCATTTCTACATAATTACTTGGATAATGATGTGTTGTCTAACAGCACTTGACCTCAATTGGTAGCACGGAAGAGTGAGGAAAAGATGGCATTCAGGAGTTGAGCTCACAAATATTGATTCTCTCTTTTGCTTTAGTCAAAAATGTCTTTTCTACTTCAATTCCTAAAGAGAAAATGGATTTAGAAAAAATAAAAAAAAACTTTGCCTACAGTTACAGTCTACAGGAGGATATTTTGGGCAGTCAATTTGCTGTGCTGATATATAAGACAGAACATTCAGCGCTTAGCATTTAAAGGGGTTCTCTCAAAACTCAGTGATCACCTTTATATAGGACCACTGGCACTTGCTCCATTTGCTTACATGATATATTTTAATTGTGAGACAATTCCTAATTTGGATGAAACTAGCAAATTAGGAGTTATATTGTAAGCAAGGTACACTTTACATCCCCTCCAAAAGGAAGAGAGCTTGCTGTCTGGTGCCACCTATTAAAAATCATACAAGTCTATATTTGCCTTATTTAAAGGGGTACTCCACTGTCCAGCATTTGGAACATTTATGTAAGGGTCACGGCAGGTGGTGGATCCTCTGGGCCTGTGTGGATGATGACGTGAGCTGTGCCAGGGAGCGGAGTCTAAGGTGCCGCTTGTTTTCACCAGAGCCCACCGCAAAGTGGGATGGTCTTGCTGCGGCAGGCGGTACCCAGATCGCTACCCCTGGCATGACTTGTCCACACAGGTAGCTGGGAAGAAGCGTGGTACAGATGGATAGGACAGGACAAGGTCAGGATAGCTGAAGGTCAGGGCAGGCGGCACAGTAGCAGGGTCAGGTCACGGAACAAGGATCAGGTAAACGGATAGACAGGAACACAGTAGCTTTCTCTCAGGAACTAGGGCAACAAAGATCCGGCCCAGGGCAGGGGGAGGCCGGAAGAAGCGCGATCTGCGCAAAACTTTGCGGGCAGTTGCCTCCACTCTGAGCGCCCTGCTGTCAGCCTGAAGTCGGATCTGTCCGAGATGCCATGGAAGTTGGTCTGCTGTTTCCTCGCGGTGAGTGCGGGTACCTTTTTGTCTTTCTATGTATGATAATACTGTAACTCTATACAGTATACAGAACGGTGTCAGTGCCTATTATAACTAATAGCATTAACTAGCACTAATACTATGTATTGACAATAATGTCCTTACTTTATAAATGTCCTTTACATCATCTTATCCCATCGTTTTATCAATCTGGCTGGAGTAAATTACAGATCTATAAACCAAATCTTAGAGATTTGGGGATTGCTCCAGATTAGATTGTAACAAAGTAATTAAGTTTATCAGATATTATCTCGCTTTGCAAAATTAATCACTAGGGGTCAGACGAGAAATGCTGTAAAACCAAAATCCTATAATTTACAGAAGCCAAATCTTATAATTTACAAAGCAGACACTGATAAATCGGATGCCATGGTAAGATCTACATAGAGTCCTATTGTGTGGGCGCAAATAATTCTTCAGAGGATTACAAAACTAGGAGACACGTAAAAGTCTGATGTTTTATCAGTTCTATTTTTAGTGAAAAAGGTGCAAAGCTAATGGGAAGGACAGATAGAAATAGGTATACTGTACTGTCAACAGATACGTCTTTTGAAAATGAGGAGGAGCTTTAAAGAGGTACTACGGTGGAAAACTATTTTTTTTTTTTAAATCAACTGGTGGCAGAAAGTTAAACCAATTTGTAAATTACTTCTATTTTAAAATCTTAATCCTTCCAATACTTATCAGCTGCTGTATACTACAGAGGAAGTTGTGTAGTTCTTTTCTGTCTAACCACAGTGCTCTCTGCTGACACCTCTGTCCATGTCAGGAACTGTCCAGTTGATTAAAAAAAAATGTTTTTTCCACTGGAGTACCCCTTTAAGGGGTTGACACATCAGAGACAGCTTCACAGAAGACATGTATAATATACAGGGTGGGCCATTTATATGGATACACCTTAATAAAATGGGAATGGTTGGTGATATTAGCTTCCTGTTTGTGGCACATTAGTATATGTGAGGGGGGAAACTTTTCAAGATGGGTGGTGACCATGGCGGCCATTTTGAATCCAACTTTTGTTTTTTTCAATAGGAAGAGGGTCATAAGTTCCCAAACTTATTGGGAATATCACAAGAAAAACAATGATGTGTTTGGTTTTAACATAACTTTATTCCTTCATGAGTTATTTACAAGTTTCTGACCACTTCTAAAATGTGTTCAATGTGCTGCCCATTGTGTTGGATTGTCAATGCAACCCTCTTCTCCGACTCTTCACACTCTGATAGCAACACCGCAGGAGAAATGCTAGCACAGGCTTCCAGTATCCATAGTTTCAGGTGCTGCACATCTCGTATCTTCACAGCATAGACAATTGCCTTCAGATGACCCCAAGGATAAAAGTCTAAGGGGGTCAGATCGGGAGACCTTGAAGGCCATTCAACTGGCCCACGATGACCAATCCACTTTCCAGGAAACTGTTCATCTAGGAATGCTCGGACCTGACACCCAAATTGATGGTATGGTGTGGTATATGGGGTACAAAGATAGTGGGGCCATTCTTCATCAATGGAAACCTCAAGGCCACTGGATATGCGAAATTACTACATGATGATGTGTTTCCCTCTTTATGCACTGAAGCTGCACGTTCCCTGAGCTTTTCCAGCAATATGGTGACCACCACATTATGGGTGTCAGGTCTGAGCATTCCTAGATGAACAGTTTCCTGGAAAGTGGATTGGTCGTTGTGGGCCAGTTGAATGGCCTCCAAGGTCTCCCGATCTGACCCCCTTAGACTTTTATCCTTGGGGTCATCTGAAGGCAATTGTCTATGCTGTGAAGATACGAGATGTGCAGCACCTGAAACTACGGATACTGGAAGCCTGTGCTAGCATTTCTCCTGCGGTGTATATAGTAGTATATAGCAGTGTATACGGATCCTGGAAGCCTGTGCTAGCATTTCTCCTGCGGTGTATATAGTAGTATATAGCAGTGTATACGGATACTGGAAGCCTGTGCTAGCATTTCTCCTGCGGTGTATATAGTAGTATATAGCAGTGTATACGGATACTGGAAGCCTGTGCTAGCATTTCTCCTGCGGTGTATATAGTAGTATATAGCAGTGTATACGGATACTGGAAGCCTGTGCTAGCATTTCTCCTGTGGTGTATATAGTAGTATATAGCAGTGTATACGGATACTGGAAGCCTGTGCTAGCATTTCTCCTGCGGTGTTGCTATCAGAGTGTGAAGAGTGGGAGAAGAGGGTTGCATTGACAATCCAACACAATGGGCAGCACATTGAACACATTTTATAAGTGGTCAGAAACTTGTAAATAATTCATGAAAGAATAAAGTTATGTTAAAACCAAGCACATCATTGTTTTTCTTGTGAAATTCACAATAAGTTTGATGTGTCACATGACCCTCTTCCTATTGAAAAATCAAAAGTTGGATTCAAAATGGCCGCCATGGTCACCACCCATCTTGAAAAGTTTCCCCCCTCACATATACTAATGTGCCACAAACAGGAAGTTAATATCACCAACCATTCCCATTTTATTAAGGTGTATCCATATAAATGGCCCACCCTGTATATTCCAATCCCATAGAGTTAGCAGCAGTATACAGACAGAACTGGAAGGGGAAGTGTATAACTACTATATATCCTGATCCCATACAGATAACAGCAGCAGTATACAAATAGAGCTAGCGGGGAGATGTATAATCACTATATATCCTGATCCCATAGAGATGGGAGCAGCAGTATACAGATAGAGCTGTAAGGGAGGTGAATAACTACTATATATATCCCAATCCTATAGAGACTGCAGCACCAGTATACAGATAGAGCTGGAGGTGAGCTGTATAACTACTATATGTACTGATCCCACAGAGATAGCAGCAGCAGTATACAGATAGAGCTGGAGGGAAGGTATATAACTAATATATATCCTTATTCTGTAGAGGTATGCATCAGAGTTGGAGGGGAGGTGTATAACTACTATATATCTTGATCACATAATGATGGCAGCAGCAGTAGCAGCAGTATACAGATAGAGCTGGAGCGGAGGGGTCTGTAAGCAGCCAAAAGGGATCTGATGATGATGTCATCCTGTAGTTTGCAGGAAGTCAGCTGACCCAGAACTGACCACTTCCTCTGACACATTAAGAACTGGGATTTTCTCTAGGTCAAACTGGTGATTACATGACCCAGGTACAGTAATTAAACATGCGTTTGCAGCTGTGCTGGAATAAAACAGATGGCACTACAAGACCAGTGATGGTGAGTGCGCATGATATGGGCAGAAAAAAACCCAAAACCTGAAGTGCTTCTTATAAAAAAATAAAAAAGGTGAACAAGATCCCCTTTACCCAGACCCCATTGAAAACTCTGCAACAAGAATTCTTAAAGGACTACTCCACCGAAAAGCATCTTATCCCCTAGCCAAAGGATATGGGATAAGATGTCTCCGCACCGTGCTGGATGACTGGCGACTACATCTGCCACGACCCCTCCATTTATGTCTATGGGAGGAGGCATGGCAGCTACGTACTAGCCATCACACCCCCTCCTATAAACATGAATGGAGGGGGCATGGCGTGATGTCACGAACATTGTCGGCCACCGGGACCCCCGCGATCAGACATCTTATCCCCTATCCTTAGGATGGGGGATAAGATGTTTTTTGGTGGAGTACCCCTTTAACTCATTGAGACTATTGAAAAGTTACTGTATAAAAAAATGTAGTGGCTGAAAAGGAACGACTCGACAATAAACCGCTAAAAGTTTGGAATTCAAGAGAGTTTCAAGACAATTGTGGAAGACGCTAATGGGTTACTATTCGGATGTAGATAATAAATAAGAGTTTTAATGTTCCAGCTTCTCTGATGTGCAGTTTTGCCTGTGTGGAGAACCAGTGAAGGAGGAAGACGCCAGCTGTGTTCCTCTCAAAGACGTTGTGAAATGTAAAGCAGCGATGGGGTGGACTGCGGCTTTTATTGTGGATGTGCAGTATAGGAAATATAAAGCATTAATCTCCTCTCCCAGACTGCAGCACATCGCGCCTGATAACATCATCTGATTAATGAGCAATGGATGAGTCATTATTTGCAGATTCTCAGATAGGATTGCAATTAAAACACAGAGCAAAGGCTGAGGACGGATCCCGCTTGATGCCTTTTGAAGACCGAGTGTCTATTTATCACCGCTATTTGTTTTCTTCATTTTTTTTTTGGTAGAGAAAGATGCCACGGAAAATAGATTTATGATTATTTCTCAGTATATGTAAGATAAAAGATTCATTTTTCACAGATACATAAAAAAAAAAAAAACACTGAAAAATAGCAGCGTCTGTAGAATCACTTTGTACAGACGGGGGGGGGGGGGGGGGGGGTTTAATTGTGTTAGGGCTTTTGTTTTTCTAGGCCAAAACGGCAAAGGACTAAAAAAAAAAGGACGTACCAGAGAAAATAAGAGACGGACTTCACTACAAGCCTGGAACATCTTGTGTAATAAGGAATCTGGTTAACAGGGGGGGGGGGGGGAGTTCTACTAGAGACCTGTCATCAAACCATATTTTCTTAACCAACTCATAATATGTTCTCTAACTACTCCAAACATTCCTTCTATATTCCCTAACTAGTCCTAAGATGGCCTTAAAAAAAGTTTTCCGAGCTATAAAAAAAACTGTCTATCATATCTTTCCCCTTGGTTACATTGTGTGAGCTCCCGGCAGGAGAAAATGGGCGTTCCCCAGCAGGCGCAACGTCACTAAAGCCTGGGAGAGCTGTGCCCCGCCATGCCCAGCAGCCACTTCCTGAGTTTGGTCTTCTGCCAGGCTGGGAGGAGACCGACTAATTGTTTGACTTGCACAGGAAACAGAGCAGAGCCACCTAGTGGCTGTTTTTTCAATCACATTAAAAACATATATAGGTTGAGAATTTTAACAGCAAGTAAATAGCAAAGTGTCTTATAATTACATAAGGAACAATATATTAAAAGTTTAGTTTGGTGACAGGTATTCTTTAAAGGATGTCACAATGTAGAGAAGCAAGAATTAAAGGGGATCTGTAGTGCTCTGAACTTTATCCCCTATCCGAAGGATAGGGGATAAGTTTTAGTTCGCAGGGGGTCTGAGCTTTGGGGCCCCCCGCAATCTCCTGTACGGGGCCGCGACAATGTACAGGAAAGGGGGCGTTCCGTCCCCGCATGACGCGCCAGCCGGCACTCCCCTCCATGAATCCCATAGAGATACATGGATGGGCGTGCCGGCTGCTGCGTCATGCGGGGATGGAACGCCCCCTTTCCTGCACATTGCCGCGGCCCGTACAGGAGATCGCAGGGGGCCCCAGCGCTCGGACCCCCCGCAATCTAAAACTTATCCCCTATCCCTCGGATAGGGGATAAAGTTCAGAGCACTACAGATCTCCTTTAAGTGCTGCACTCACCGGTCATGTTCAGATGTCTTTATTCAAGAAGATCAGCAGGTACATAGGTCAGTAATGCAGGGGCGCCTCTCATGAATGATATCTAATTGCCGCTGGGGACCCCTGCAATCTCTACTGCGGCATCCCAGTCATCCGATGCACGTAGAGAACTTCACTCCATGCTGGATGACTGGTGACTACAGTGGCCACGCCCCCTCCATTCATGTCTATGGGAGGAGGCGTGGCACCTACATAATAGCCCTAACGCCCCCTCCCATAGATATGAATGGAGAGGGCGTAGTGTGATGTCCCGAACACGGACACCGCCGCTGCTGGCCCAGAGATCTCGGGGGTCCCCAGTGGCGGGACCCCTTTGATCAGACATCTTATCCCCCTATCCTCTGGATAGGGGATAAGATGTTTTCCGGCGGAGTACCCCTTTAAGCTTTACAGGACCTGTTCAGCTGGAACTTATACTTTATGTTCTTCATTGTTGTGGGACCCTACTCTGGGCCATCCTTGCTGGACTTCGTACCTACAAAGAGGTGATAGCCGGTTTGTGCATTTGGTTTGAATAAAAAAGAAATGATATACCCATTTAGTCTCCTAAACGGGAATATAATTAGCTGAATATCAATGACTGTACAGTGACCCCCGACCTACGATGGCCCCGACAAACAATAATTTCAACATACGATGGCCTCTCAGAGGGCATCTCATGTTGAAGGCAGCATCAACATACAATGCTTTTTTATGCCGGTGCCATCGCATAAACGGCTATCCGGCAGCGCAGACTGCTTCAGCTGCCACCGGATAGCCGTTTACGGTGCCCCGTGTGGTCCGCTGCCGATCACTTACCTGTCCTCAGGGCTCCGGCGCATTCCTCTTCGGGATCCCCTGCATCGCCGGCGCTCTCCATCGTCGTCATCACGTCGCTGCGCACGCCGTCCCGTCATCCAATAGGAGCGGGGTGCGTAGCAACGTGATGGCGGCGACGGAGAGCGAGGATGCCGGGGAAGCAGAGGCCTTAGCGGAGCGTCGGGGACACCTCGGGACGCGGCAGCAGTGATGGACAGCGACATCCAGGGCAGCGGTGACGAGCGGTGACGGTCCGGAGCGGCGGGGACAGGTGAGTACAACTTCCTCTAACAGTGGTCTACAACCTGCGGACCTCCAGCTGTTGCAAAACTACAACACCCAGCATGCCCGGACAGCCAACGGCTGTCCGGGCACGCTGGGTGTTGTAGTTTTGCAACATCTGGAGGTCCGCAGGTTGTAGACCACTGTCCTATACTTTACATTGCACGGATCCCTCAACATGCGATGGTTTCAACAAACGATGGTCCATTTGGAACGGATGTTGAGGGACCACTGTATACTCCTTGCAAGAAAGACAACGTGGCATTGGACCTTGTCACACATGGCACAAAAAGTTCAGCCCAGGGACCCACCCCCACCATCCAGCTGACTCCTCACTTTCAGGCTCAGTAAAATGCACAATGTGAAGCTGAATCATTGTAAGTGGTGTCAAGGAAAGGATCTGACCCATAAATCTACATTTAATTCATTATCCTGGCAGACACATCCTTGTACGAGCCCACGTTTCACCCCTCGTTCTTTTATGATCTGGAAAGAGCTGTTTCAGGAATCCGTTAATGCCAGAACATCATTTTTTCCCATTTTTATCACCCTCCTCGAGGCTAGAAATTGATTAGATTCCGGGGTCAGATCATCAAAGGTCAAAAATGCACCAGGCCCCGCATCTCGTCGTCATATAAAGGGTCCTTCAGGCTATCTCCACAACACCAGAACACTTGCTTTGATTAAAGGCTCCTCTCCAAAATTAGAGGCACAGGCTTTGAAGGAAGTGAGAAGGTCACTTGCGCGGTGAACTCTTGATGGTGGGTGTGGGTGGTAAAGTGCTGCTCGCTCAGAGACGCTTGCATAAAATTAGCCTCTTGTGTGCGGGACAATAAAAGGAATGGCGCAAGTGCCAGACATTGCAATTAGTCTGATGCTACTGAGGCTTATCGGCCAAAGTATTACGTCTTCTTATCGAAATGACTATCCGGAATCGGAAAATATACCTGACTTTATGAAGCATTTGATGAGGAATTGTTACCATTCATTAACACTGTTATGTTCGGCTGTGCTGTTTTTTTGTTTTTTTTTTCTTTTCAACTTCTCTAAACTATATTCATTACTCAGTATTCTTTATTTCACAAGCTTGTTAAAAAAAAAAACAAAAGAAAAAAACTATTTTGGCAAATACAGTGGACCCTCAACATACGATGGTAATCCGTTCCAAATGGACCATCGTTTGTTGAAACCATCGTATGTTGTGGGATCCGTGCAATGTAAAGTATAGGACAGTGGTTTCCAACCTGCGGATTTCTAGATGTTGCAAAACTACAACTCCCAGCATGCTGGGAGTTGTAGGTTTGCAACATCTGGAGGTCCGCAGGTTGAAGACCACTGGTATTGGAGGTCATACTCACGTGTCCCCGGCGCTCCGGACCATCACCGCTGCCCTGGATGTCGCCTTCCATCACTGTCGCCGCGTCCCCGTGGTGTCCCCGACGCTCCGGCAAGGCCTCTGCTTCCCCGGCATCCTCGCTCTCTGTCGCCGCCATTACGTCGCTACGCACGCCGCTCCTATTGGATGACGGGACGGCGTGCGCAGCGACGTGATGACGACGATGGAGAGCACCGACGATGCAGGGGATCCCGAAGAGGACGCGCCGGAGCCCCGAGGACAGGTAAGTGATCGTCAGCGGACCACACGGGGCACCGTAAACGGCTATCCGGTGGCAGCTGAAGCAGTCTGCGCTGCCGGATAGCCGTTTATGCGATGGCCCCGACATACAAAAGCATCGTATGTTGAGGCTGCCTTCAACATGCGATGGCCTCTGAGAGGCCATCGCATGTTGAAACGATCGTATGTTGGGGCCATCGTAGGTCGGGGGGTCACTGTATTATGAAAAGGTGCCCTATACTTTTTCCCCTATTTTGTTTAAAGAGTCATGGGGGCACTGCTAGATCTTAAAGCGTATCTCTCATATTCTTAAATATGTTACTCACTAGGTTATGCAGAGTGTTAACATGTCTTTCTTTGTGTGTCTAGCTTCTGTATTCAGCTCACAAATCCCTCTCTCCTGCTGTTCACTCATTCTGACATCCATTGCTCAGGAAGGGGCGGGTCCGAGGCAAACACTGAGCCCGCCCTCACTCACCATGCATTTACTTCCTTCCTGAGTCTGCTGTGCTGTGCTTTTGCTGGGTTACTTCATCCAACCACTACAGGCTGCTCTGTAACCCCTTCCTCTCTGTTTCCTGACAAGATTTCTGAAAGACAGGACAGGAGAGAGCACAGAGGAGTGCTTGTCCTGCCCTCACTTCCTGGACTTTGTACCAGCCTATTCTTCAGCTGGGACAAAGATGATGCTGCAGTCGGACAGGATTATGTTCTGGATTTTATGGGACTCCTAGTGGTCTTTAAATTTTTTTTTATTTTTTTTATAAGCCATGATTTCTTTAAATATTAGATAATTCTTTTAAGAAGTATATTAGAATTGTTAGTATTTTGCCAAGATGTACAACATATAAAACGTTTTTCATTCTGACAGTGCCCATTTAAAACAGTGGTCTCCAAACTGTGGACTTCCTATGGTTGTGGATAGCTAATGGCTGTCCGGGCAGGCTCTGAGTAGTTTTGCAACATCTGGAGGTCCACAGTTTGGAGACCACTGCCTTAAAAAACATCAAGAGCACCATGTTGCAAAATAGTATGCAGTGCCACGCAAAGCATATATCCCTCAACTAAAACATTGCCAAGGAGTTTGAACCCCATTTGCCTCCTCATCAGTGGTAACATTGCCATATATGTGTCACGATGCCGGCTGGCAGGTAGTGGATCCTCTGTGCCAGAGAGGGATGGCGAGGACCGCGCTAGTGGACCGGTTCTAAGTCACTACAGGTTTTCACCAGAGCCCGCCGCAAAGCGGGATGGTCTTGCTGCGGCGGTAGTGACCAGGTCGTATCCACTAGCAACGGCTCACCTCTCTGGCTGCTGAAGATGCTGAAGATAGGCGCGGTACAATGGAGTAGGCAGAAGCAAGGTCGGACGTAGCAGAAGGTCGGGGGCAGGCGGCAAGGATCGTAGTCAGGGGCAACGGCAGGAGGTCAGGAACACGGACTAGGAACAGACAAGGAATGCTTTCACTAGGCACAAGTGCAACAAGATCCGGCAAGGGAGTGCAGGGGAAGTGAGGTAATATAGGGAAGTGCACAGGTGATTACCAATTAAGCTAATTGGGAAGATTGGGCCAGGCACCATCATTGGTGCACTGGCCCTTTAAATCGCAGAGACCCGGCGCGCGCGCGCCCTAGGGAGCGGGGCCGCGCGCGCCGGGACAGGACCGAGGGAGAGCGAGTCAGGTACGGGGACCGGGGTGCGCATCGCGAGCGGGCGCTACCCGCATCGCGAATCGCACCCCGGCTGAAGGCGGGACCGCAGCGCACCCGGTCAGTGGATCTGACCGGGGCGCTGCAACAACGAAGATGAGGCGAGCGCTCCGGGGAGGAACGGGGACCCGGAGCGCTCGGCGTAACAGTACCCCCCCCCTTGGGTCTCCCCCTCTTCTTGGGGCCAAAGAACCTGAAAAAAAACTCAATTTTTCCGTGAAGAGGTCCGATGCAAATTAGGAGGGGTTCAGTGTGGAAACGTACAAGACAGTCCAATCTTTTATTGTAAAAACAATAGATGTAGAGGGGTCTGGCGAGACTGGTCACAGGAACGTAGAACCTGTTGATGAGAGAGGCCAAAAAAAATTTTCCTGCAGATCCGGAATCCAAGAAGCGCATAGTAGAGAAGGAGAAGGTAGAGGCAGATATCCGCACAGGCACAGTAAGGCGTGGAGAAGCAGAGTTGACATCAAGAACTGTGTCACCTTCGTGCGGAGTCAGCGTGCGTCTTTCCAGGCGGGGAGGACGGATAGGACAATCCTTCAGGAAGTGTTCGGTACCGGCATAGTACAGGCAAAGATTCTCCATGCGGCGTCGTGTCCTCTCTTGAGGTGTCAAGCAAGACCGGTCAACATGCATAGCCTCCGCGGCGGGAAGCACAGGAACAGATTGCAGAGGACCAGAGGAGAGAGGAGCCGGAGAGAAAAAACGCTTCGTGCGAACAAAGTCCATATCCAGGCGGAGCTCCAGACGCCATCCGGAAGAACGCATGTCAATGCGAGTGGCTAGATGAATGAGTTCATGTAGGTCAGCAGGAGTCTCTCGTGCGGCCAGAACATCTTTAATGTTGCTGGATAGGCCTTTTTTAAAGGTCGCGCAGAGAGTCTCACTATTCCAGGACAACTCGTAAGCAAGAGCACGGAACTGAATGGCGTACTCGCCAACGGAAGAAACACCCTGGGCCAGGTTCAGCAGGGCAATCTCGGCTGAAGAAGCTCGGGCAGGTTCCTCAAAGACACTTCGAATTTCCGAGAAGAAGGAGTGTACAGAGGCAGTGACGGGGTCATTGCGGTCCCAGAGCGGTGCGGCCCATGACAGGGCTTTTCCAGACAGAAGGCAGAACACGAAAGCCACCTTAGACCTTTCAGTAGGAAACTGGTCCGACATCATCTCCAAGTGCTGGGAACATTGCGAAAGAAAGCCATGGCAATACTTAGAGTCCCCATTAAATTTGTCCGGCAAGGACAGGCGGAGGCTAGGAGTGGCCACTCGCTGCGGAAGGGGTGCAGGAGCTGGCGGAGGAGATGATTGCTGAAGAAGTTGCGAATGTTGGCGCACTTCCGACAGCTGGTGGGTTAGAAGGGCGACCTGTCGGGCGATATCAGAGGCAACTGGCAGGGGATGTTGGTGCAAAATGGTGGACACTTCCGACAGCTGGTGGGTTAGATGGGCGATCTGTCGGGCGATATCAGAGACAACTGGCAGGGGAACCTCAGCGGGATCCATGGCCGGATCTACTGTCACGATGCCGGCTGGCAGGTAGTGGATCCTCTGTGCCAGAGAGGGATGGCGAGGACCGCGCTAGTGGACCGGTTCTAAGTCACTACAGGTTTTCACCAGAGCCCGCCGCAAAGCGGGATGGTCTTGCTGCGGCGGTAGTGACCAGGTCGTATCCACTAGCAACGGCTCACCTCTCTGGCTGCTGAAGATGCTGAAGATAGGCGCGGTACAATGGAGTAGGCAGAAGCAAGGTCGGACGTAGCAGAAGGTCGGGGGCAGGCGGCAAGGATCGTAGTCAGGGGCAACGGCAGGAGGTCAGGAACACGGACTAGGAACAGACAAGGAATGCTTTCACTAGGCACAAGTGCAACAAGATCCGGCAAGGGAGTGCAGGGGAAGTGAGGTAATATAGGGAAGTGCACAGGTGATTACCAATTAAGCTAATTGGGAAGATTGGGCCAGGCACCATCATTGGTGCACTGGCCCTTTAAATCGCAGAGACCCGGCGCGCGCGCGCCCTAGGGAGCGGGGCCGCGCGCGCCGGGACAGGACCGAGGGAGAGCGAGTCAGGTACGGGGACCGGGGTGCGCATCGCGAGCGGGCGCTACCCGCATCGCGAATCGCACCCCGGCTGAAGGCGGGACCGCAGCGCACCCGGTCAGTGGATCTGACCGGGGCGCTGCAACAACGAAGATGAGGCGAGCGCTCCGGGGAGGAACGGGGACCCGGAGCGCTCGGCGTAACAGTATGCTTCCCATAAGACCCAATCTACTCTATGTCCTTCATTGGGCTCCTTCATCCATTTGTCATTGCTGTTTGCTGTATCTTTAACCTTGTGGATGTACTTGAAGGTGGCGAATGGCGATCGTTCTCCAATACACATGAGACACAGGGTCTGATGCTTCTACGGATCTGCCATTGGAGTTTAATTCCCCTTGAAGGTATATGCTGGAAGCCACTTTGATTGACTGGGGTCCACCATTACCCTCATCACTACCATCAGTATTTCTCTTTGGCTCCTTTTGTCTTTAAGAGATTTTCCATGATAATCTCATAGTTTACTATCTGCATCCCTGTGTTATAAAGCAACTACAAACCCAGCGTACTTACCTTACCCACTCCCCCGGCTCTGCACCTGTCGTATCTTCCGATCCTGGGGCCTGTGCTGTTCTTCCTCCTTCCGATGACGTCCCATTTAGGCAAGCACAGAGCATCATGGGGTAGCGGGATGTCACTGGAAAAAGCAAAAACAGCACAGGATTGGGAACTAGTAGATATGACAGATGTGCTGCAGAGGGAGTAGGTGAGGTAAGTATGCAGGTGTTTTAATGCGCAAGAAGGCAGATAGTGAACTACAGTGATCCCTCAACTTACAATGGCCTCAACATACAATAGTTTCAACATACAATGGTCTTTTCTGGACCATCGTAAGTTGAAACCAGACTCAATATACAATCCTACGGACAGTCCAGATCTGTGAAACGTGTCAATGGCTGGAAGATCTGACCAATCAGAATGGGCATTCACTGGTAAAACCCCTGTATTACTGAAGCGTATGCACTGACTGGTGTCTGGAAGCGCCCCCTACAGTACAGGGAGGTACTACATGTTTTGTACACTTTACCTGTACCAGGGTTATCTGCTCCTTTGGACACCAGGTGAGGGCGACTCCATGTTACAGTACTGCGTGTACTGTACAGGACTCTGAAGAAGCTCCTGTCCTCTACATAGACCAGTGTTTCCCAAGCAGGGTGCCCCTAGCTGTTGCAAAACTACAACTCCCAGCATGCCCGGACAGCCTTTGGCTGTCCGGGCATGCTGGGAGTTGTAGTTATGCAACAGCTGGAGGCTCCATGCTTGGGAAACACTGACATAGACAGTTATGCAACAGCTCCCAGCAGATCTTTCTTACTTTTATATGTAAGGATTTGCTTTATCTATATTAGTTATCTACCTATTTTTCTTTAATCCTCACGTCTTCCTATTTTTGGATGACATTTTGGTGCCTTTAGAACCAATTACCAGGTTTCCATAGAGTTCTGGTTTCAACATACAATGGTTTCAACATACAATGGTCGTCCTGGAACCAATTAATATTGTAACTTGAGGGACCACTGTACTAGGTAATCATGGAAAACTCCTTTTAATTTATATCTTCTTTAAAGTAACCTTTCCTCACTTTCAGGCTACCTGAAGTACAAGTCATTGGATTGGTCCCCAGTGGTTTTTCCTTCTCCTTAATAGATCTCTCCCTAAACATAAACAGGGAGAGATCAATCGGACAAGTCTGGTAGGGCATGGAAAAGCCGCCAGGGACCATCCCAATCGATGACCCTTGGTGATGATAGGTTCCCTATAAAGCAGACTTGTTAAGGGCTAAAAATAAGCTGATTTGCTGGCCATATTGAGTTTAGCACCTAATAAACTTACAATTTTTTTTAATATGCTCGAGCCCGCGTCATACCGGCCGGCCCCACCTGATTCTTGTAGCTGAGGGTTGGCGTTAATAGCCAACATATTTTTTATATGGAATTTGGGAAAAGGGGGGTGATTTAAACTTTTAGGAAGGGGTTAATGTGTGTGTGTTTTTAAACTTTTTTTTTACACTTTTAGTCCCCTTAGGGGACTTTTAGCCGTTGCCGGCTATTAACCCTTTAGACAGCAGCGTCTAAAGGTACTTTTAACTGCTCCCTGGTGGTCCAGTGGGGTCCATTGCGGGGGGGGGCGATCCACTTCTGAGGTAGCTGGAGGGCTTACCTCTCCTCCTGTGTCGGCCCGACAGGACCAGGCTTTATAAATCGAGCGCAGAGCACACAGATCAATGTGGTTCTATGGAACCACATTGATCTGTATGAGGAATCAAATGATTTCTCCTAAAAGTCCCCTAACAGTGTAAAAAAAAAAAAAGTTTAAAAACACACAAACATTAACCCCTTCCTTATGAAAAGTTTAAATCACCCCCTTTTCCCAAATTTCATATAATAAATATATAAACATAATACAAATAAACATATGTGGTATGGTCGCGTGCATAAATGTCCAAACTATAAAAATATAAAGTTAATTAAACTGCACAGTCAATGGCGTACACTTAAAAAAATTCCAAATGTCCAAAATTACGTATTTTTGGTCTCTTTGTATACCCTAAAATAATGTATAAAAAGTGATCAAAACAGTCCGATCAAAACAATCATGGTACCGATAAAAACTTCAGATCACAGCGCAAAAATGAGCCCTCAGGCCACTCTGTATATGGAAAAATAAAAAAGTTATAGGGGTCAGAAGATGACAATTTTCGACATACTAATTTTGGTGCATGTAGTTATCATTTTTTTAAAGTAGTAAAATAAAGAAAACCTATATAAATTGGGTATCATTGTAACCGTATGGACCTACAGAATAAAGATTTGGTGCCATTTTACAGAAAAGTGCAATGGGTAGAATCGGAAGCATCCAAAAATTTCAAAATTTCATTTTTTTTACAATTTTGCCCCACAAATATTTTTTTTCTGGGTTTGCCGTATATTTTGTGGTAAAATGATTGATGTCATTGCAAAGTACACTTGGTGGCGCATTAAAAATAAGCCCTCATATGAGTCTGTAGGTGCAAAATTGAAAGCGTTATGATTTTTAGAAGGTGATAAGGAAAACATTTATGTGCAAAAAACGGAAAAACCTGTGGTCCTTAAGGGGTTAAGCTTCTGTTATATATTTAGAAAGAAGGTGATATTTCGGCACTGGAGCTGAATATGGCAAAAAAAAAAAAACTAAACAAAAAAAATTGTATGTCATTTAACCAAATGCTAGGCCTAATAAGGCCATGGACTTATTTTTAGAGTGGTCAATTTGACCCTTTATAGTCTAAAACAGTGGTCTCCAAACTGTAGACCTCTAAATGTTGCAAAACGACACCTCCCAGCATGCTTGGACAGCCGTTGGCTGTCCAAGCATGCTGGGAGGTGTCATTTTGCAACATCTAGAGGTCCAACGTTTGGAGACCACTGTTCTAAGAGGTGATTTGGGGTCCTCTAAGCCCTTTTATAACCATAAATGGTGAATGTTGGAGAAACTCTATTCTTCTCCGACTAAAATGCATTTTATAAAGAATTTCCCCTTGCAGGGAGATTAAGGGTTACATATTCGGTTCCTCTTCACAAACAGTATGCTGTGTTAAATATTTCTATTTTTTATGTCTCGCTGAACACAAATATTGATTTCTGTTTATCCCTCTGTTTATCCATAGAATCAGTTGCTAAGCAACAGCCGGGAACCTGACAAATATCTGTCTTTTCCGGCATCCTGATACCCCTCCGTACTGTAAGCAGGTGTATAGTCCTGAGGGGGGGACACGCCGGAGAGCAGTAAATGTGTTCACAGATCAGTGAGATTTCCACGGGGTTATTTATCAAAGTCTCCAGCCTGTAAATCCCCGGCCATTGTGGATGCAAATAACACAGCGCCATTCATCAGGCCAGATCCCATTACCCTGGGCCCACTGCTGTACAGTCAATATGATTTGTTTCTCACTAAGCTCCATTATCATTAGATTTGTACTAGTCTTGGAGTTTTTTTATTTGTTTTTTTTTTTAATCTATAGCCCCTGGCAAAGAATTCTGGAATCCCCACATTTAGAGTATGGTGGCGCATACACAAATCCCAGACATGACACGAAACAAGGTTTACTCGCTGAACGTTCCGGCTTCATGAAATGTCCCTCAAATGCATTAAATAAAATGATTTTAATGAAAGGTGTATGTTTTTCCATATAAAGTAGAGGGAAAAAATATGGAATCATTGACAAATAAATCCCAGTTAAAGGAGTAGTGCAGTGAAACATAACTTATCCCCTATCCAAAGGATAGGGGATAAGTTATATATCGCAGGGGGTCCGACTGCTGGGACCCCCTGCGATCTCCTGAACGGGGCCACGACAGTCTGCTGGAAGGGGGGGGTGCCGACCGCCTTACAGAGCGGCGGCCGACACCCCCTCCATGTATCTCATAGAGATACATGGAGGGGGCGTGTCGGCCGCAGCTTCCTGCGGGGGTCGAAAAGGCTGCTTTTGGCAAACTCCATTCAGGAGAGAAAAGGCTGCTTTTGGCAAACTCCATTCAGGAGATCAGGGGGGGGGGGGGGTCCCAGCGGTCGGACCCCCTGCGAACTATAACTTATCCCCTATCCTTTGGATACGGAATAAGTTATTTTATCACTGCACTACTCCTTTAAAGGAAAACTGTCACTAGTTTCACTTCACCCTCACTAACAAGGGGTACTGGCTGGTAGTGCCGGTGACACGGATTAAAGTGATGCCTACCATGACCCAATCCGTTGATGTGTTACTGCACTACTCTTCTTATTTTAAATATGCTAATTAGCAGCTTGGGTGTGGACGGGGTTACGATCTCTCCCACAGGTGTGCTGACGTCAGAGCTGTTCATTCGGCGCTTGGCCCGGCTCATCAATATTCATTTAATCTCTATGCCTCCCAGCTCTAGGTCAGTGCCTACTGCACATGTGGCGCTTCCTGGGTCCACCCGGAAGCGGCCGTGGCCTTCTGGGACCTATGTAAGCAACACACATGGCCACGGCTGTGAAGCTTTGTCGCAGCCTCTTAATACGTATGATTTTTTGGAGTTACAACCTATTGGTTTACGTACAAGGCGGACTGATCCTGTGCTGGCTCCTTACCGAAATGTAGAATTGTTGCCGTCTTGTATCCACGGTTGACTAGTTAACCTATGTAGATGAGACAAAAGAAAACCAGTTCATTTTGTAAATTCTACAACAGTAATCTCCCGTATATGACATTAACACCAGAAGATTAGAATATCTATATAATGACAGTAATTTTCCTACAAGTATTTGTCCTTGGAAATTTCATGCTATTAGTAGCGGCGGTGCAAGAAACTGAAACGTTGTCCGGTGAAAGTGAACAAAAGATAAGCCATCAATTTTACAAGAGCGGCTAACTCTTCTAATTCTTTCAGATTATGAATAATTTGAATTAATACTGATCCCGATCCTTTCCAATATAATTCCCAGTAATAAAACTGGCTAAATATGTCTCCGCTGAAAGAGCATTGCCATAGAGAGCCATCCTGAATACCCGGTCTAATGCCGAATAATGAACAGCATACATAATTTCACTATATAAATGCCTAAATCCTCAAATAAGAATAATTAGCCTAATTCAGTCAAAACCAATCATCGGCGGACAGTAGTATACCGAGCAGCTAATATCTATCGTAATTCTCCAGCACAACCGGAACGTGAAGGTTACCTGTCTATAAAGTCACTTGAAATAGATTTCAGCATAATCTGTTTAATCTATCTTTTACTTATTCCTGCCGTGTCTCATTACTGCCCCAGCAGCGGGTGGAGACCAAAAGCTTAGAAATACACGGGACGTCGTCCCAGATCCGAGGCTTGCTGTGCAGAAAAACTTTATTGTGATGAAACGGTTAAGTGAATATTTTTTTTCTACTTCCGAGGCTGGAGCCAAATGGGCACTTTACTTTATGGAAAGTTTTGATGGTGCAGCTGTTCCTATTCCATCATCCTTTATAGGCCACTTTTACACAGCAGTATTTTGTATTGGTATAGGTAATCCAAAACTAGAGGAAGTGGGTCCAAAATACAGTAGACGTACACATCTTTCCATTCTCCTTTTTCTCTGTATCGGTTCAACTCCTGGGTTTGACTTACAAATACTAATGTACAATCCAGTTCATAGTCAACCAAGGTGAATGTAGCCTTAGACTGACTGCTTTGTGCATTGAGGCTCTGTGACACGCCCCCGGCTCACACAGCAGACTGATTGACATTGCCCAAAGCCCTGCTTGCCCGTCCACACTACCTGTATTTTTTTTTCCCTGCCTGGACACACAGGCAATAGCTGCAGGGACAAGACAGTGTTCTAGACAGTGAAGACACCTCTAGTGGTAAGAACTATGGAGCATTTTTTCGCATTTTTTTTTTAACTAATGTATATTACAAATAAACATATAATGTTTTTATCTACATTATATAAAGTTTTTGCAAATGACAAATGTACATTTATTATACAATTAAACAAATTTACAATATTGCCTAATAGGGCAACTAAATACCCATAATTTATTAATCAGTAAAACTTAAATGTAACTAAAACTTTTAAAACCCAGCAGGAATTCAGTGATATGTGTATTACAAGATTCTGAAACATTCTATGAATTTACATCTGCATCCCTGAACTAATACAGCTACTCCAAACTACTATATATATATATATATATATATATATATATATATATATGGAAACAGCACAGCACGTATGAAAAAAAAAGAAATATATATATATATATATATATATATATATATATATATGTAGCTAAAAGGGACAAGTATTTTCCTCAGGGAGAGGTTCATAAAGGCCTTTAGCACTCCGCGGGCTTTCTGGGTAAGAAGTGACTTTGTATCCAGAGCCAGAGTTGATCAGAGGCCACGCTACCTTATATGGTGGTGTGATGAGAAACTTTGCATACTGTATGCTTGTCTGCTGCAGAACGCATTATAACTATAGTGACCGAACACACTATTTATTAAAACCAACAGCAATGCCCAACATGTTTCCCCGCTAGTCATGCAATATCATCAGGGGCAAATGGGGCAATTACATTGGACATTGCAGGGAGTTGTAATTTTGCAACAGCTGGGGAGCCATAGATTTGAGATCACTAGTATAGAAAATGCTGTATTACTAAATCTATATGCAAAGAAAAGTTACTGCAGGAACCCCACTGTGCCCGAAACACATATGACAGCTCCCTAAGATTTACCTAAGCTGTCGGTGGTGAAAAAGAATATACAGAAAGTTCTGATTCCCTCCTGCACTGTATGCTTAATATAAACCATGAATCTATTTCCAGCTGCATAATATTCATTGACAGGTGTCAGGAAAATGTTGCTTCCAGCCTATTTTCTTGATTGGAATTTAACATAAAATCCTGAATTGCAGACAGGTTGCCTTTCTTCATCATCCGGATCCTGTGACCCATGATGAGATGCTACATTTTTCTCCTTAAAAAAAAAAAAAAAATCCCACTTTAATAGGAATACTTTTCTGATTCGTTAAATTAAATCTCCAAAGCCCAGTAGCATTTTTGGTGCTTATATGTAAATGTCAGTGGGGATTTGAGATTAAAAGCTGTATTTTTCTACAAGTCAATGAAGATCTCCAAAGGATAAAGAACTTTTCAAATAGAAATTCCTCTAGCATTGCAGAGAGAGAGAGAGAGAGAGACAGTAACTCAGCGCTCTATTCACTTGTCGAGAAATGTGTCTACCAGCCCGGCTATCACTTTACGGAAAATGTTTTAATTAACCCTTCTGCCTCCAGAGATGTGAATAACCTCGCGAATAAAAGACCCTTTTCGAGTTTCATTAAAATCTCCCCCAGGTTGACAGTTCCTTCGGAGCAGCCATAGATCTTTCGGTTTCGTGTATTACTTAACGCTATGGAGGCTGTGGGGGTGGCTTGGAGCTCATCTTTACTTTCACATCATTTAAAGTTCCAGAGTAATTACAAGGATTTTAGGCAGATGGATGAAGCGGCATTACTCCGCGATCCAGACTGCAAGGGATTTCAGAGCTAAATGTTTGCTTAAAATATTTAAAGGGGCATTGGCCTTAGAAAAACATTTGTCTAGCTGCGATGATCGAAAAAGAATATAAAGTTGCCCAGTGAGGTATATGATAGAAACTGGGGGCTTTCCCCAGAGGCATAAACTTGAAATTTCCAGACTTTAGGGAAAAATCCGTATGGCATTTCTTTCTAGTGGCTTAACAAGTAGTCATTGGGTTCCATAGTCAACCTTGCAATTTGGACCCAGATCTTGGCAAAAGTCATCACATCTCAGCAGAAGTCAACAAAAGTTCTCAGCTCTCAGGAAAAGTCAGCAGATCTCAGCAAAAGATCAAGGCAGAAGTCGGCAGATTGGTGTAAAAGTTTGGCAAAATTTGTCAGATCTTGGCTTAAGTCGGTAGAAGTTGGCAAAAGTCCGCAAATCTCAGCAGAAGTTGTCAGATCTAGGCAAAAGTCGGGAGATCTCAGTAAAAGTTGGCAAAAGTTGACAAATATCGGCAGAAGTCATAAAAAATTTGTAGATCTCGGCAAAAGTCACCAGAAGTTCTGGCAGATCTCAGCAGAAGTTGGCAGATCTTGGCAAAAGTGGTAAAATCTTGGTAGAATTTGGCAAAAGTTTTCAGATTTCTACAAAAGTCGGCAGATCTGTGAAAAAGTCATCAAAAGTTAGAAGATCTTGGCAAAAGTCGGCAGAAGTTACAGCACATAGATAATGCAGGCAGTGATGTCACAATATAATGATAATAGGGAGGATATTCAAAAACTGTCTGGTTGGCTCCGAGTCTGAAGCATTACGACCATGGGGCTGGAGTATTGTGACTTTACAACTCCGCCCCGTGTGAAGTCACGTCTCGCCCCCTCAATGCAAATCAATGGGATGGGATTGGAGGGGAGGGGCGTGACTTAACTCATGTCTATTTGAATAATAATAAGATATTCATCGCATAGCAGGAACCTCTATGTGGGCTTCATTATAATTTGATTAAAGTTGCAAATTGTGAGTGTCAAAAAACCATAATGACATCCACTGGAACCTAAGCCAAGGATTACTGACCTAGCACTGCAGTGTAGAATCAGAACGAGGTGTAGACCACTACCTCCTGATCAGCTGACAAAGCACCTTTGGTCCCATGTAGAGATGAGCGAACTTACAGTGATTCGATTCGTCACGAACTTCGTGGCTCGGCAGTTGCTGACTTTAGCCTGCATAAATTAGTTCAGCTTTCAGGTGCTCCGGTGGCTGGAGACTCTCCTAGGACTGTATCCACCTTTTCCATCCCACCGGAGCACCTGAAAGCTGAACTAATTTATGCAGGCTAAAGTCATCAACTGCCGAGCCGAGAAGTTCGTGACAAATAGAATCACTGTAAGTTTGCTTATCTCTAGTCACATGATTCGAATTACACCTGATCGGCAGTGTGGAGTATACATCACCACTGAGTGACGTTCAAACTTTCGATTGGATATTCGAGCCGTGTGGGGGAGGAGCGTACAGGTATATCACACGTACAGGTATGTTGTCAGAGTCCTGCTGCCATCAGTGCCGCACGCACAGTGCACTCTGCACTGTTAGACAAATTAGGAGACCAAGCTGTAAAATGGTCCCTGATGAATTGAGCTAATGAAACGCATTGGACCTTTGACCCCTTCATAGATGGAGCCGTCATATTGGAAACGCTGACTTCAGAGGCTGCAGACAATCGCATTGGGACCACAGCACATAGAGATATTTAAGATATTTAAAAACATGATGTGGATGCTCTATTACGGACTTGTCATGATGTTAATGGCTGTACGGAAATGACAGTGGGGACATTGAAGCCCAATATCACATTTATTATATTGCAACTATCTTAATAGAGGAGCCTTTTGTGAGCAACTCTCGCTATATTGTTACTAAGGAGATGCACCTACTTTATGCATTGGACTGGTAACTGAGATCAGTCAATCTTGAGAGTACAACTTAGCAGCTTAAAGGGGTACTCTGGCGCTAAGACATCTCATTGTCCTTTGGATAGGGGATGAGATGCCTGATTGCGGGGGTCCTGCCGCTGGGGACCCCCATGATCTTGCACACAGCACCCGTTACAATCAGTCCCCTGAGCATGTTCGCTCCGGGTCTGATTACTGGCGATCACAGGGCCGGAGCATTGTGATGTCACGGCCCCGCCCCCATGTGACTTCACGCTCCGCCCCCTCAATGCAAGCCTATGGGAGGGGGCGTGACAGCTGTCACGTCCCCTCCCATAGGCTTGCATTGAGGGGGCGGAGCGTGACATCACACAGGGGCGGGCCATGACATCACAATGTGATCATAGGAGGATAAGGGATAAGATGTCTTAGCGCCAGAGTACTCCTGGCGTACGCCATTGACCGTGCGGTTTAATTAATGATATATTTTTATAGTTCGGACATTTACGCACGCGGCGATACCACATATGTTTATTTATTTTTTTTTTTACACTGTTTTATTTTTTTTATGGGAAAAGGGGGGTGATTCAAACTTTTATTAGGGAAGGGGTTAAATGACCTTTATTAACCCTTTTTTTTTTGCAGTGTTATAGGGACCTATAACACTGCACACACTGATCTCTCATCCTGATCACAGGCGTGTATTAACACGCCTGTGATCAGCATTATCGGCGCTTGACTGCTCCTGCCTGGATCTCAGGCACGGAGCAGTCATTCGTCGATCGGACACCGAGGAGGCAGGTAAGGGCCCTCCCGGTGTCCGATCAGCTGTTCGGGACGCCACGATTTCAACGCGGCAGTCCCGAACAGTCCGACTGAGCAGCCGGGTCACTTTCAGTTTCACTTTAGAAGTGGCGGTCAGCTTTGACCGCCGCTTCTAAAGGGTTAATACCGCACATCGCCGCGATCGACGATGTGTGGTATTAGCCGCGGGTCCCGGCCGTTGATGAGCGCCGGGACCGACGCGATATGATGCAGGATCGCGGCGCGATCCCGCTTCATATTGCGGGAGCCGACGCAGGACGTAAATATACGTCCTGCGTCGTTAAGGGGTTAAAGGGGTACTCCGGTGAAAAATTATTATTTTTTTAAATCAACTGATGCCAGAAAGTTAAACAGATTTGTAAATTACTTCTATTAAAAAAATCTTAATCCTTCCTGTACTTATTAGCTGCTGAATACTACAGTGGAAATTATTTTCCGTTTGAAACACAGAGCTGACATCACGAGCACAGTGCTCTCTGCTGACATCTCTGTCCATTTAAGGAACTGTCCATAGTAAAAGGAAATCCCCATAGCAAACATATGCTGTTCGGGACAGGTCCTAAAATGGACAGAGATGTCAGCAGAGAGCACTGTGGTCATGATGTCAGCAGAGAGCTCTGTGTTTCAAAAAGAAAAGAATTTCCTCTGTAGTATTCAGCAGCTAATAAGTACAGGAAGGATTAAGATTTTTTAATAGAAGTCATTTACAAATCTGTTTAACTTTCTGGCACCAGTTGATTTAAAAAAAAAAAAAAAAAAAAAGGTTTTCACCGGAGTACCCCTTTAAGGCTAATCCAATGGATTCTCCCATTGCATGTTGATTGCTTTAAAGGGGTACTCTGGTGCTAAGACATCTTATCCCCTATCCAAAGGATAGGGGATAAGATGCCTGATCGCGGGGGTCCTGCCGCTGGGGACCCCCTTGATCTTTCATGCAGCAGCCCATTACCATCAGCATGTTTCACTCCGGGTCTGAAGACTGCCGATCACGGGGCCGGAGTATTGTGATGTCACGGCTCCGCCCCCTCAATGCAAGCCTATGGGAGGGGGTGTGACAGCTGTCACGCCCCCTCCCCTAGGCTTGCATTGAGGGGGCGGAACATGACATCACACGGGGGTGGAGCTGTGACATCACAGTACTCCGGCCCCGTGATCACCAGTCATCAGAACCGGAGCGAACATACTCAGGGGGCTGATGGTAATGGGGTGCTGCTTAAAAGATCACGGGACCCCCGAGATCAGACATCTTATCCACTATCCTTTGGATAGGGGATAAGATGTCTTAGCGCTGGAGTACCCCTTTAAGGGCTGGATATAATGGGAAGTCTATAATTGTATGGTACTGAATCTGAACTGTTATATGCCACCGTCTGTTATATGGCGCATAATACATTAACCAGCTCCAACTGATGTGGATTCCTCATGAACCAGGAGAAATACCCAGTGTGGACATATGCTCAGCTGTCCTATAAATGTATATGCAAGAAGCGAACTATTATGATATTTCAGCGTGCGGATTAAATGACGGCGACCATAATATTTTCGATTTTAGATACTACCGTTTTGTCGTTTTTTGAGCACATTAAAAGTTACGTTTTAAAGGTTCCCTTACAGTCCTTGTTCTTTGTAGTGAAATTGGGAGACCAAATGAACTCAGTGAACATGTTACCACTGTCTTAGCCTGCATTCACACCACGTTTTTGCAATACAGTTCCCGTATCAGGTTTTTGATGAAAAACGGATTCCTCAAAACCTGACTAAACTGTATCAAAACGTGTGTACAAATTTTAACCCATATACGGTTAAAAAACGTATACGGTTTGAAAAATGGTGTCCTGTTGCATCCGTTTTTTAAAGAAAAAAACGTATACGTTTTTAACTTTTCACTCCATTTTGAATAA
Organism: Hyla sarda; assembly: GCF_029499605.1. NCBI lineage: Eukaryota > Metazoa > Chordata > Amphibia > Anura > Hylidae > Hyla > Hyla sarda. The sequence goes on from NC_079195.1 coordinate 206,236,042, forward strand.
AGTTTCACTTGTTTGATTGAAATTCCAAGAAAAAAAAACTGTGCAAAGTCATAAAAACCTGATGGAACCGTACGCGCATACAGTTCTGTACAGTTCCCATTGACTCCCATGTTAAAAAAAAAACCGTATACGGTTTAATAAAGTTTTTCACCCGGACCATAAAACGTGGTAGACTATGGTTTTGGGTACGGGAAAAAAAATGGACAAAACCGTATAGGATGCAAAACGGACTAAACCGGATGATGCGTTTGACATACAGTTTACAATGTTATGTCAATGCATACGGTTTTCTATACAGTTCCATACGGTTTTTAACTTGAAACCGTATACGGGAACTGTATAGCAAAAACATGGTGTTGGTGTGCATGCACCCTTAGTCTGCATCACTATTTAGGTGGTACAGTTAAAGGGGCACTCCGTTGCTCAGTGTTTGGAACAAACTGTTCCGAAAGCTGGAGCCAGTGCAGGGAGCTTGTGATGTCGTCGCCCCGCACCCCTCACGACGTTCCGCCCCCTCAATGTAAGTCTATGGGAGGGGCCGTGACAGCCATCACGCCCCCTCCCATAGACTTGCATTGGGGTGGAGTCTGATGTCATGAGGGGGCGGGGCTAAAACGTCACGAGCTCCTGGCGCAGGCTCCAGCGTTCGGAACAGTTTGTTCCAAACGTTGAGCAGCGGAGTGCCCCTTTAACTGTACCACCTGAAAGGTGATGCAGACTAAGAGTAGACAGTGGTAACATGTTCACTGAGTTCATTAGGTCTCCCAATTTCACTATTTTGGGGGGCATACTATTGACAAGTTGGCTCAAGTTGGCCTAAATGAGGAACTAGGGTAGTGGTCTCCAAACTGTGGACCTCCAAATGTTGCATAATTAAGACAATAGTCAATAGTTAATAGTAGATAAGAATCAATAATTACAATGGATATAACATATGATACGCATGTTAGATAGAGGCTATAATTGCACACGTGTACAAGTCATAAACTAATTATTCCGATGTTAATAAAAAAAATTATAATAATTTTCAGAGATACATAAACAAAGTATGATACCAGTGCATGTGGAATACATCTAGAGATAGGCTTCCTTTGTTAAAATTACAAAAATAACACTTTCCCCAAAACCCAGGAATTAATCGGAGTACTGCAGGTGTGTAAGAATAATTGGTGACGGCTCAGGATGTGATACGTAAACTAGAAACATCCGTTGTCTTCCACATCTGTGAAATGAATGAGAACATCCCGAGAGTTTATACAGAGCAAAGTAGGTTAATATACAGTCAGTAACTGCATCGGGCACTGGTTCTCTTTAAATAAATAGACCTGGTGGATTCAGCCTTTTCAGGGGTCTGGGAAAGTTTTATATTAAGTAAGGTGTCTTGTGCAAGGATAGTGTTAAAACACTGAATATCAAAGTGCAGTTTGTTTTGTTATAAAATGAAGGATTAAAAAAGTTTAAAGGGGTACTCCGGTGGAAAACTTATTATTTTTTTTTTAAATCACCTGGTGTCAGAAAGTTAAACAGATTTATAAATTACTTCTATTTAAAAAATGTAATCCTTCTAGTACTTATTAGCTATTGAATACTACAAAGGAAATTATTTTCTTTTTGGAACACAGAGCTCTCTGCTGACATCATGAGCACATTGCTCTCTGCTGACACCTCTGTCCATTTTAAGAACTGTCCAAAGTAGCAGAAAATCCCCATAGCAAACATATGCTGCTCTGGACAGTTCCTAAAATGGACAGAGATGTCAGCAGAGAGCACTGTGTTCAAAAAAGAAAAGAATTTCCTCTGTAGTATTCAGCAGCTAATAAGTACTGGAAGGATTAAGATTTTTTAATAGAAGTAATTTACAAATCTGTTTAACTTTCTGGCACCAGTTGATTTAAAAAAGAAAAGTTTTCCACCGGAGTACTCCTTTAAGTTTAACTTGTCTCTAGGAAATAAAGCAACATGGTCAGAGACTTACCTCCCACATCACTGCTGGTCTCTGTAAGGCACCACTGGGAGTGTCCTGACATAATGACCGGCTCTGCAGGATTCTTAAAGGGGTTATCCAGAAAAATACTTTTTTTTTTATATATCAACTGGCTCCAGAAAGTTAAACAAATTTTTTTAATTCCTTCTATTAAAAAATCTTAATCCTTTCAGTACTTATGAGCTGCTGAGTTGTTCTTTTCTGTCTAAGTGCTCTCTGATGACACCTGTCTCGGGAATTGTCCAGAGTAGAAGCAAATCCCCATAGCAAACCTCTACTACTCTGTGCAGTTCCCGAGACAGACAGATGTCAGCAGAGAGCACTGCTGTCAGACAGAAAAGAACAACTCAACTTCAGCAGCTGATAATTATTGGAAGGATTGAGATTTTTTTAATAGAAGTAATTTACATATCTGTTCATCTTTCTGGAGCCAGTTGATATAATTTTTTCCCCCTGGAATACCCCTTTAATGTGAGGCAGTGCAGATAATCCATTTAGGAGATGCAAGCACGAGGCCAACCAGCTTCCACAAAGGCGCTCACACCTCCTGAACGGCGTAACATTTAAACAGTTGTCTGCTCGGTACAGATGCCTGTGATCATGGGTTATTCCCTTACCCAACGCTCCTCTTTTAATTGCATGCCATATTGGACCTGACCCTAATGCTCTTGGTTTTGACCCCTGCTTGTATTACATAATCTCTGGTCTCATATGACACTGTGTTGTCCTCCTGGTTCTGACCCTCTTGTTTCTGTTCATCCCTTTCTGTTCACTGATTCTGTCCTTGGCCTGTCTGTGTGTTACTGACCTGGCTTGTCTGACCCTCCCTTTAATGTACAATGCACAAAGTGAGTGTAGGGTCCGTCGCCCAGTTGGGGGCCACCATTCAGGGTGGCTTGTCCAAGTAGGTAGGGTCTAGTGGCTGTGGTGAGTGTAGGGCTACACTTTTCCTTACCTTTCATGACACTCATAAGGCTCTTTCAATGGAAAAATAAAAAAGTTAGTCTTAGTGAATGAGAAGGTTAAAGCTTTATGAAAGCAAATAGCTGGGTAAGGGACAATTGGGCAGTAGAACCTTATATATGTTTTACTATAATATTTTATTTTAATGACTATAATCTGATTTTTTCTCCTACATATGACTTTCTTCTTTTGGCACAAACATGGGCCAATGTAACTTTTCCTAATGAATTCATTAATTTCTCTTCTACCGTCAGGCATAATTACTTATTTTCAGACAACATAGATATATTTAATATATGAAGAGAAAAAAAAAGTCATCAGTACTGTCTAGTTAAATAAATACATGGCCGGGGATGTCAGAGGGAAGCCAGGAAGCTGGCGCCGTAGATATTGTTAAAGTGGCATGAGGGTGTATACAAGCCAAAAACTGACATTACATTCTACTGGGTGAATCTAATGGGGGAAACAGGTTATAAAATATGTATCAGATTATGATGTCCACATTTTATATTAAGGACAATAAGTGGTCCAGATGGTGTTCTTGCAAATGAGTTGGCGCATATTGTAATAAGACCATGAAGGCTATTTCCATACTGAATCAGCGATATCTGTTTAATATATGCAAAAAGCTCCCAATATGAATAAATACACTAAACTACTATATAATATATCTAAACTACTATACAAAATATGTATTCATAGACCTCTATGACATAATGGAGTCCTTATGACCCATTCAGCATTATATGTCAGATTTATTTCTCTCAAAATGTACCTGTTTATAAACAACAACAAAAAACAACTACTTTTGACAGTCACAGACATGTCAAAAATGTTGATGGGTTGGTGGGGGTCTCAGTGTGAGACCTCTACCATATAAAGGTGAGTGTGCTGAAATGGGCACTTTCAGATTCCAAAAACTTTTTCTATGTTGTATATCTTGGCAAAACATTAACCTTTCTAATAAACTTCATAAGAAAAATGTTCTTTCCTTTTTATAGAAATTGTGGCTTATAAAAAAAAAGACCACTAGGGGTCCCCATAGCTTCCAGAACATAATCCTGTCTGGCTGCAGCATCATCTTTGTCCCAGCAGAAGCACAGGCTTGAACAAAGTCCAGGAAGTGAGGGTAGGACTTGCCCTTCACTGTGCTCACTCGTGTCCTATCAGGCTGCAGCATGAAAACAGAGAGGGTGTTTACAAAGCAGCCTGCAGTGATTGGATAAAGAGACCCAGCACAGCAGACTCAGGGAGAAGGATGAGTCATCAGGAAGATGAATAAGGATGCACCCCCTACAGAGAACAGAATGACAAACCAAGTGAGCAACATAAAAAAAGGTATTTGTGTATTTGTAAGAGAAATATATGTACGTGATCAGGATTAGGTAATGAGTAACATAAAACATTTTTGGGGGGATATGACAGGTACTCTTTAAGCTTATCACTTCCCAGATCTCAGTCCTGTGTCCCCATTTTATGTCTTTGGGGTCATCCAGAGTAGCTGGACCGAGTTAGCTGCGAGCCGGGGAGTGAAGCACTTAAGTGCATGCTTCTCTGGACTTGTTCTGCTAATAGGTGGAGGTCTCTGCACTGAGACACCAACCAATCAAGACGTCTCTTTGTGAAATAACTAAAAAAAAATTAGGACAGGTACAGTTTAAATAAAACTTGACGTATATTGTCTAATGGAAGCCATGAGGATTCCCTCAGGTTATGGGGCTCTATACACACATTTACTGTTCATACCGGGAGCGTTCTGCATAAATCAAATGAGTATCGCTGATTCAGTATGGAAATAGCCTTCATGGTCTTGTTACAATATGCGCCAACTCATTGTCAAGAACAGCATCTGGACCACCTATTGTCCCTAATGTAACATGTGGTCATCATAATCTGATACCATACATATATTATAATGTGTTACATCCCCATTAGATACACCCAGTAGAATGTAATGTAAATTTTTGGCTTGAATACACCCTCATGCCAGTTTAACAATATCTACGGCACCAGCTTCCTGGCTTCCCTTTGACATCCCTGGCCATGTATTTATTAAATTAGACAGTACTGATGACTTGTTTTTTTCTGGTGATAAAGGAAGAGCGCAGCAAACTACGATGAGCCATACTATAGTATGTCTATTTTAATGTTTCTATTTTCTGTTTGTATTGTTTTTTATTGTATACAGTATATTATTATGGGGCAGCCATATTGTCTAAACTTCTGGTTTGCTCTATTAACAGCATTTAGAATTTTGCAGGCCCATGAACACATGGGAAAATATTATCTGGAGCTTACTTGTTGTCTTCCATTGGAGAGTTCTCAAGGCGTGCTCTGTGACCTGTGCACTGGTCACTGTGCAGGGAGGGGGAGGAGGGGGAGCTGTAACTATCACGTCTTTAATATATATATATATACATATATATATATATATATATACACACACACACTCACACAGTGGGGCAAAAAAGTATTTAGTCAGCCACCAATTGTGTACGTTCTCCCACTTAAAAGGATGAGAGAGGCCTGTAATTTTCATCATAAGTATACCTCAACTATGAGAGACATAATGAGAAAAAAATCCATAAAATCACATTGTCTATTTTTTTAAGAATTTATTTGCAAATTGTGGTGAAAAATAAGTATTTGGTCAATAACAAAATTTCATCTCAATACTTTGTTATATACCTTTTGTTGGCAATGACAGAGGTCAAATGTTTTCTGTAAGTCTTCACGAGGTTTTCACACACTGTTGCTGGTATTTTGGCCCATTCCTCCATGCAGATCTCCTCTAGAGTAGTGATGTTTTGGGGCTGTCGCTGGGCAACACGGAGTTTCACCTCCCTCCTAAGATTTTCTATGGGGTTGAGATCTGGAGACTGGCTAGGCCTCTCTAGGACCTTGAAATGCTTCTTACAAAGCCACTCCTTCGTTGCCGGGGCAGTGTGTTTGGGATCATTGTCATGCTGAAAGACCCAGCCATGTTTCATCTTCAATGCCCTTGCTGATGGAAGAAGGTTTTCACTCAAAATCTCACGATACATGGCCCCATTCATTCTTTCCTTTACATGGATCAGCCGCCCTGGTCCCTTAGCAGAAAAACAGCCCCAAAGCATGATGTTTCGACCCCCATGCTTCACAGTACGTATGGTGTTCTTTGGATGCAACTCAGCATTCTTTCTCCTCCAAATACGATGAGTTGAGTTCTTACCAAAAAGTTCTACTTTGGTTTCATCTGACCATATGACATTCTCCCAATAGTTAGTATGGTTGATCTTCTGGATCATCTAAATGCTCTCTAGCAAACTTCAGACGAGCTTCTGAAGCCAAGGGGAATGAAAGTGGGGGACCTGCTGCCTACCTAATGTAGGCGAACTGCTGCCTACCTAAGGTGGGGGTCATCTGCTGCCTACCTGATGTGGGGGATTTCTGCTGTATTTCTAATGTGGGGGACTTTTGCAGCCTACCTAATATGGGGGACTATCTACTACGTTCCTGCCTAGCTAATATAGGTACTGACTACCAAGCTAATGGGGGCTACCTACTACCTACATCGCTTAAAGAAAATCTGTCATCAGTGTCACCTGCAATAAACCTGTTGGTACAGGTAGTGCAGGTGACAATGGTGACAACAGTACTTACCTTGTCCCGTTCCATGCTGTGGTTCTCTGGCAATCCTCTTTAGTATCTTCAGCTCCAGGCCTGACTTGGAGCATGGACGGAGCTTAGTGACATCACCGCTGCTGTTTGCTAACAGTGAGACCTAACTCTCTCTGGGGGGCCTTACCAACTTATGGCACCTACGTGTTGTGCAGAACTACCTAAAGGACCCTGTTTACCTACAGAAGCGACCTAACTACGTATTGTGGAAAACCTACCAGCTCTTCCCAAACACACCAAGGGAGGCATTATTACGGTTTGGGGCATTATAGGTGCTGAAAAGGTGCCGAGCCTATAATGTTTGTCTGGCGTGTTCTGCAGAGCGGAGTTGTGGTTGGAAGAAATCATCATGACGGTCTGGATCAGATGGAGAAGGAGCGTGAACGACGTCACCTGATGTAACTGTATGTAATCACTTATATGGTCTGTAGTGGTAATGATGGTGGTTGTTGTCAGTCTGTCACCTGTGTATCGGAGGTCCTCCTATATTTGGGTGACAGAAAGAGATTATTGCTGTTAAAGAGGTATCAACAGTCTACATCTGCGGGAAGGTGTGGTTAGGGGTGTGGTTTGTCATAAAGCATGCGCTCCAGTTGCCTCTCTATTGCCAAGTATTTCCTCTTTTAGCAAATATGCAAGAAATGAGAAAAATCGGCAAAGCAAAAAACAGAACTGCGCCTTGTTCCGTCTGTTTGTGGTTTTTCAGAAGTTACGCTCCTTGGACATTTTCCAGAGCAATAAGTAAAGGCAGTTTTAGAAGTAAAATTTTATTTATTTATATATTTTGAATTTAACCCAAATGTCCTATCTCTAATGTACAAGCTGTAAAATAGCCTTTGAGGAATAGCGTTTGATTCCTGTTTACCATGTAGAAAATGATTCAGAACTTTTCACAAACGCTCGCACAATGTTTTATTACAAGCACATTCCCGAGTCAGAGGCCACAATGTCCCTATGGTCAGAAGGAGAGGACGAAATATTGGGTAAACTTTCTAGTTTCTGTAAATTCTGCAACAAACTTAATAGGATTTCACAGAAATGTATCTGTATGTTTATTTATGTACCACATTCATACACTGGAGGCACAGGACGTCCAGGATCTCAGGCTCCACCGAATAGTTATTACATTATCTTTGTATAATAAATTAAAGGGGTACTCGGTTGCCAAAAATATTTTGTTTTAAAATCAACTGGTGCCAGATTTGTAAATTACTTCTATTTATAAATTGTAATCCTTCCAGTACTTATCAGCTGCTCTTGAAGAAGTTGTGTTGTTCTTTCCAGTGTGACCATAGTGCTCTCTACTGAGATGTATTCAAAATAAATTGTTGCCTTTAGGAGGCGCTCTTCTCCCAGAGCCACCTATAGGCCCAAATGTGCAAACCAGGACTCAAATGAGGAAAACAATTATTTCAACTTTAATCATTTGAGATTTGGGCACAAACCACTACATAATGGTATATATATATATATATATATATATATATATATATATATATTTATAAACTATGACAGCGTCTTCCACTGTATAAGACAGGACACCGGTCATTCACAGGGATATACCTTACCTTCCAATAATTTTCACCTTAGACATACAGCATAGTGAATTTTGTTCCTTTAATCTTTCAGATGTTTTACATGTTTTTATATTGACAATCTTGTATTTTAGGTTTTGTTTCCCTACAGAATTAGACATTGCTCATTGTAGGATTGCTCACTCGTCACAGCTTATTAAATATTCCATCACTGCAGAGGCAGCGAAATACTAACTGTATGCAAGAGTGATGGGGAACTCTGGGGCTTTAATCTGCATTGTACTGTGTGCTTCACCTTCATAGAGATCTTTGGTGGAAAACCTGGGCCTATCTATCTATCTATCTCATATCTATCTATCTCTTATATCTATCTATCTATCTATCTCATATCTATCTATCTATCTCTCATATCTATCTATCTATCTCTCATATCTATCTATCTATCTATCTATCTATCTCATATCTATCTATCTCATATCTATCTATCTATCTGTCTTATAATCTATTTATCTATCTCATATCTATCTATTTCATATCTATCTATCTATCTCATATCTATCTATCTATCCATCTCATATCTATCTCTTATCAATCTTTTTATCTATCTGTCTCATATCTATCTATCTAAAAAAAAAAAAGCTCTCCGCAGCACTCCAGTATTCAAAAAAGGTGAATTTATTCCATAAGAAAAGTGTCTTACAAAAGCAACGTTTCAACCGGCTCTACCTGGTCTTTCTCTAGCTGTGCTGGTTGAAAAGTCGCTTTTGTAAGACACTTTTCTTATGGAATAAATTCACCTTTAAAAAAAAAAAAAAAAAAAAAAAAAAAAAGGAGCCCCTATTTTATCCATCTATCTCATATCTATCTCATATGTATCTCATATCTATCTATCTCATATCTATCTCATATCTATCTATCTATCTATCTATCAATCACCCCTCATATCTCATGAACAGAAGGGCATATCAAGGAACTGGCCACAAGTCCCCTTTAAAGTACTTACCTGTAAAATTGAAAATGTAATATGACCTGCCAGGAGCATGTTCTAAAGCAGGAGGAGCCAAGCCGATTCATATATAGTATTGTGGGAAAGGGTTCAATATATATTTAAACCAGTTTTTCCCAACCAGGGTGCCCCAGCTGTTGAAAAACTACACTTCCATCATGCTCAGGCAGCCAATGTCTGTCCAGGCATGCTGGGAATTTTAGTTTTCCAACAACTGGAAGCACCCTGGTTAAGAAACACTGATTAATGCAATAAAACCCATCATACATCTGGGCTTAGGAGTCTAGTGGGCGGTCCTTATCCATAACTGACAGTTGTCTGCGTGTTGATGCTCATACAAGGATCATTGTTAATCACTGATTAGGCAGAACGTCCCACTGGACTCCTAAGGAAAGATTAGGAAGGATTTCAAGTGTCGCTGTCATTTGCAAAAACTTTTGAAATGTCGCAAAAATGGGTCTGAGCATTCAGATCCCCCACCAATCACTACAACAAGTGGGGAAGATTTCTTTGGCTCGCTGCCTTTCCCAACTCGCAGCAGGAGATTGGCTCCATTGTCTATAGCAGTGTTTCCAAACAAGGTTGCCGCCGCTGTGGCAAAACAGCCTTTGGCTTTCCGGGCATGCTGGGAGTTGTAGTATTGCAACAGCTGGAGGCACTCTGGTTTGGAAAACACTGGTCTGTAGACTTACAATGAAGCCTATTTCCTGCCGCGAGATGGGAAAGGCAGCGAACCACTGCACAATCTGGAGATCGAACACCCAGACACCGAAAGAAAAAATCTTCATGTCTCTGAGACAAGTCAAAAGTTTTTCCACAAATGACAGGGACACTTAAAATGAATAAATGGCAAGTTCTCCGAAATCTTTTCCTACAAAACTATATATCAATCTGCCCCGCTCCTCCTGCTCCAGAATACAATGCCATCAGATCAAGACTGCATCTTCAGAATGACAAGTTCCCTTGAACAGAAGAGGATGACTCAAGGACATTCATATCTAATATTAGGTGGGCACTGTCATTTTATATTTTTTTGCTTTTCCAATGACATTTTACGCCCTACCTTTTTACGATTAATCCAAGCAAGGGTTAACTTGTCATCTTCTGTTCCCGCCAGCTCCAGAGGAGAGGGTGCGGGCCATTTGTTTAATAATGGATTCAAAGAAATTCATAATTTATTACGTATTTTAATAAAAGGGGACATATTAATATTAATGTTCCAATCTGCAGCTCTGAATTGATGAGGTTTGTCTCTTTCTTCTAGTGAACCTGGTCTCTGAAGCTGAGCAGAGGGTCGTGTTTATCACTGCTCGAGTACACCCGGGGGAAACACCATCTTCCTTTGTATGTCAGGGTGAGTGACTGTCACTTTCTTACTCCTTTCCAGTAATAATGACAGGAGGCTTCCAGGGCAAGACACTTAAAGGGGTACTCCGGTGGAAAACAATTTTTTTCTGATCAACTGGTGCCAGAAAGTTATACAAATTTGTAATGTACTAAAAATCTTAATCCTTCAAATACTTTATCAGCTGCTGTATGCTCCAGAAGAAGTTGTGTAGTTCTTTCCAGTCTGACCACAGTGCTCTCTGCTGCCACTTCTGCTTCTGTCAGAAACTGTCCAGAGCAGGAGAGGTTTGCTATGGGGATTTGCTCCTGCTCTGGACAGTTCCTGACATGGACAGAGGTGTCAGCAGAGAACACTGTGGTCAGACTGGAAAGAAGTACACATGTTTCTCTGTAGTACAGCAGCTGATAAGTATTGGAAGGATTAAGATTTTTAAATAGGATTAATTTACAAATCTGTTCAACTTTTTGGCACCAGTTGATTTAAAAAGAAAAAAAAATTCACTGGAATACCCCTTTAAGACTCTTAATTGGAGTCACGCCCCCTTCCATAGACATCAAATGAGGGCGGAGTCAAGATGTCACGATACTCCAGTCCCATAGTCCTGACCTGGCAGACTCCAAGGCTGCAGCGCTGCATGCAGCTCCCAGAGGTCAGTGCTGCATGCGCGGGACCCCCTTGATCAGACATCTTATACCCTACCCCTTTAATTCCTTGTGGAATGTGTTTTCTGGGTGGACATTCCGCACATACTAATGTTCCGGCGGGCACTAGAACCGCATGTAAATGTGCCACCTCATAGACGGCAATGCATTTCTGAAGGGAATCCACAGAAGTCTATTCTTTCTGTCGATGCCGGAATCGGAAACATCTGTTGTGGAAATTCCGTTGTGTGCGCTGTGCAGCAGAATCCCATCAAAATTAATTTGACTCTGGGCAACTCTGGACTCCCCACAGAATTCCGCTCAGACATTCCGCCGTGTGAGTTAAGCCACTGACAGGGTGTGATCTCCTCCACAATGGCCACACCCAAGACCGAGAACATTAACATGATGGTGAATTTAGGTTCACAGGTCTGTGCTAATTCTTGATATAGCTGTATGGCCTTCGGAGCTCCATTTTTCTCATTCACAGCTTCATATCCTTCTGGATAGAAAGCAATTAAATGAACATGTAAAATTCTAGCTACTTATGATACAACCTTACCTGTCTGGATTCCAGCGCCGTTTTTGTGTCTTTTGTGGCAGCCCCTACATCCTCTTTGGATGTATGAGCCAAGGGCCAATCAAATCCGTTGCCAGCATTTACGCCTCCCAGAGGTGGGATATTTAAACCAACTTTGGTCCTTACTTGTGCCCTGTGATAAAGATTTACGTCATTACTCATGTTTTCCTGTACCCTGTTATTATTCTGACCTCTTTTGAACTAACCTTTGCTTGTGCCATGATCATTTTCTAGTCTGCTAATTTTGTACTACGCCACTATCTAGGTTTCACTCATTGTGTTTCCTGACCTTGTCTTTATATTTGATTTTGTACTGCGTTGCTCTCTTGGTTTCAAACTTCTGGCCTGTTTTCTGATTAACCCTTTGTTTGCTTATTTGCTCTGATGCCCCTGCGAAGTGCCCAACAGTGCTCTTCACTCTTCGGACAAACATCCAAATTAACTCTTTCACTTCATAGACTAATGCATAGAGTGAAGGGCATGCTGCCAGGGAGTGAGGAGCGCACTGCCAGGAGTGAAGGGTGCACTGGGTCTAAGGTTTGAGACCTGGTTATATCTGAGTTTCTGACATATCTGGACAACATGTAAAAAGTTTATATAAATGACAGTAACACTTTAATGTAAGCATGCACAGCAAAGACTGTTAGCACCTACATAGTATTACCTGATATAAGTGTTATGCAACATCATCCCACCTACATGCATATGGATATCACTTAAAATAGATGTTTTTGTAGGAGTAATATATCATCTACATTAGCACTGTACATTTCCATTAGCAAAAAATAAATAAAATAATAGAATCAGCACAGCCAAGACCTGCACTTCTTATTTAAACACAGATAAAAAAAAACAAGTGCTGTCGTATTGGTATGATGCTGAGGATACCCAGGGTAATATCAATCAATAGGCAAGAAAACCTGCAGAATGTCAGGGTCCATTCAGGGACCAACATAAGGGCCCTTTAAAGTTTCAATGATAGCAAAGGGGAAACTTTGTGCCATTTAATGCCTGTTCTCTGAAAGGCTCTGCCACGTGAAATGCGTATAATATGTAATCTATAGCCTCCCAGATGGGCTTTGGTCCTTGGGTTCCTTGTAACCAGCTATAGCAATGATTTGTGTCCTTTCGAGATGTCACACAGGGGAAAAAACATATCAATAAAGTTGAATATGAGAAAAAGTATAAAGTCTATAGCAGTGTTTTCCAACCAGGGTGCCTCCAGCTGTTGCAAAACTACAACTCCCAGCCTTTGGCTGTCCGGGCATGCTGGGAGTTGTAGTTATGCAACAACTGGAGGAACCCTAGTTGGGAAACGCTAGTTTTTAGGTCAAGGTAGGACCCCCTCACTAATGAGTACAATAATAATTCAATAATTCACTTTGTTAATACAATAATACACTAAGTTCCCACTGTTTATTGTTATTCATATACTGTATTTATTATTATATTTAAAGGAAATTTGTCACCAGTATCACCTGCACTAACCTCTCCTGCAGTCAGCCTCCTCCTGTAGCTTCTCCCTCTCCTGCAGTCAGCCTCCTCCTGTAGCTTCTCCCTCTCCTGCAGGCAGCCTCCTCCTGTAGCTTCTCCCTCTCCTGCAGGCAGCCTCCTCCTGTAGCTCCTTCCTCTCCTGCAGGCAGCCTCCTTATGTAGCTCCCCCCTCTTTTGCAGGCCGCCTCCTTCTGTAGCTCCTCCCTCTCCTGCAAACCACCTCCTCCTGTAGCACCTCACTCTCCTGCAGACAGCTTCCTCCTGTAGTTCCTCCCTTTCCTACAGGCAGCCTCCTCCTGTTGCTCTCCCTTTCTCCTGCAGACAGCCTCCTCCTGTAGCTCTCCCTCTCTCCTACAGGCAGCCTCCTCCTGGAGCTCCTCCCTCTCTCGCAGGCACCCTCCTCCTGTAGCTTCTCCCTCTCCTGCAGGCAGCCCCCTACTGTAGCTCCTCCCTCTCTTTCAGGCACCCTCCTCCTGTAGCTTCTCCCTCTCCTGCAAGCAGCCTCCTCATGTAGCTCCTCCCTCTCCTGCAGGCAGCCTCCTCATGTAGCTCCTCCCTCTCCTGCAGGCAGCCTCTTCCTGTAGCTCCTCCCTCTCCTTCAGGCAGCCTCTTCCTGTAGCTCCTCCCTCACCCTTTGTGAACTCCTAATACATTATAGATTCCCATGATTTCATTTCCTGACATCGCAGATCCAACCAATGTCATCTTTTGACACCTCTTTGATCCCACTGATACCATCTCTTGACATATCTTAGATCCCACTGCTATCTTTTCCTGCCACATCATGGATACCACTAATGTCATCTTGTGATGCAACTTAGATACTACTTATACCATCTCCTGCTACATTATAGATCCCACAAATTGAATTTCCTGACACATAATAAATCCCAATGACTTAACCTCCTGACATGTCTCAGACTTCTCTGACACTGAAGTCCCATCCTGACATATTATGACGCCATTGATGTAAACCCTAGACACACTGTAGATTCCATTGATGACATCTCTGACACATCACAGACCCACAGTCACTTCTTGACACATCATTATTACTACAATTGCCTCCTGACATGTTCCAGGTTCCTTCTCTCCTGCTGTGTCATAGACCCTCCATTAAAGTATTCATTGTCTAACACAGTAAACTGTTGTATTCTCTCCTTATGCCTCAGACAGCAGATTGCGGAGTCCCTAAGGGGTGGATGCCCCTGTAGTGGCCAAATTATATACCATTTAGCACAGTGGTCTCCAAACTGGGAGTTGTAGTTTTGCAATATCTGGAGGGCCACTGTTTGAAGACCACTAGTATCATCAGTTACAAACTTGTCCTACTGAATACTATTTACCAATGATCTCCAGCCAGTTCCCCCCATTAGGTGTAGGCAGCAGAATTCCCCCACAGTAGCTGTAGGCAGCAGAGTTCCCCCACAGTAGGTGTAGGCAGCAGAGTTCCCTCTATTATGTGTAGGCAGCAGAGTTCCTCCACAGTAGGTGTAGGCAGCAGAGATCCCCCACAGTAGGTGTAGGTGTGGTGTCCAGGTACAGGACATGGTCCTGTACCATCTCTAGGTCCCCTCTGGAAGAGTACCTGCAGTCCATAGGGCTCTCCTGCAGGGCTCACCCCTTGCCTGCCGTTTCTGGGTTGGTTGTCGGCAGGGCCTTATATCGGAATCAACCACATCCTGGCGTCACGACTAATCAGGGGTTAATAACACCTTACCCCACAGGGTTAATACCACCAGACCCTGCTACGCCATTGCAACACCCCGGCACCACATAGGCAGCAGATGTCCCCCACAGTAGGTGTAGGCAGCAGAGTTCCCCCACAGTAGGTGTAGGCAGCAGAGTTCCCCCACAGTAGATGTAGGCAGCAGATTCCCCCACAGTAGGTGTAGGCAGCAGGGTCCCCCACAGTAGGCGTAGGCAGCAGGGTCCCCCACAGTAGGTGTAGGCAGCAGAGTCCCCCACAGTAGGTGTAGGCAGCAAAGCCCCCCCCCCCCGCCCCAGTAGGTGCAGACAGCAGAATTTTTCTCCCTCCCCCAGTAGGTGTAGGCAGCAGAGTTTTTGTTTTTCCCCCTCCCCCCAGTAGGTGCAGGCAGCAGAGTTTTTCCCCGTTCCCCTCCCCCTAGTTGGTGCAGGCAGCAGAGTTTCTCCAAGTAGGTGTAGGCAACAGAGTCCCCCCTTCAGCAGGTGTAGGCAGCAGAGTCCCCCCCCATTCCGAGGTTGAAAAAAAAATATGCACACCTGATGTCCCATGCAGCGATCTTCTCCTCTGGAGCGCAGCAGGGGACCACGTCTTCTTTCCTCCACAGTGCAGGCACCGATGAGTGACATCATTGGCACCTGCACTACGTGCTGCGTGGAGGCGTAGGTCACATCTCCCCTCTGTGTATGCCGAAGATGTGGCTCACACAGAGGTGACACCTTCTGTTGTAGGTTTGTGTACTGCGCGTACACCAGAAGGCAGCGCTGTCTGCCTAGGGATCTGGGACAAGTGTCCTGGATCCCCAGTAGCGGCGACAGCGGAAGGCCCTTTACCCGGCCAGGCCCTCAGACCACGTCCGATCGGATCGGCCGGTCAGTCCACCCCTGCATACATTGGGTCCCGCAAAGTCCAGTGCAGACCTGCAAACCTCTGAAACACCGCAGGGGTCTGATTAAATGGCATGGGGGGTGCTACCTCTAAAAGCTGCTTTCACCCTGATCTGAGGAAGGGAGAGATCCTCCCGAAACGTGTAATCTTGTCCGTTTTTTATTTTCTTTCAAATCAAATAAATTGTCCTGATGAGGACTTTTCAATACCTCTGGCTTTACCTCATCCTTTGCACAAGAGTCAGCAGCGCCAATCTTAAGGGGTTCTTTTCCTGCCTTACTTCTACTACTGCTTTCAAAAGCAGGTGGGATTGGACACACATGTTGCGGGAGCAGGGGGGGGGGGGAGAGGACACTTTGCGGGAGCGGACGGGAGTGTAACACACACCTTGCGGGAGCGGGTGGTAATGGTCAGAAATCCAGCGGGAATGGGCGGGAGCAGGATTAAGAAAACAGTCCTGTGCACGGCTCTAAGACACAGTGCTATGGATGCGCAGAAAGGTTTGGCAAAGCAATGGGAAAGGGGGCAGGGCAGGTATCAGAAAAGGTATCGTGAAAATGTCCTGTGTTGGTGCAGATACTGGTATTGAGACATCTCTAACTATTATATGGAGCTATACAGTACACTTTGCTGGTACTGTTATATGCCACCTATTTTTTTTTACAGAAAACTTTGTTATGATTTTAATTGGGGGGGGGGGGGGATGTTTTGTCACAAGATCATTTCAGTCACTTTGCCTCTTTAAGCCTTTATAATGTTGTCAAACTTGGAGAAAAAATGTACAACGCATTCAGAACATTTCTGAGGTCACCCAATGGACAGCATTAACAAGAGACCGGAATAAGACTCGGTCTGTTTACTGATCTCTTGTAAAGTCTGGGAAAAGTTTGGAGCAAGCACTGCCTGCAGTGACAACAAACCTTGGGATTTTCGGATAACTTTCCTGTTAATTAGTTTCCTGCCCTATATAACAGTGTTAGACGGTAGCTAGACTATTATCTGGAGTATGTTGTTTGTTAAATGCAGTTCTCCGAAAAAGCAAAGGTTAAGGGCATTGGTTCCCACTCAGCTACTTTCCTGCTTGATGATTGGAGCGTAATTAATTTCCAATGTCTGTATATTTTGGATTAAACATTTATGGGCATTTATATGCTAATTAAGTATTACAAACTGTAAACATGCAGAAATATTCATTTGTACATAACTTAGCATCAGATTTTTTTTTCCTCCCAGAGATATCAGAGGCTTAGCGCAGACTAGTCTCAGGTGGCCCCGAAACTAATTATTTTTTGTTTTCTTCATATCATTTTTTTTATCCTTCACTAAGACAAGAGGGAAGTCAGGAATGGTTTTAATTTTGCCAGTGAATTGAATGTGACAATGGATTCTTCGCTATGATATGACTTTTAACTCTGTGTGTGCCTTTTGTTTTCTCACCAATCCGTTTGAGACCAATATATGGTGGGTATTAATCTCAATATTACTTATAGATCACCAAAAAGGTGATCCACTACTTAATTTCCCATACATACTTTGTTTATATCTTTATTGAAAATCCACAACAAAAAGGGTTAAAAAATTAAGTGCTGACTTCTCCAAGTACAATGATTGCAGTTCACAATGGATCTAATCAACAAGGGATTTAAACAAGGGATATATGGGAAATTAAGTGTTTTAGTGGATCACCTTTTTGGGGATCTATAAGTAATATTTTGTTTTCTCACCACACAGCACCTACTTAAAGGGGTACTCCCGTGGAAAACCTTTTTTTTTTTTTTAAATCAACTGGTGCCAGAAAGTTAAACAGATTTGTAAATCACTTCTACTAAAAATCTTAATCCTTCCAGTATTTTTTAGGGGCTGTATACTACAGAGAAATCAAAAAAAGAAATGCATTTCCTCTGATGTCATGATCACAGTGCTCTCTGCTGTCCGTTTTAGGAACTGTCCAGAACAGCATATGTTTGCTATTTTGATTTTCTCCTGCTCTGGACAGTTCCTGAAATGGACAGCAGAGGTCAGCAGAGAGCACTGTGGTCATGACATCAGAGGAAATGCATTTCTTTTTTGGATTTCTCTTTAGTATACAGCCCCTAAAAAGTTATGAAGGATTAAGATTTGTTAATCAAAGTGATTTACAAATCTGTTTAACTTTCTGATACCAGTTTATTTAAAAAGAAAAAAAAGTTTTCCATGGGAGTACCCCTTTAAAAGAAAACTGTCAGCCTGTTCACCCACACTTAACCCAATACACTGGTGAGCAGGAGTCCAAAGAGGGGTCAATTACTATAATCTGTGCCGTAGTTCCTGAGATATTGGCCTGCAAATTCCCCTTCTGAGTTCAGGTAATTGCACCGCCCCTGCTTCTTTCTGTCTCATTAATCAGTAGCCCCCCCCCCCTAATTAGCATATTCACATTCTGTGGCTCCATGTCCTAGTGATGTGAAGCACATGTCACGTGAGCAATGTGCTCCAGGCCCAAAGCGCAGCGCTCACATGACTTGCGACTCACAAATATGAAATGCTATATTGCTATAATGAAAAATTAAGGTGCTTAGCTTACCATTTGGCCAAATAGTGTGTACCATTCCACCACGATAAAGTGACCTCATTGGGACGGACCCTACACTATGAATGTGCCTCTGAGCAGTCAGTTTCCAGGCTTGTAAGGTCTGGGACATCCAGCACCTTATAAAATGGGTGGGGTGCAGGAGCCAACATGGAGGTAGACACTCCCCCCTATATGTGCAATACAAAAAAAAGGATAAGTTGGCCAGCACATACTGATAGTGATACACAAATAGCCAACAGCTGGCCAACTTATCCTTTTTTTGTATTGCACATATGGGGGGAGTGGCTACCTCCATGTTGGTTCCTGCACCCCTCCCATTTTATAAGGTGCTGGATGTCCCAGACCTTACAAGCCTGGTAACTGACTGCTCAGAGGCATATTCATAGTGTAGGATCCATCCCAATGAGGTCACCCTATCGTGGTGGGATGGTAAACACTATTTGGCCAAACAGTAAGCTAAGCACCTCAATTTTTTTCATTTTTTATTATAGAAATGTAGCATTTCATATTTCCTATATATCTTTGTGCTAGCAGTGTGCTGCTGTATTCTCCTGCTTGTGTATCTATCTATCTATCTATCTCATATCTATCTATCTATCTATCTATCTGTCAACCTGTCTTTCTGTCTAATCCAAGGTGAGCCAATACAATAAAGCTACATATTCTGAACTACAGTAAACGTGGATGATCATTACTCCTACTTATAAATTTAGTTTATTCTCCAGTGAAGAATCTGCCATCCTCCTCCTGACCCTTCTGTCTTTGAAACTTCCTCCGCTCTCTCCAGGGAAATGCTTTGATTTTTGCAAAAATTCAATAGCACTCACCCCTACAAGTTGTTTGGAATCACGGAAATGCCACAAGATATTCTTCTTCATTCTCGTGTTCTGAACATCTCTGAAATTCTATTACTGTCCGGGATCTTCTGGTGTATTGCCATTTGTAACTATCACATGAAACAATAGAAATGACTGTTACACTGGTCGCTGAACAAGCAGTAACAGTATAAAGGGAATTACCGTACTGAGCGCTGCAATCTTCTGTTGGTATACTATAGGAATTCCATCATGCAGTATCTACAGCAGTGTTTCCCAACCAGGGTGCCTCCAGATGTTGCAAAACTACAACTCCCAGCATGCCTGGACAGCCATTGGCTGTCCAGGCATGCTGGGAGTTGTAGTTTTGCAACACCTTGAGGCACCCTGGTTAAGAAACACTGTTTTTTAGAGAGAGGTCTCTGGTGGACAAAGTTGGTATCGCAGCTTTCCAAGTCCATTTCATGGGTGGCAGCAATTTATAATATCAAGGACAAGAACGACATTGAGGAGTGTGCCCTTATAAATCCTGTAATGTATTTTAGTAATAAGAAAGTACAATACTGGAGGTCCCTGGAGGTCATACTGGTACTGCAGTTTTTTTTTAATTCATTGCTCCCCTAGATGGCAGTCACCTATGATATCAAGTATAAAAGAGACACTAAAAACTATCGGCACCTTTGACATATATATATATATATATATATATATATATATATATATATATATATATACAGTACAGACCGAAAGTTTGGACACACCTTCTCATTCAGAGTTTTCTTTATTTTCAAGACTATGAAAATTGTAGATTCACATTGAAGGCATCAAAACTATGAATTAAAACATGTGGAATTATAGACATAACAAAAAAAAAGTGTGAAGCAACTGAAAATATGTAATTCTAGGTTCTTCAAAGTAGCCACCTTTTGCTTTGATTATTGCTTTGCACACTCTTGGCATTCTCTTGTTGAGATTCAAGAGGTAGTCACCTGAAATGGTTTTCACTTCACAGGTGTGTTGGTGTGGAGGAGGAGGTGTGATGGTGTGGAGGAGGAGGTGTGCTGGTGTGGAGGAGGAGGTGTGCTGGTGTGGAGGAGGAGGTGTGCTGGTGTGGAGGAGGAGGTGTGATGGTTTGGGGGGCTTTGCTGGTGACACTGTTGGGGATTTATTCAAAATTGAAGGCATACTGAACCAGCATGGCTACCACAGTATCTTGCAGTGGCTGCTATTCCATCTGGTTTGCGTTTAGTTGGACCATCATTTATTTTTCAACAGGACAATGACCCCAAACACACCTCCAGGCTGTGTAAGGGCTATTTGACCAAGAAGGAGAGTGATGGGGTGCTGCGCCAGATGACCTGGCCTCCACAGTCACTGGACCTGAACTCAATGGTTTGGAGTGAGCTGGACCGCAGAGTGAAGGCAAAAAGGGCCAACAAGTGCTAAGCATCTCTGGGAACTCCTTCAAGACTGTTGGAAGACCATTTCAGGTGACTACCTCTTGAAGCTCATCAAGAGAATGCCAAGAGTGTGCAAAGCAGTAATCAAAGCAAAAGGTGGCTAGAACCTAGAATATCACATATTTTCACACTTTTTTGTTATGTATATAATTCCACATGTGTTAATTCATAGAATTTATGCCTTCAGTGTGAATCTACAATTTTCATAGTCATGGAAATAAAGAAAACTCTGAATGAGAAGGTGTGTCCAAACTTTTGGTCTGTACTGTATATATTTTAAATATCTTAGTGGTCATCCTCAATTTAAAATGTTGCACTATAATCTTTATTCCTTTCTTCACTTCCAGACTCCTGATATACATGGGGTGTCTCTCCTCTTATGAATTACTTGACGAGGTTGGGAGGGATAAAAAAAGAGACAGGGGGCACTCCCTTGTAGCGTATATCGACTCGGTGTGATCCCTCCACCCCACCTAATTGATATACTCACCTATAAGGTGATGACGTTTTGGTTCCACGGCTGTTGCAGGTCGTGGTAATTGAGGTAAACATGGATGGATAGAAGTAGGGCTGCTTTACTCGGACCGATTCTGGACTTCCAATGGGGGACCAGCATAGAAATGTGAGAGTGAATAAGAAAAGGCAGTCTTGGAGGCGCTGCTCAGAGTTGTTCACAATAAGACGGACGCAGGCCGGCACAGGACAATAAAAATTTTATGAGGCAATACAGACAACACGTTTCCGCACTCAAAGGTACATTCCTCAGGTCCAATTTGGCAGTACACTTTTAGGAGTTGGCGCCTTTCAAAGTGTGTTGGTAGGGATCCTGTATGGTAGAGGTGCCGGCGGGAGACCACGTCGGCACCGCTACCATACAGGATCCCTACCAGCACACTTTGAAAGGCAGTAAGGCACAACTCCTAAATGCCTTCTGCCAAATTGGACCTGAGGAAGGCACCCTTGAGTGCCGAAACGTGTTGTCTGTATTGCCTAATAAGATATTTATTGTCCTGTGCCAGCCTGCGTCCGTCTTATTATGAACAACCCTGAGCACCGCCTCCAAGACCTTACTCTCACACTCTTATAAATGCAGGATGTGAGTCCTATGGCATCTATAGCTTGCTGTGCATGCTCAACTTTCTCTCTACATGTGTCCACAGCCCTGTGATGTTTCCCTTACAAACTGCATTGTATTAGTGATGAGCAACAGGGGCCATATTTGAATTTGCGATATTTCACGAATATATGGATGAATATTCATCCTATATTCGCAAAATTTGCATATTTGTACACTTTTTTTCCATGCAAAAACCGTAATGAAATTCGTATAGTGCGCACTCGCGATTATATCTTTCAACTAACTAACCTTTATACCCTACACTAAAACCTATCTGCTAAACTAACCTACCCTATCTAAAGATAAAAGAAGGGAGGGATCAGTGTCCTCTGGAAATGCCGATGTTTGCGAATATTTGCATATTCGCATATACGACATATTCGCGCTCCACACCGACTCACACAGTAAATAATAGTGGAGCCTTCTTTGGACCACTAGCTGGAAGCAGGGAGGGAGGATCACTTTTTTTGTTGTGATATGTACTGTGAAGAAGAAAAAAACGAATATTCGTCATTACGAATATATAGCGCTATATTCTAAATATTCGCAAAATCACGAAGTGCCGAAATTTGCGGTAAAAATTTGCATTTCAAATATTCGCTCTCAACACTACATCGTATATGCTCTCCTCTCTATATGTATCCTGTGTGAGCTGCCCTCCCTGCATCCTCTCCCAACTCTCCCCACTCTTGTGTTTAAAGGGGTAGTCTGAAAGAAAAAAAAAATTTAATCAACCGATGCCAGAAAGTTAAACAGATTTGTAAATTACTTTTATCTCAAAAAAAATCTTAATTCTTTCATTACTTATCAGCTGCTGTATACTACAGAAAAAGTTGAGTTGTTCTCAAAGGCAGAGCCGGAGATTGCCGAAGGCAGCGCTTCGGCTCTGCCATAGAGTTGTATTGAGGGGTCGTGTCGGCCGCCACTTCCCGCGAGCTGTCGGGGCTCCGTACAGGAGAACGCAGGGGGCCCCAGCGGTCGGACCCCCCGCGATCTGCAACTTATCCCCTATCCTTAGGATAGGGGATAAGTTGCTCACCACTGAGTCACCACTGGACTACTCCTTTAACTTTGTGGCACCAGTTGATTTAAAAAAAAAAAATGTTTTCTGCCAGAGTACCCCTTTAACCTCCGGCCTTTCCTTCTGCTACCTCTGAGAAAAGGAAGAGCAGAGAAACCATCAGAAACAGACAAAATTCTCTATGGGACCAGGATATATAGTAGTTATACACCTCCCCTCACACACTGCTTTTTTTCTGTTTTTGCCATGATTTTCCCCAAATCACAGCAAAAAAAAAATTTGCCATTTTACAGCAATTGTGCAAATTACAGCAAAATAGGTAATTTTTTTTACCAAGACTTTAGAAGGTCAAAGTAGAAACAGCCAAAATGCAGTAAAAAGGTGTAAAAAAAAAATTCAGCATGTGAACACAGCCTAAAGACTTAAAATTTTCATAAAACATCATAGTTGTGATTATAGGTCAAATTACTTTTGCCCTAAGAAACTTTGAAATAAACACATGAAAATTGCATGTAATGTGAACTGACCTGAAACCACTAATGAGTTTACTTGGGTGACGTCCAGCACTAGTAGCTTGATTAGATGAACAGGTGCAGAGATCAAATGCCGCACCCCCAGCTAGACCATTCATGGGAAACATAGGCAACATTATCTTATAATTTCAATGATGGATTTACAATCAGAAATGGCTAAAAACCCATGCCTGCCACATCAGCTTACACAGGTAAGCACAAGGCATATACAAGAACCTCTACATTATTTTATAATAATAGCCTAGGCTGCACTATATAAGCCAAACAAAAATCATCGAGTGCTTCTTTAAAATGCACAAACATCCTCCGGGATGGGAGGCACTATTTGTAGCTGTTCTAGACTGTGAATAAGGGTCCAAACCGGGGAACCACATCTATAAACTCAATTTTTTTGGAAAATGTGCTTCGGAAACCATTTTCTACAAACTAGCATAAAATTATACAATCCACGTACGAGTTGCCCCGCGTCGGGACTGCATGGGATTAAGGTGCGCTGTAACGTGATAACAGCTAATTTGTTTCTGTCCATATACTCAATGTAAAACATATTCTGATAATTCCGGTTGTAGCACATTTGCCCCCGGAGAAAGAGCAACAGTTATCAGCAGTGAAGTCAGATAAGAGGATCTTTGTATAATTCGGTAACATGTCAATCAACCCCTAGATACATATCAGACTTTATTAGTTCATTCGCGCGACTCACCAAAGGACACACGAGGAAGCGTTTGTTCCGAAAAAGAATACAAGTGAAAGGAATATTAAAGCTTTCAATTATACCTCCTGCCCTACTTTCAATCTCAGTTTTGTGGCCTTGCTGCTCCGCCAGCCGATGTGCACTCATCCTCTTGGTATTTGCTTTAGATATGAAATCTTTAGCTCGGAATATGAGAAACAACCAAAACAAGATCCATTTAGTTGGTGAGCAATAAAACATGATTTACTAAGCTGCTCCTTTACACTGCGGGTTTATAATGATATCCTTCACTGTAAGCTGTATCAAGTTCACTCCGCAGCCAGACTATTAGTGGAAAAGGTCAAGTGATAGTAATTACAATGCGGCTGATTGTTATGGGGTCCAATGGGATGGAAGGCGGCGGATCTGGAGCCATACCGGTCCCTGGAAGTCTGGTCTTTACTTCCCGCGTAATGTGTGCAGAGTATTAATGAGAAACAAACAATTAGAACTGCCGTATGTACGTCACCGTACTGACGTTCTTTGATGAATCAGTAACAGAGGTTATTTCTTTCAAAAACAGCACCACATCTGTCTTCAGGTTGTGTGTGGTATTACAACTTGGCTGCATTCACTTCAATGGAACTGAGCTGCAATACTATATTCAACCTGAGAACTTGAGTGGCGCTGTTTTTGAGAAGAATTCTAATTCATGATAACACCTTTAAAGGGTTGTCTGGATTGGAATACATATTTCTGTTAACTCTGCTCTGAAACATAATGGAGAAGGTGGGTGGATGGTTGATCAAGATATCCATCTATTGGTCATAGTAGAGAGTGGTTACCAAGAGCATCTTTTGCTCTGGAGGACCTGGGTTTTGCAGCCAGTGATAGTTTCTAAGTAGAAGATTCTGGAAAGGCTGAAAGAGGAGCTCCCTGGTATACTTTTTCTCTCCACAAAGAAAAGAGAGGAAGTCTCCTAATTCTGCTCTTGCTGGGTAGATCAGGGCCAGAAAAGTGTATGTACCTCGTCCGAGCGTACCTCCTAGGTCCAGTCAGTAAAGTTTAGGTTTAGTTAGCAACCTGCTTCAGCTACAGTCTGCTGCAAGCAAGAACCAACTACGAAGGATTTCACCCAAAAGGTCATCTCCAGTCCGCACTGTGAGGGCATCGTCCATCCAACGTTCCAGCTCCAAGAAAGAGAATCTACTATCCAGTGAGGAACCAGCTGAGCAAGGAACCTTCTGTAGAACAATCTGTAGATTTCCTGTCAGATTTAGTGCAGCATGACTCAACAAATCATGAAAAGTTCTTCAGTCCACACCCTGCACATGGGGTATCATGCCACACAATGAAAGGTTCCAAGTATCGGCACCACAGTAAGCCAACCTGTGCAGGCCCTTCACAGCACAGTACAAAATAATTGGACTGCATTTATTTTATTTTTGCAACTGCATTTGTGTAATGATAGCACTAACAACACCACTAAAACTTTCTGTGGTAGAGGGTGTAATGAGGGCAGATGGAATGGCCCTAGGGGCAGATGGCATTAACCCCTTGTGTTCGTGATGCCAGGGCGTGGTTTATCCTCAATACCACCCAAAGGTATTCCACTGGGTCCTGGGCTAGGCAAGGGGGCAATAATGACTCCAACGCCAAGTTACGGAACAATGGTAGCATTACTGAGTTAGACAGGTGGAATAGTCTATACAGCTTAGCCAGGCCCACGGAGGTGACCAGTGACTTCAGAGACCTTAGGGCTTGCTGGGACTTGCAGTGGACTGGGACAATTTTGATGCAGGCCACGCTGACTGAAGACAGGTTGACCTTGACTGACTTGACTGAGACTGACTATATACCCTGTTTGTTGCTTACCAGGCTCTGACTGGGGGTTGTGGACTTGTAGACTTGTGGCTGCGTGGTTGACTTGAGGCCTCCTCTGGACTCCAGACACACTCTTAAGACTTGACTGGACATCAGCAAAGACTTAACTGGAAATCAAGAGAGCGAACTAGCTTCTCCCAGGGTTTTATATGTGGGAGTCTAGGAGGGGTACCATAGGTCACCCTAAGGTCACATGGTCACTGATACCTCACTGGGTTACAGTCACATGACACTGGTTAATCACATGTCAACGGTTCTTAAAGAAATAACACTTTTATATACAATACAGAGCATAAAGATAACTATACAAGGGGAACAGGTGCAGGGGGCCCAGGGGACAGTGCAGAGAGGCTACCGGACAGGGCGGAAAGGGTACAGGGGTACAACTCCTGTACCAGGCCACCACATTTCTATTCATCTAAAAGCTGTAACTTTGAAACTCTGGGTTAAAGAGACTGTAATATCTGGAATTTAACCCCTTAAGGACCGGGGGTTTTTCCGTTTTTGCATTTTCGTTTTTTGCTCCTTGCCTTTAAAAAATCATAACTCTTTCAATTTTGCACCTAAAAATCCATATGATGGCTTATTTTTTGCACCACCAATTCTACTTTGTAATGACGTCAGTCATTGTGCCCAAAAATCTACGGTGAAACGGGAAAAAAAATCATTGTGAGACAAAATTGAAAAAAAAAACGCCATTTTGTAACTTTTGGGGGCTTCCGTTTCTACGTAGTACATTTTTCGGTAAAAATGACACCTTATCTTTATTCTGTAGGTCCATACGATTAAAATGATACCCTACTTATACAGGTTTGAATTTGTCGCACTTCTGGAAAAAATCATAACTTCATGCAGAAAAATTTATACGTTTAAAATTGTCATCTTCTGACCCCTATAACTTTTTTATTTTTCCGTGTATGGGGCGGTATGAGGGCTCATTTTTTGCGCCGTGATCTGAAGTTTTTAACGGTATCATTTTTGCATTGATAGGACTTATTGATCGCTTTTTATTCATTTTTTCATGATATAGAAAGTGACCAAAAATGCACTATTTTGGACTTTGGAATTTTTTTGCGCGCACGCCATTGACCGTGCGGTTTAATTAACAATATATTTTTATAATTCGGACATTTCCGCACGCGGCGATACCATTTATGTTTATTTTTATTTTTATTTACACTGTGTTTTTTCTTTTATGGGAAAAGGGGGGTGATTCAAACTTTTAATAGGGAAGGGGTTAAATGATGTTTATTCACTTTTTTTTTGCACTTTTTTTTTGCAGTGTTATAGGTCCCATAGGGACCTATAACACTGCACACACTGATCTTTCACATTGATCACTGGTTTCTCATAAGAAACCAGTGATCGATGATTCTGCCGCATGACTGCTCATGCCTGGATCTCAGGCACTGAGCAGTCATTCGGCGATCGGACAGCGAGGAGGCAGGTAGGGGCCCTCCCGCTGTCCTGTCAGCTGTTCGGGATGCCGAGATTTCACCGCGGCTATCCCGAACAGCCCACTGAGCTAGCCGGCATGCTTTCGGTTTCACTTTAGACGCGGCGTTCAACTTTGAACGCCGCGTCTAAAGGGTTAATAGCGCGCGGCACAGCGATCAATGCCGCGCGCTATTAGCCACGGGTCCCGGCCGTTGTTAGAGGCCGGGCCCGAACCGCTATGACGCGGGGCCACGCCGTGGCCCCGCGTTATAGATCGGGAGTGGACACATGACGTTCCAGTACGTCATGTGTCCTTAAGGGGTTAAACAGTAACTTTAAAGGGGTTATCCAGGATAAGAATAAAAAGCATTGATGATTTATTTAAAAAAAAAAAAAAAAAAAAAGCACCACACTCATCCTCAGGTAGCGTGTGGTATCACAACTCAGGATCAGGATATATAGTAACTATACTCCTCCTGTCCAGCTCTCTCTGTATACTTGTGCTATCTCTATGGGATCAGGATATATAGTAGTCACACATTTCCCCTACAGCTCTATCTGTATACTGCTGCTGCTATCTCTATGGGATCAGAATACTGTATATAGTAGTTATACACCTCCCCTCTAGCTCTATCTGTATACTGCTGCTATATCTATTAGATCAGGATATATAGTAGTTATACACCTTCCCTCCAGCTCTATCTGTATACTGCTGTTGCTATCTCTACGGGATCAAGATCAATAGTAGTTATAACTCCCCTGCTGCTATTTTACCACAATTGTGCAAATCCCAATAAAAACATGAAATTCTAAATGACTTTACATCTTCACAAAACTCACCAATTAATTTTGCAGGTCAAATTACTTTTGCCTCATGGCAACATTTCTCAAAAAAAAATAATTTTGAATAAGAAAATGCATTAAAACTGCACATAGTGTGCCCTCAACCCACTTACCGGTATAAGTCTAAGCAGTTAACCTGGCTCAACTCCAGCATTCTAATTATATGATCAGGCGCAGTGCTAAAACTCTGCACCCTCTCTCTCGGCAAAGCCATAGATTTCATAGGAAATGTAGGCAGCATAAGAAATTATTTCAGTGATAGAATTGCAACCAGTTTGGCTAAAAACCCGTGCCTGCCACATCAGCTAAAATGGGTAAGCACAAGGCATACAGAACATCTACAGCAGTATCTTATAAAAGCATATGCTGCACTATATAAGAAGAAGTCTGTACAATTTTTCAGAATGTGAGTATCATGTAAAGTACTTCCAGAGTCCGAGATTTTGAAAACTGTGAGAAACTAAAACACACAAAAGTTTTTTAGAAAGTTGCAGAACTTTTCCTATAATACATAAAACTGCAAATATCCCTTAAAGGGGATAAGATGTCTGATCACGGGGGTCTTGCCGCTGGGGACCCCCATGATCTCGGCTGCGGCACCCCAGACATCTGGTGCATGGAGTGAACTTCGCTCCGTGCCGGACGGCTGGCGATTCGGGGCAGAGGCTCGTGACGTCCCAGCCACGCCCGTCATTGCAAGTCTATGGGAGGGGGCGTGGTGGACGTCACGCCCCTTCCCATAGACTTGTATTGAGGGGGCGTGGCCGTGACATCACGAGCCTCCGTTGCTGCACCTGATGCTCTAAACGAACGCCGGGTGCAGCAGGGGGATCACAGGGGTCCCCAGCTGCGGGACCCCCGTGATCAGACATCTTATCCCCTACCCTTTGGATAGGGGATAAGATGTCTAGGGGAGGAGTACCCCTATAAATTCTAAGTTTGGTATAACTGCGGAAAAAGTTGAGAGCAAAGAACACAGCAGTTAATGGCGCGAAGGTGATGTCCTAAATTCACCTCAGTGTCAGTCTTCTCCAGACTAGTGTGTGTTTGACTTTTCTGTCAGGGCGGCTGCCTTTCTCTGTGATCCTTCCATGATTCAGGACAGGAAAATGCTTTTAAAATGAGAGGCCGGGAAAACACAGTGAAAGTGGAGATCAATACGCAGTCAGGAGGTGCCGTTCCTGGCGGCTCAGAGTAGGTTTTCACGTATGAGCCGCGGCAGGAAAGGGACTTTCTGAGCTGTCCCCTCAGGGGAAGATGAAGCAGAATGAGAGTCCAGGTTTACACGGAGCTGGCAGTATCTGTCATCTGTCATTGGATCACACAGAACACTTTACACAATCTGCACCCAGGGACAGCGCAAAGCAAATCTCAAGTGGCTTATACCGAGGAAGAAAATACACATATACCACAGGGTGTTAGCATTCCTCTCTCTCTCTTTTAAGGGTTTGTCTGGCTTAGAAAATACTATATCAGCAAATTCAGAGTCCCCTATGAAAGGCCTTATTTATTGGCCAAAATAAAAACCTGTTCTTACTTTGGGGTGTGATGCAGGGCAGATGGAATTACCTCAGGGGCAGATGGCATTAACCCCTTGTATTCGTGATGCCAGGGCGAGGTTTATCCTCGATACCACCCGAAGGTATACTGCTTGATCCTGGGCTAGGCACAGGGGCAATAATGACTCTAACGCCAAGTTACGGATAACGGTAGCTTTACTGAGGTTAGACAGGTGGAAACGTCTATACAGTTCAGCCAGGGCCCAAGGAGGTGACCAGTCACTCAGAGACCTTAAGGGCTTGCTGGGTCTTGTAGTAGATGGGGTCAATTTAATCCAGGCCACGTTGACTTGACAAATGATGACTGTGACTGACTTGACTTGTGACTGATGACTGACAAGACTGTGACTGTGACTTACTTGCAGGTTTGTAGCTTGTGGCTGTAGACTGGACTTGAGGCCTCCTATGTCTCTGGACACACAGCTTGGCTCGACCTGACTGGACCTCAGCAAAGACTAAGAGAGAGAGTGCAGAGGCTCCACCCAGGGCTTTTATGGGGGAGGCTCTGGTGGGGTCCTATTGGTCACCCCTAAGTCACCTGGTCACTGATACCTTCTGGGTAACAATCACATGACAACTCACATGGTAAACAGTCTTAAAGTGACAACGCTTTCTTCACACAATACACAGTATAATACATAATAAACATATTTACATGGGGGACAGATGAAAGGGGGGCCCAGGGGATACTGTAGGGAAGCAGCCTGACAGGGCAACAAGGGTACAGGGTAACTACTCCCATACTGAGCCACCACAGGAGGACTCAACCTGTTTCACTGTGTAGACCAGGGACATGCATACGTTGACTAGAAAGGGGTCTTGAGCCCCTGCCCCTTTGATGTTCCTCCTATAAGTGCCCTGGGCAGTCTGGGATCATTATGTTGGCATTTATATTAATAATTATAAGAAGTGCCCTTTTTTTCGTTCAGCCCCTTCCCCCCCAAATTGTCTGTGCACATGCTGAGAGTTATTGTTTTGCTACAGCTGGAGGCACCCTTGTTGGCAATCGCTGGCATAGACTATGAGGGAGTTTAAAGGGGTACTCCGGTGGAAAACATTTTTTTTTAAATCAACTGGTGCCAGAGTTACAGATTAAACAGATTTTTGAATGACTTCTATTAAAAAATCTTTACACTTTAGCAGCTGTATGCTACAGAGGAAATTCTTTTCTTTTTGAATTTCTTTTTTTGTCTTGTCCACAGTGCTCTCTGCTGACACCTGATGCCCGTATCAGGAACTGTCTAGAGCAGGAGAAAATCCTCATAGCAAACCTTTGCTGCTCTGGACAGTTCCTGATACGGACAGAGGTGTCAGCAGAGAACACTGTGGACAAGACAAAAAAGAAATTAAAAAAAGAAAATAATTTCCTCTGTAGCATAAAGCTGCTAAAATGTACTGGAAGGGTAAAGATTTTTTTAATAGAAGTAATTTACAAATCTGTTCAACTTTCTGGCACACGTTGATTTAAATTTTTTTTTCCCCACCGGAGTACTTGTGCAGAGGAAAAGTGGAGCAGTTCCCATAGCAACCAATCAGATAGTTTCTTTCATTTTTGAAAAATAAAAGAAGCGATCTGATAAATCTCCAATTACTTACTTAAAGGGGTACTCCGCCCCTAGACATCTTATCCCCTATCCAAAGGATAAGATGTCTGATCACGGGGGTCCAGCTGCTGGGGACCCCATGTTCTTAGCTGGATCACCCTAGACATCCGATGCACAAAGTGAACTCTGATGACTGGCGATGTGGGGCGGAGGCTTGTGATGTCACGGTCACGCCCCCCCAATGCAAGTCTATGGGAGGGGGCGTGACGTGGCATTTCAGTTCCAAATCTAACTCTTTCCTGGCCTTTGTTTCTGGGCCTCAAGTCTGTCCCTGGTCCTTGTTCTTGGTTTTCTCAGTCTTGGTCTCTGGTTTCCTGTCATTCTCCTAGCTCTGACCTATCCTAGTCCTGGACTCCTGAGACATCTCACTCCCTAGTTCTTTACAGATCCCTGCTTTTGACCTGGATTCATCTCAGCATGGTCCAGTCCTGTCCTCCTGGTTCTTAGTGTTGCTCGCGAATATTCGCGATGCAAATTTTATTCGTGAATATCGCATATTTTTTTTATTTTTTTCACAGTACACATCACAGTGATCATCCCTCTCTGCTTCCAGCTTGTGTGGTGTAAAGAAGGCTCTAATACTACTGTGTGAGACTGGCATGCGAATTGTTGCATATGCGAATTTTCGTTTATGTAAATTTTTATATGCCAATTTTCGCATATGCAAATTTTCACTTATGTACATTTTTTTAATATGCGAAAATTAGCATATGCGAAAATAAAACGCGAATATTACGAATATAGTGAATATATGACAAATATTCGTCCATATATTCGCGAAATATCGCGAATTCGAATATGGCCTATGCCGCTCAACACTACTGGTTCTGACCTGGCTCCATCTGACCTTTCTCCAGTCCTGGCCTCCTGGTTCTGTTCCAGTCCTATTACAACATGCTTATCTGAGCTTTAGCTCCCAGTCCTGGCTTCACATTCCTGTCCTGTGACTATGCTCCTCTCCTGGATTGGATTCATGTCTTTGTCCTGGGTCACATTCCCATCCTTTATGCTCAAATCATCCCTTATGAGTCCCAGGGTAAATATACAATTACAATAACCCTTTGGAGAGAAAAGCCCCCCTGTGGGGAAAAAAAAACCCTGTTTCTAGGGTCTCACTTAAAATTCCACTTTTATTGGTATGCGTTAAAATCGTAAACAATATACCTAAAGGTTAAAGGGGTTATCCAGGAAAAAACTTTTTTATATATATCAACTGGCTACAGAAAGTTAAACAGATTTGTAAATTACTTCTATTAAAAAATCTTAATCCTTTCAGTACTTATGAGCTTCTGAAGTTAAGGTTGTTCTTTTCTGTCTAAGTGCTCTCTGATGACACATGTTTTGGGAACCGCCCAGTTTAGAAGAGGTTTGCTATGGGGATTTGTTTCTAAACTGGGCGGTTCCCGAGACACGTGTCATCAGAGAGGATTTAGACAGAAAAGAACAGCCTTAACTTCAGAAGCTCATAAGTACTGAAAGGATTAAGATTTTTTAATAGAAGTAATTTACAAATCTGTTTAACTCTCTGGAGCCAGTTGATATATATACATAGAAAAAAGTTTTTCCTGGATAACCCCTTTAAAATTGTCAGTGGACTCTCTATATGTGACTAGCCAAATTAATGAACTTGATCCCCAATTCCCATCTCGTCAACATGTTCTAGTCCTGTGGACACATCCCGGTCAAGTCTCCATGTTCTGTCACGACTGCTGCCTCAGGGTGTCAACTGGGGACCAGGACCTAGGCATCATCCTGCAAGATTGTGCCATATTTGAGTGGAAACTAGGGGATCTCTTAAACTCCTCATCAAATTTGGCCTGTGTCAAAGATTATACAACCACAAGGATACACTTTTGAGTCCATAGAAGGTTGACAATAATTTTAATATTACCCCATTTCTGATATAAGAAAAATATAGGTCGAGGAAGCAGACTGGGGAGCTCTGGACGGGCACGTCAACAATAAGGAGGTTATGGGATATATGATAGCCGGCATTGTGCTGTTTATACAACTCTATGCTTGGTGTTTTAATAAGGGAGATTAAAGGGGTATTCCAGGCAAAAACTCTTTTTTATATATCAACTGGCTCCGGAAAGTTAAACAGATTTGTAAATTGCATCTATTAAAAAATCTTAATCCTTCCAATAGTTATTAGCTTCTGAAGTTTTCTGTCTAACTGCTCAATGATAATGTCACGTCCCGGGAGCTGTGCATGATGGGAGAATATCCCCATAGGAGCTGGACAACTCCCCCCGGGACGTGAGTCATCAGAAAGCAGTTAGACAGAAAACAGCAACTAAATTTCAAAAGCTAATAACTATTGGAAGGATTAAGATTTTTTAATAGAAGTAATTTACAAATCTGTTTAACTTTCCGGAGCCAGTTGATATATGAAAAAAAAAGTTTTTGCCTGGAATACCCCTTTAAAGGCAAAATATTATTTTACCTTGATGAACTTAAAAGTAAGTATAGGATATGTGCACCTCAACAAAATAGACTAATAAACAAAGGGAACCGAGGTTAACTAAAGTATTTTTCGCCATATAAGACGCTCGGGCATATAAGACGCACCCAATTTTAAAGGATGAAAACCTAGAAAAAAAAGATTCTGAACCTTCAACCTGCGGACCTCCAGATGTTGCAAAACTACAACTCCCAGCATGCCCGGACAGCCGTTAGCTGTCCGGGCATGCCAGGAGTTGTAGTTTTGCAACATCTGGAGGTCCGCAGGTTGAAGACCACTGGTCTAGGAGGTTGTACTCACGTGTCCCCGCCATTCTGGACCCGTCACCGCTGCCCTGGATGTTGCCCTTCATTGCTGTCACCGCATCTCCGGGGTGTCCCTGTCACTCCGGAACGTCTCTGCTGCCCGGTATCCTCGCTCTCCGTCGCCGCCATCACATCGCTACGCACGCCGCTCCCATTGGATGACGGGACAGCGTGCGCGACGACGTGATGACGACGAAGGAGAGCGCCACCATGCAGGGATCCTGGCACGGAGCAGACACCGAGGAGGCAGGTAAGGTCCCTCCCGGTATCCTGTAAGCTGTTCGGGACGCCGCGATTTCACCGGCGGTCTCGAACAGCCCGACTGAGCAGCCGGGTTAGTGTCATTTTCGCTTCAGATGCGGCGGTCAGCTTTGATCGCCACGTCTGAAGGGTTAATACAGGCGCAATCGGTGATGTCCTGTATTAGCCGCGAGTCCCAGACGTTGATGGCCGCAGGGACCGCCGCGATAGGACAGGGTTTTAATGTGTATTTGCCGTATAAGATGCACCAACTCCCCCCCCCCCCCCCCAGTTTTGGGGAAGAAAAAGTGCGTCTTATACGGCCAAAAATATGGTATATACCCAAAGTGCCTAATACGTGATGTAAACAATGAGGAAAAAATGAGGGTTTAGTCCTTAGGTTCTGAAGACTAAACCCTCCTTTTCTGCATTGATAATCGTTTGGTCTGTCTATAGTTATTAATTATACGAGGGTCTCCAAATTCCTAAAAAAAAATTTGACTTGAAAGTTTCTGGATGGCCATCCTATTGGACACATAGGGTCTGTACTATGTAAAATAACTAAGCTGTATGGTCCTGGCCAATCTATAAATGCCTGGATCTCACTTAATGTGACCATATTAATGCAGCGACCACTTCTATTGTTCATTTTGCAAACCCTGTATTTTAGTATCTGTGTAGATACAATGTTCCTAATGCTATTGCAAAACAATGTAGCACTTAGGAAAGTAAAGTGGATCCTATAATAGTCTTCTGGCAGCGGTTCAGATGCCGGTGCAGAACTCCTCCATTTATATCAATAGTACAATTATTAAACTAATATTTTTTTTTATATAATTCTAATAAAAAACAATAAACATCTAAATTAAAAGTAATACATTGTTAGACTATGTTCAGAGAAACTACATTTTACTAGAAATAGCTCTGTAGTCATCAAAGGTGAAATTTGGTATTATCATAAAGTATTTTTATTTTTTTTTGCATAGAAAAGGAAACCATCAGCAAGTATGTTATTTGTTGCTGATGGATCTTATACATATATATATATATATATATATATATATATATATATATATATATATATAATATATATATATATATACACACAGTGGGGATCAAAAGTTTGGGCACCCCAGGAAAAATGTGTATTAATGTGCATAATTTTATTGGATTTTATTTCCATCATTTACACTTTCAAAATAACAGGAAACAAAAAAATGGCGTCTGCAAAAATTTGAGGTCAGGAGATTGTGAAGGCCATGGCAAAACCTTCAGTTTACGCCTCTTGATGTAATCCCCCGTGGATTTTGAGGTGTGTTTAGGATCATTATCCATTTGTAGAAGCCATCCTCTCTTCAGCTTTTTTACAGATGGCATCAAGTTAGCATGCAAAATTTGCTGAAATTTTATTGAACCCATTTTTCCTTCTACTCGTGAGATGTTCCCTGTGCCACTGGCTGCAATACAACCCCAAAGCATGAATGATCCACCCCCATGCTTAACAGTTATAAAGAGGTTCTGTTCCCCTTCTTAAAGTAAGAAAACGGTCCAGCACAGGTTTGCAGGTAAAAAACAGCTTCTTCTTTTATTGGGTCAGTTCCGACAAGACAAATAAGCCGACGCGTTTCGGACCTACACTCGGTCCTTAGTCATGGCATGACTAAAGACCGAGTGTAGGTACGAAACGCGTCGGCTTATTTGTCTTGTCGGAACTGACCCAATAAAAGAAGAAGCTGTTTTTTTACCTGCAAACCTGTGTTGGACCGTTTTCTTACTTTGTGCATACATTCGGTCAGGGACGCTGCTGATCAGGCCCGCGCACAGGTGCAGGGAGGAGGAGGTGAGCTGTCGTTCTGATTCACTCACTGTTCCCCTTCTTCTCCAAACGTACCTTTGCTCATTCTGGCCAAAAAGTTCAATTTTAACCTCATTGGTCCACAGAACTTGTTTCCAAAATGTATCAGGCTTGTCTATATGTTCATTTGCAAAGTTCAAATGCTGATTTTTGTGGTGAGGACGTAGAAGAGGTTTTCTTCTGATGACTCTTCCATGAAGACCATATTTGTACAGGTATCTCTTTATAGTGGAATAGTGTACCACAACTCCAGTGTCTGCCAGATCTTTCTGGAGGGATTGTGCAGTCAAATGTGGGTTTTGAATTGTTTTTCTCACAATCCTGCGAGCTGTTCTGTCTGATATTTTTCTTGGTCTTCCAGATCTTGCTATAACTTCCACTGTTCCTGATGACTGCCATTTCTTAATTACATTCCAAACAGAGGATTTTGACATCTGAAAAAGTTTTGCTATCTTCTTATAGCCTTCTCCAACTTTGTGAGCATCAACTATTTTCAGTTTCAGATTTCTAGACAACTGCATAGAAGAACCCATAGTGCTGATTGTTGGGGCACAGTCAGATGAGTCTGGGCATTTAAAACCTTTGAGATTGACATCACCTGGTCTTCCCAAATGATGATTGAGAACAATCCATAACACTGGCAGGTCTCAGATTTGCAAAGGGGGCAGTGCATGCTATAAATTCTGAAGGGTGCCCAAACTTTTGCAGATGCCATTTTTTTGTTTTCTGTTATTTTGAAAGTGTAAATGATGGAAATAAAATCTAACTTTTGTTGACATATAAGAATGTCTAATCTGTAATTTGATGCCTTTTGGAGATTTTTCCATCTTTCCTTGCCTTCTTTATGCACATTAATACAAATTTTTTACCTGGGGTGTCCAAACTTTTCCTCCCCACTGTATATATATATATATATATATATATATATATATATATATATATATTAGAATACTATATATATATATATATATATATATATATATATATATTCTTATTTTTTTCTTATTTCTTATATTTATTTATTTATAAAAAAAATCTTTCCTTTGCTGATCTTACTTAATTTTCAGGTTTTTTTTTGTACACATGAAAGCCATCAGCAAATATGTTATCTGTTGCTGTTGGATCTTATACTGACTATATATGTATATATATTAGATGAAAAAAAGGCTGCATGTATGCAGCTGAAACGTTGCCCTTCTGAACTAGAAGGAATAAACGCTAACCACATTGTCTCACTATATCTTGGAGTCCTGCGGTCTTCTTTGGATTTATTTACCTTTATCCCTTGACCAGGGATTTGCACCGACAGCACCCACATCTTCAGGTGTGCTGCTCCTCTCTTGGGTTATATATATAATAGATAGATAGATAGATATCGTCAATATATCTCGTTGATCTTACTCCTGAGTCATTTAGACTTAAACAAAATTCATGCATACTGAATACATATGTAAGATGAATAAATGATCATATATCATAAACAGCAACTAGCTGAGTTTTTTCACTTAAACAGTAATAGGTTTTTTTTGTCTTTCTTTTTTACAAATCTATATATAAAAAACTCAGTGTTTATGTTCCAGCATCACGTCCAAACGGCAAAAGATATTTACATGAAACTTGGCGCACATGTTGTTTACATGTCAACAACAAACATAGGATAGGTTAGGTGATTTAACCCTTACTCACCCCCATTTGCCAGGGGCGGGGTTTTTCTTTAAAGTCCCATACAAGTCAATGGGAAATATATGTTACTGCATAACTTCCAAACGACTGGAGATATTTCGATAATACTTGGTCACATGTTACTTATATGTCCACTTAAAATATAGGATAGTTAATTTAGCCCTTAACTACCCTCATTTGTGTTTTTGTTTAAAGTCCCATGCAAATCAATGGGAAATGTATGTTCCCACATAACTTCTGTACGGCTGGAGATATTTCAATACCCGGTACACATATTACGGGTCTGGATAGGAGGACGGGATATGAAGTCGGGATAGGAGGTCAAGATAAGAGGTCGACATAGGAGGATGGCATATGAGGATGGGATATGAGGATGGGATATGAGGACGGGATGGGAGGTCGAGATGGGAGGTCAGGATGGGAGGTCGGGATGGGAGGACGGGATGGGAGGACGGGATGGGAGGTCGGGATAGGAGGTCGGGATATGAGGACAGGATATGGGGTTGGGATATGACAACAGTATATGAGGACTAGATATGAAGTCAAAAGCTTCCTCTGTTGATTTCCCTCCACAACAAGGATTAGGAAGGAAAAACCGGGCAACGCCGGGTACTCAGCTACTATGCTAAATTTTGCATTGCTGCCTATAGGGTCAGTAAATTAAGGTTGTGCTTCTTGTTTGATGAAAAAATGGCTAAGTGCACTATGTAATAGTGTTGCTCGCGAATATTCGCAATGCGAATTTTATTCGCGAATATCGCATATTCGTGAATTCGCGAATATAGCGCTATATATTCGTAATTACGAATATTCGGTTTTTTTTTTTCACAGTACACATCACAGTGATCATCCCTATCTGCTTCCAGCTTGTGTGGTGTAAAGAAGGTTCTAATACTACTGTGTGAGACTGGTATGCTAATTTTCGCATATGCAAATTTCCGGGTATGCTAATTTTCGCATGTGCGAATTTTCGTATACGTGAAAATAAAGCGAGAATATTACGAATATGCGAATATTCGCGAATATATGACGAATATTCGTCCATATAGTCGCAAATATTCGCAAATTCAAATATGGCCTATGCTGCTCAACACTACTGTGTAACCTCTACAGCAATGTTTCCCAATCTGTGTCTGTCCGACTGTTGCAAAATTACAATTCACAACCTTTGGCATGATGGTACTCATACTTTGGGGGGGCCACACTTTGGAAAACACTGAACCACACCGGCCAATATATCACGTTACACAATGGTCTCCAAACTGTGAACCTCCAGCTGTTGCAAAACTACAACTCCCAACATCTCCACAGTTTGTAGACTACTTTTGTAACAAAACCAGTTCAGCACCATGGACAGCGAATAGGAATCAGAGAATAAAGATTTTATTACTGGGTCATTACTGGTGCTACCTAAAGAGAAATCCCATTCATTAATAAGGAGCACAGTACTACCATCCTGTCACTTGGAGATAGGGCCCAATTTTAGGTGTAAATATTACTGTGACTGAAGGCCCGTACAGCATCGGGAGGTCCTAGGTGACCAGGCTGAATGTTGACAACCTCCCATGGTGCCATCTTTCTCTATGCCTAGGGGGCATGATCTTTCCCGTCTAAGAATTGCATACCTCAGCCTAACTAATTAACCTGTCACTAGGTATAATGACAATATGCAAATGAGCGGTCCGAAAATTTCCAAATGTGCAAATTCAGCAAACCACCAATGAAAACTTTTTTTATTTAACCTTACAATGATTATATGTATTATTACCTATTATTATATATTATTATAATTATATATTTTATTATTATTACATTATTATTATAACTTAAAAAATTATTCCATACCAAAATTTTTTTTCAATTGCTGCATCATGGTCTCAAAAAGTTTTCTATGTCTGTTCATCCCCCATTGGCCAGACAGTATAGGAGGAATTTTTCTTTGGCTTTAGCCTTTTTTATATTAAAAAGTCACATTTTTTTTGCACAATAGGTGAAAAAAAGTCACAAAATTTTCAAAAACTTATTCAGACTTCCTTCGAGAAATCAACTTGAATCTAGTGCGGCATGGTCAGCTTTTTTGCAGTTCTCGGTGATTCATCTGCTGCGACTTTTTTTTTAAATGTTGCCAAAATTTTTGCACAATCTCATGCCGGGCCGGCTGAATGACTTTTTTGTCCACCTTAATTTTTGTGTGCATGTGCGCCAAATTTATTAAATGGCTGCAGGGACTTCGATAAATTTTGCGCAATATACTTTTCCTGAAATTTCACTTCAGCACACCTTTATTTTTTTATTAATTTTTTTTTTTTTTTTTATAGTTTACTAGTTGCACATTTTTTTTTTCCCATTGTGCAAAATTTTGCCTGTCTTCTACACACACATCAGAAAGTGAACCCATGTCAGGACCAGTGTTTATTCACAACTTTTTACATTTTTGTGCAACAATTTTTAAAAAGTCGCAATTGATAAATCCACCGACCACTGCAAAATAGCTGACCGTGCCGCACTACATTCAAGTAGATTGTTTTGAATGAGTCTGAATGAGTTGTGCGAAAATGTGCAACATTTTAACCCATTGCGCAAAAAACAATGATAAATCCCCCCCCCCCGCCTTAGAAACTTGTCTACATCTAAGCTACTAAGCCATACATGAAGAGCGTGCACCAATCTGATATAGGCCTATAGTAGTGATCTCCAAACTGTGGACCTCCAGATGTTGCAAAACTACAACTCCCAGCATGCCTGGACAGCAAATGGCCATATACGAAGAATGTGCACCAGTTTGATACAGGCTTATAGTAGTGATCTCTAATACTATGGACCTCCAGGTGTTGCAAAACTACAACTCCCAGCATGCCCGGAGGGCAGGGGCATACCTAGTGCATTTGGCCCCCTTTGTTTGCCCCCCCCCCCCCCCACCTCTCCTTAATTACACCCCCCTCTAATTACACCTCTTCCCCCCCCCAATTACATCCCCTCCCATCCCCCCCTTAATTACACCCCCTCCCCCCTCTAATTATACCTCCTCCCTCCCCAATTACACCCCTCCCTCCCCCCATTAATTACACCCCCTCCCTCCCCCCCTTAATTACACCCCCTCCCCCTCTTAATTACACCCCTCCCCCTTAATTACACCCCCTCCCTCCCCCCTTAATTACACCCCCTCCCTCCCCCCCTTAATTACACCCCCTCCCCCTTAATTACACCCCTTCCCTACCCCCCTTAATTACACCCCCTCCCTCCCCCCCTTAATTACACCCCCTCCCCCCCTTAATTACACCTCCTCCC
Source organism: Hyla sarda (assembly GCF_029499605.1). Taxonomy (NCBI): domain Eukaryota; kingdom Metazoa; phylum Chordata; class Amphibia; order Anura; family Hylidae; genus Hyla; species Hyla sarda. Next base: position 206,277,199 of record NC_079195.1, read on the forward strand.
TCCCCCCCTTAATTACACTCCTCCCTCCACGCCTTAATTATACCCCCTCCCTCCCCCCCCCTTAATTACACCCCTTCCCTACCCCCTCTTAATTACACCCCCTCCTTTCACATAGAATTATTTACTTACATTTTGATGATGCCATCGTCCGACCGCTGGTGATGGATCCTTCCGCTCCTTTAAAAGATCCGTGAAGGTGGCGTCAGATGCAGGTGTCGGGCGGAAAAGCGTTGCTGTTGCGTTGCAGCAGGGGATGGGGCCGCCATAACTATATCCAGGGGTTGAGCACACAGTATACATGCATATAATCCAGAGTTTGCACTCTAGATGTGACAAGCCACAAGTGCTGCTATTCATTGACAGCATCGCTTTTATTTCCCAGCATTCATTGCTGTTCTCCTATTCAACAATCCCTCCCGAATTCTGTGTTCCGGGACTCTGAGGAGGCGGCACCACCTCCCCTGGGGAGCCTCATCCTCGCTCCCGCCTCCCTGCTCTGATTGGCTGATAGAGGAGAAGTACCGCCCCCTTACCCTTGCCGCTCGTCACTGATTGGCTCTTTTGTCCTGCCACTCTCAGCCTGCTGTGAGAACTAGTTTGTTTGCAGGTTGGCGGCATTGTCTTGTATACTACCTGGCAGCAGATTGTGCCGCTTGGACATGGTGGGGGGGGGGGGGGGTGACTCCGTCATGGCACCCCCCTTGTGAGTGGCACACCCCCCCCTTTGGTACGCCACTGCCGGACAGCTGTTGGCTGTCTGTGCATGATGGGAGTTGTTGTTTTGCAACATCTGGAGGTCCACAGTTTGGAGATCACTGGCCTATTGCTTTCCTGGCACATACACCATAGATTTCTATTAGGTAATCGCTCTATTTAGGCACTGGGGATCTAAAATAATAGAAATGCAGAATATAACCTGTATGTTGAACCTTTAACCCCCCATATTGTTAAACATGTACAGACTAAAATGACCCCTAAACACGAGGTACCCCTGTCCCTATATGTAATAGACACAAGGGCTGCACTGTGGTTGTTATGACAACACTACATACTAGAGAGCAGCTCCAGTCATCAGTGATCTTATAATCTAAAAATGTCACCTGATATACCCGTCCCCGCGTGATTTAATAAAAAATGTAAATGCCATCAGGTCACCGCTAAAAGGAAACGGCCGCTTTAAAAAGCCAATTTGGCCTCACGGCAAAGAAATAATATCCGTCTGCAAATAAAAGGTTAGTCAGCATTAATGGGGAATAATAAATATGTGTTAGGCTGCGGCCTGTGTACGGGAGAATACATTACAGAGCGCTGCTGGGAATTCTCTACAATACAAATACTCAGATTTACTAATCCTTTCTCTTACAGAACAGTAAAAGAGATCACAAAAATACATTACATATATTATCTGTGAGAGAACGTTATTAAAGGTATCACCACCGTATGGTCTGTATTAGAGATGAGCAAACTTACAGTAAATTCGATTTGTCACGAACTTCTCGGCTCGGCAGTTGATGTCTTTTCCTGCGTAAATTAGTTCAGCTTTCAGGTGCTCCGGTGGGCTGGAAAAGGTGGATACATTCATAGGAAAGAGTCTGCTAGGACTGTATCCACCTTTTCCAGCACACGGGAGCACCTGAAAGCTGAACTAATTTATGCCGGAAAAGTCGTCAACTGCCGAGCCGAGAAGTTCGTGACGAATCAAATTTACTGTAAGTTCGCTCATCTCTAGTCTGTTATCTATCTATCAATTTTTTTTCTTTCTTTCTATCTATCAATCAATAAAAAAATTCTATCTATCTATCTATGTATCTATCTCCTTTCTATCAATCTATCAATTTTTTTTTATCTATCTGTCTTCCATCTATCTATCTATCACATATCTATCTATCACATATCTATCTATCTCATATCTATCTATCTATCTATCTATCTCATATCTATCTATCTTTTATCTATTTATCTATCTCATATCTATCTATCAATTTTTTTTCTATCTATCTATTTATCAATCTGTCTTCTATCTATCGATCTATCCATCTTTCTTTTTATCTAATATTTAGCTATCCTATATTTATCTATCCATCCATCTTTTGGGTACAATCCCCCACAGCGGTAACGCAACGTATTTCACACTGCACAAAATCTGCTGTGCAACGAGAAATACGCTGCATATTCTGCGATAAGCATACGCACAGGGTAGCCCTATGTGTATGCTGATCAGAGAATATGCAGCGTATTTCCCGCTGTGCAGCATATTTTGCGCAGCATGAAATATCGCTGTGTGGGACCGTACCCTTTATATATCTATCTGTCTAATCATCTGTCTCATATCTATCTATCTATAATCTAAATATCTATCTATGAATTTGTTTATCCATCCATTTCATATCTATTTCATATCTATCTATCTATCTCTTTATCCATTTTTTATCTATGTATTTATCTCATATCTATCTATCTATCTATCTATCTATCTATCTATCTATCTAAGATATGATATAAGATGAAGGCCCCCACAAGCTCACCTCAAGATGTTTTTGACTGAGGGAAAACGATTATAATGTTCCCAAAAGGTGATATCTCACTTCACCAGTACAACCACTTATATCCAGACACCTACTTTGATGTCGGAAAACTCTGATGTGTACCACTTATATCAGTGTTTCCCAACTACGGTGCCTCCAGTCGTACAAGCTGGGAGTTGTAGTTCTGCAACAGCTGGGGACACCCTGGTTGGGAAACACTGACTTACATCATGTAAAGTAGTAAAAAGGTTTTGATTTATAAAATAACTTATCCCTATATATTTCTTATCCCTGTATATTTCTTATCCTTGTATATTTCTTATCCCTGTATATTTCTTATCCCTATATATTTCTTATCCCTATATATTTCTTATCCCTGTATATTTCTTATTCCTGTATATTTCTTATTCCTGTATATTTCTTATCCCTGTATATTTCTTATCCCTATATATTTCTTATCCTTGTATATTTCTTATCCCTATATATTTCTTATCCCTATATATTTCTTATCCCTGTATATTTCTTATCCTTGTATATTTCTTATCCCTATATATTTCTTATCCCTGTATATTTCTTATCCTTGTATATTTCTTATCCCTATATATTTCTTATCCCTGTATATTGCTTATCCTTGTATATTTCTTATCCTTGTATATTTCTTATCCCTATATATTTCTTATCCCTATATATTTCTTATCCTTGTATATTTCTTATCCCTATATATTTCTTATCCTTGTATATTTCTTATCCCTATATATTTCTTATCCCTATATATTTCTTATCCCTATATATTTCTTATCCTTGTATATTTCTTATCCCTATATATTTCTTATCCTTGTATATTTCTTATCCCTATATATTTCTTATCCCTATATATTTCTTATCCTTGTATATTTCTTATCCCTATATATTTCTTATCCTTGTATATTTCTTATCCCTATATATTTCTTATCCCTGTATATTTCTTATCCTTGTATATTTCTTATCCCTGTATATTTCTTATCCTTGTATATTTCTTATCCCTGTATATTTCTTATTCCTATATATTTCTTATCCCTGTATATTTCTTATCCCTATATATTTCTTATCCTTGTATATTTCTTATCCCTGTATATTTCTTATCCCTGCATATTTCTTACCGTTGTATATTTCTTATCCCTGTATATTTCTTATCCTTGTATATTTTTTATCCCTATATATTTCTTATCCCTGTATATTTCTTATCCCTGTATATTTCTTATCCTTGTATATTTCTTATCCCTGTATATTTCTTATCCCTGCATATTTCTTATCCCTGTATATTTCTTATCCCTGTATATTTCTTATCCCTGCATATTTCTTATCCCTGTATATTTCTTATCCCTGTATATTTCTTATCCCTGTATATTTCTTATCCCTGCATATTTCTTATCCCTGTATATTTCTTATCCTTGTATATTTCTTATCCCTGTATATTTCTTATCCTTGTATATTTCTTATCCCTGTATATTTCTTATCCTTGTATATTTCTTATCCCTATATATTTCTTATCCCTGTATATTTCTTTTCCTTGTATATTTCTTATCCCTGTATATTTCTTCTCCCTGTATATTTCTTCTCCCTGTATATTTCTTATCCCTGTATATTTCTTCTCCCCCATTGATCCTATTACTTCCTGTTTCCTCTCTGAACTGTGGCTGTGAGTACTGTGCAACATGCACACGTTTTCCCACAATCCACCTTGCGTACTTCGCAATTCGGCTGAGAAATTCTGTTGCAGCATAGTTTTTACAGTGGTTCTGCTGCATCGTGAATTTCTGTGGCAGAAATATCTGCAGTGGAAATTCTGATTCCAGCCTCTGTCATGTCAGTTCTTTCTGTGGAATTCGCTCAGAAATGCATTGTCCTGTGAGTTCCTGTTCTGTAATTTCCCATCAATGTCTTTCTTGTAATCACTGTAAAAGGTGACACCAATAGAGAGATAACACTGGATCCACCACCATTCACAGCAGAGATTATCTTCCTCGTAGAATGACCTCTGAAAAGAACACAGAGAGTGCCCAGTAACATCTTCAATTCATGTGAATGGGTTAGATCCTGTCTATTGTTTTCTATATTTATGGGTCCTGCCATAAAGTATATCGCTAAATGCTGTTAAAAACAGCTCAAACAAGATGGCCGCCCCCGTAACAATGTACAAAAAAAGAAAAAAAAAATTGCAATAAGAAAATAAAAATAATTAGAAAAACATATATTTCAGTATCTGCCTCTAATCGGGGGGGGGGGGGGGGGGGGGGGGTGTGACGTTACTAGGAGACACATTCCCTACTCCCTTTAACCACATGACACATGTTCCTGCTCTACACATTGTATGCGATAGGTGCTTTCTTTTTCCTAGTTGATCTTTTTTCTCATGCTGTTCCTTATTGTTCAGTGCTGAAGGCGACTTTGGCGTTCTGACTGAACTTAAGACGCTGATGACTAAGAATGAATGTCTTGTGGTGGTCTGGTGTATACACAACACATTACGGCACAGACTGCCCTGTTTTCCCCAGTCCCCTCCTAATTGGCAGACCAATTAATCCTCTCATCTGTGAGCAAATAATGGATTACGCTAACTACCTTCCATTTGCTGGAGCCATTCTCCAAGGTAACATAATCGTGGTCTTGTTTATCTCTTGCCCTGAAACACACTACGACGCCTCGGCAGTATCAAAGGTCAATTAGTGGACAAATTAAACTATTATTAGCCGTAACAAGGGTGACCGGCATCATTACCCTTCCTGTTTACCAGCAAACTGTTATTTTAATACAAGGACCAACTAATAAATCAGTGCATCTGCTCTACCTCTCTGTCTGCTTTTCTTTTTGTAAATGATATTAAATGGGCGCCGGCAGCTGCCAAATTCCTAACCTTACGGTAATGAGGGGCAGTGATACGTGCCTGGGTGATTACACAATCGGGAAGATGCAGTTTGCATTGATCAGGTGAGGCGGATGGAACAGATCTTGGGGCTACTTGGCTTTTTCTTGACAGGTCAACACCATTGGGAGCATTATTTATGAAGGGATACAAGACGGTTGTAGGGAATCTATGTGCGGCAGCATCACTTTGGCCTATATATTATAGAAACTTGGCAATAGAAATTGAACCAGTTAAAATTGTTTGTTTCTCCATGACGTACAATAGTCAGAAATTGCAGACTGCAAATGAGGAAACTTTATTAATAGCACTCCAGTTTTTTTTCCCCCATATCATGCACACTCACCATCACTAGTCCTACATCTATGCACTAACTTGGTCATGTGACCATCGGTCTGACTCACAAAAAGTTACTGTACTGTGTGTCACAGGATGTCAGACCTGGTTTCTGACTTCGTGTGGACTACAGGATGATATCATCACCTATCAGATCCCACTTACTGCCTTTCAAACCCCTCCTCACCTAGATCTGTATACCCAAAGCTATTCTAGAAGCTTCTGCATAGAAACTAGTTGAGAAGCATCATGTGACCAAGACATCATTCATCTGATGCACAGCAGTATACAAATATGTAACCCTTACATTCCTGGAATACCTTGGTGTATGCTATTAGGGCAATATATCGTACACAACATACAGTACCCCACACCAATTGATGCAGAAAGAAAAGTATTTTTCTCAGCCACACAACATCTTCTAATACAGGTGAAACTCGAAAAATGTGAATATCGTACAAAGTTCAGTTATTTCAGGAATGCGACTTAAAAGGTGAAACTAATATATGAGAGACTCATTACATGCAAAGCAAGATAGTTCAAGCCATGATTTGTCATAATTGTGATGATTATGGCGTACAGCTCATGAAAACCTCAAAGCCCCCCCCCTCAATTACTATGAATTGGGGAGCCATGTCATCTGCTGGTGTTGGTCCACTGTGCTTCATTAAGTCCAGGGTCAACGCATCCGTCTACCCGGAGATTTTGGAGCACTTCTTGCCTCCTTTCCTTGTAAGTTGCATTAATTAAATACAATGAACTTTTGCACGATATTCACATTTTTCGAGTTTCACCTGTATATGGCAGGTGGAACACTGGTATGGGATACAATATATAATAGAGGATAGTGTCACAATAGGGACCCCAAAATGGAACAGTGAGAATTTACAAATACCATCTCTCCCCCTAGGCCTCAGTACATCCCTGCATTTTACTCATAGCCCAATGATTTTTAATATGTACAATGCAATACTTCCTTTCACCTGTGGTAACAAAAGACAGACAGCGCTCCGTAGTGTGATACCGTTGTTACACAAAAGGCGCTCAAGCAGAGGTGGCGCTTACTGCAACAGGTTACACTCTGCCAAGTGCAACAATGTATTAAGGCAATATTAGCGAGGTGACTGCAGCCGCTCCCGATACAAATCGATACAAATAAAAGAACTTGACCTCCAACGTGTCGACGGGATTCAAGGCCCTGGACACATAAGTAAAGGGATCTGACGATTATTCACCCATGATGCAACGTGTTTCACAGTAGGACTGCTTCATCAGGCATCTGCCTGATGAAGCAGTCCTACTGTGAAACGTGTTGCATCATGGGTGAATAAACGTCAGATCCCTCTACTTGTGTGTCCAGAGCCTTGAATCCCATTGACACGTTGGAGGTCAAGTTTTTTTTTGTTTCACCTGTGGTGACACTGCAGAGAAATTGAACAGGGTCAACAGAGATCACGTCAATTACTGAGGGTACCCTAAGAATAAAAAAGAATTGTCCAAAATGATTGGTCTTTTTAATTTCTCTAATATGTCAAATGGGATATAAAGGACAATTCAGGATAAATAATATGTGATGAGAAAAATACTAAAAAGTTCATGATTGTGGTTAACATATTGTAATAGAATAATAAGAGTTTTCTAATAAGATCACCTATTAAATCACTTTTAATTTAAAAAAAAATACACTGTTTTAAAGGGGTACTCCGGGGCTTAGACATCTTATCCCCTATCCAAAGGATAGGGGATAGGATGCCTGATCGCGGGGGCGGAGCCTTAACGTCACAACGCTCCAGCCCCGTGATCGACAGTAATCAGACTCAGAGCGAACACGCTCCAGGGACTGATTTTAACGGGGTGCGGCGTGCAAGATCACAGGGGTCCCCAGCGGCCGGACCCCCGCGATCAGGCATCTTATCCCCTATCCTTTGGATAGGGGATAAGATGTCTAAACGCCGGAGTACCCCTTTAACTAACATATAAATGTATTAGTTTATGGCATTTTTTTAATATGTAATGTTCTTTCATTTGATCTCACAGGCATCATCGATTTCCTTGTAAGTCAACATCCCACCGCCAAGTCCCTCAGGGATCATCTGGTTTTTAAAATTGCACCAATGCTGAACCCCGATGGAGTGTACCTCGGAAACTACAGGTAGAGGGAGAATATATTTAATTGTACTATCCAAATATGACTAAAGATTTATTAAAGATATTCAGCATGTGTTGCCTGATATCGGATGTGTCTACCCTACTTAAGTTTCTCCATATTTTGCTAAAGGGGTACTCCGGTGGAAAACAATTTTTTTTTTTTTTTAAATCAACTGGTGCTCAATTGGTGCCAGAAACGTATACAGATTTGTAAATTACTTCTACTTAAACATCTTATTCCTTCCAGTACTTATCAGCTGTTGTATCTTCCAGAGGAAGTTCTTTTATTTTTGGATTTCTTTTCTGTCTGACCACAGTGCTCTCTGCTGACACCTCTGTCTATGTCAGGAACTGCCCAGAGCAGGAGAGGTTTGCTATGGGAATTTGCTCCTTCTTCGGACAGTTCCTGACATGGACAGAGTTGTCAGCAGAGAGCACTGTGGTCAGACAGAAAAGAAATTCAAAAAGTAAAGAACTTCCGCTGGAGCATACAGCAGCTGATAAGTATTGGAAGGAATAAGATTTTAAAATAAAAGTAATTTACAACTCTATTTATCTTTCTGGCACCAGTTGATTTAAAAAAAAATGTTTCTACTGGAGTGCCCCTTTAAGGATTCCAGCTTATCACTATACAAATCTAATATATTGTCACAACATGCTATCAAGACCTCTGACAGGCCGCAACCCACATCACAACCACTGGGTGGCCATATACAGACATATACCAGATTAACATCTCCCGACAGAGTATTGTAAAAGCATATTATGTTTTTCTAAACTGCTCATCTCATGCCAGTCATCTGGAGGTACAGTATGTCATGCCAGGAGAAAAGTTAGGAAGAACACAATGAAGTATTAGACAGGGATGGACAAATCATTTAGGTGTAATGAAAGTGTTTGGGGATTAATTGACTGAATGGGCCTTAATCTTTATGTTTAAGTGCACAACAAACCAAGAAAAACGGCAGCATAAATACAGACGTGGCAGTGTGTAACTTTTTCTCTTGGCTTAAATTATCCTAAAATAAGTTACAGGAGAGGAACAGCTTTGAAAAACAACATGATTTTTTTTAACTCTGTTGAGAGATGTTTATGCTGTGACTGTCTAGATGTGGCCACCCAGTGGTTGTGATGTGTCCTACAGCCTGTCAAGGATCTTACTGGCATGTTAGAATATATAACATAATGATATAGACTGTACTGTCAAAATTTGGAACCTTAAAAAGTACCTGTCACCAAATAAAATTTTCTAAACTTACTCAGGCTATGTTCCCTAACAACTCATAACACCCCTCCCACCATAAAAAAAATGTCAGAGCTTTAAAAAAAGCTCTGTATCTTACCTTTATTCTTATATATAGGGGGAGATTTATCAAAACCTGTGTAGAGGAAGAGTAGTGCAGTTGCCCATAGCAACCAGCTTGCTTCTTTCATTTTTAAAGAGGTCTGTTAAAAATGAAAGAAGCGATCTGATTGTTTGCTATGGGCAACTGCACTACTCTTCCTCTACACAGGTTTTGATAAATCTCCCCCATAGTGCAAACTCCCAGCAAGAGAAGCTGGGCATTTCCCAGCAGGCATGACATTACTGAAGCCTGCTGGGGGACCACTTCCACCCTCACATTGTTGCAGTGCTGTGATGAATAGAAGACCTCAAGCTTTGTGCTTCTTTCAGTGTGGCTCAGTGCAGCTGTCAATCAAGCTCAGAGAAACACTTCCTGGGTTTGGTCTTCTGCCAGGCCGGGAGGAGACCAAACTTGCTGTACTAATTGTGGCAGGGAACAGAACAGAGCCACCTAGTGACTGTTTTTTCTATTACATTTTAAACATATTTATGTTGATAATTTTAAAAGCAAGTGAATGGAAAAGTGTCTGCAAATTACACAAGGAACACTATATTAAAAGGTTTATTTGCTGACAGGTACTTTTTAAATGGAATGCATCATCAGAAAGTGATATATTAAGCATATTTTTAAAAAATGTTTTTTTTTCTAATTTCCATTTTACTATCTTTATTTAAAATAATCCTGAAATGTTGCAGTTTTTAGTTCAGGCCTAAAACTAATCTAAACCTTCCGGTTTTGTCTGTGAGTATAAAGAGTATAAATATAATATATATAAATAGAAATAGAAAATGTCCTGAACTGCATTACAGCGAAAGGTGACAGCAGTATATAGTATATAGATATGGAATACACTGCAAAAGAAAAAGCTAGCAACCATATCAGGATGCACACCAATATGTGTATGTTCCAGCATCACGTCCAAACGGCTAAGATATTAACATGAAACTTGGCACACATGTTACTTATATGTCAACAACAAACATAGGATAGGTGATTTAACCCTTACTCACCCCCATTTGCCAGGGGCGGGGTTTATGTTTAAAGTCCCATACAAGTCAATGGGAAATATATGTTACTGGATAACTTCCAAACGGCTGGAGATATTACTTGGTCACATGTTACTTATATGTCCACTTAAAACATAGGATAGTTAATTTAACCCTTAACTACCCCCATTTGTGAGGGTTGAGGTTTTTGTTTAAAGTCCCATGCAAATCAATGGGAAATATTTGTCGGGATAGGAGGATGGCATATGAGGTTGAGATATGATGATGGCATAGGAGGTCGGGATATGAGGACGGGATGTGAGGATGGCATATGAGGTCGAGATAGGATTAGGAAGGAAAAACCGGACAACGCCGGGTACTCAGCTAGTATATATATATATATATATATATATATATCTATCTATATCAAACCATATGTATATATAAAGTATCTTTATTCACATATCTGAACACACAAAAAGAGAATACACAGACATTAAAAACATTTCAAATATAATAAACACCAGGCGGAGGAATGTAATCCTACAGCGCCCACCCCATGCTGGGTGTAATAACCCACAACAAAGGATAGAGGTTGTCCCAGCCAAGATACAGATAGAAAATAACAACCTGAGGCACTGCAGTAACCCAAATTAGGATAATGATGCAATAGCAATCCTAAAAACTTTCATATGACAACTGCTCCCAGACAATTACTACAAATCACTCTAAAAGGTAACATATCATATATATCATAATGTGCAAACATGCAGATCATAGTAAATACCCATCCTCCACCCAGTGTTTATTGAACTTTAAATGTTTTTAATGTCTGTGTATTCTCTTTTTGTGTGTTCAGATATGTCAATAAAGATACTTTATATACATATGGTTTGATATATACATATTATTTTGGTGTGCATCCCGATATGGTTGCTAGCTTTTTCTTTTGCAGTGTATTATCTCTTTTCCATATGTATTATAGCAACTAGTTTGCAGCCAGTAGTGGTGATATTGGGCGGTGCCTGTCCTATCATCTATTGCCAGTATATAGATATTTACAATAACGGAAGCTCATCGCTCAGCCTCCCGCTCCCTGTGGAATGAACTCTTCAAAGCCCCCTGGCATGCCCAAAAGCCTTTCCCATCCATTTTAATGGGACAGCTCCTGTCTATTGTTGTCTATTTCCATGGGCCTTGCAGTAGTAAAGCATATCTTTAATGGCAGTTAAAAACAGCTCAGGCAAGATAGCTGCCCCCATAATAATATACAAAAAAAAAAAAAAAAAAGAAAATGTAACCAAGTAGATGTTTCCGTATCTGGATCTAATCAGTAGAAAAAAATCTAGGCGATAGACTCCCTTTAAAGTGTACTTTTTACAAGATAAAAAAAAAAATATATGTTCCAGGCTTATTCTTTAATTGTTGCTGATCCTGTCTGTGTAAAACCTGTTTTTCATCCTTACCTGGGTCCTAATTGCCTTACTTATGTTTCTCACACTGCATGCAGTTCACTGAAGAGGAGGAGGTGTTCCCTTGCTTGCTCTCACTTCTCAAGTGGGACCTTTCTCCTCGCTCCTCAGAGCTGACAACTGGCTGCTATGTGCCACACCCCCGACTCACACAGCAGACTGATTGACAAGCCGGGAGCCTGCACAGAGCCCTGCTTGTTCCGTCCATAGGTCCTGTATGTTGTCTAAGCAGATAGGCTATAGCTGCAGGGACAGAACAGTGTTCTGCACAGTGGAGGGGACCCTAGTGGTAAGAAGTATGGAGTATTGTTTTAGAATTTTCATATAGAAACTGTTATTTCTCAGGAAACTGCACATTTATTGACCACAAGGCCATTGTGTTCATACAATAAAGAACTGTCCCTTTAAATAAAAGAAGGCTTTGTAAAGTGCATTGGATTTTTACGAACCATACAATTAATTTTGCATGATATTAAAGGGGTATTCCAGGCCAAAATTTTTTTCTATATATCAACTGGCTCCGGAAAGTTAAACAGATTTGTAGATTACTTCTATTCAAAAATCTTAATCCTTCCAATAGTTATTAGCTTCTGAAGTTGAGTTGTTGTTTTCTGTCTAACTGCTCTCTGATTACTCGAGTCCCGGGAGCTGTGCAGTTCCTATGGGGATATTTTCCCATCATGCACACCTCCAGGGATGTGACATCATCATTGAGCAGTTAGACAGAAAACTTCATAAGCTAATAACTATTGGAATATGAAGTTTTCTGTCTAACTGCTCAATGATGATGTCACATCCCTGGAGGTGTGCATGATGGGAAAATATCCCCATAGGAACTGCACAGCTCCCGGGACTCGAGTAATCAGAGAGCAGTTAGACAGAAAACAACAACTCAACTTCAGAAGCTAATAACTATTGGAAGGATTAAGATTTTTGAATAGAAGTAATCTACAAATCTGTTTAACTTTCATATATATATATATATATATAAAAAGGTTTTGCCTGGAATACCCCTTTAACCCATAGTCACTGAAGGATTAGCTGTAGGGTGGCACTTGTCATGGAGGCTTTATCATTCTGAAAACCCATGACAGACCACTGGCTTGTGATATTGCTTTAGTAAGTAGACAATGCAGAATGTCTCCTGTCCGCCTGTCCAATAAAGATTCAATAGCGCTACATCATCCACGATCAGGTTTCTGAGCCTCAGGGTGGGAAGGGTTAATATCTGTAAATTCTACAAGAATGTGGAAGGAAAGGGGTTAATACAAAATCCAAAGGAACATTTAATAAGTCTGGGTTTAACTTAAGTGCTTAGCACGGAATAGCCTCTGAAGCCAAATCAGCTATGGATTATTCATTTCTTGCCTGAAATGTAACAAATGACTTTTCCGTTTCCGACCAAGAAATCTCATGGTCATTGCTTGAATTCATTTAGCACGAAGAAAGCAAAGCATTTATCACCGAGCAAATTCCCAAAGTCACAAAACACAGAAAGTTTTGAATGTGAGCTCCTGAAAGTTCTGTGGGTGGATAACTCTGCATCTGTGAGTGATCAATGAGCAGATGTAAGAGCTGTTATTTGGGCCTGTAAGAAAGGGGTTAAAGAGGCACTCAACTTTGGACAAGTCCTATTTGTTTGACAAAAGTTAATCACAGTATTCCACCCTGTTGGGAAACCCAGCAATCAGCTGCAGTTTGTAATTATACATGCAAGTAAGTGTTCAATATCCCTACAGCACCCCCACAGGTGAGATTAAGCATTACATCTCAATCAATGGGAGGGTCCTCCTGAGCAAGAAATACTCTTTGTAACTTCCCTTTACTTCTGAACACAAAACCCACAATTTAGAATCAGAATTTCTAAAAGAATATATGACAAATTGTTTTTCTATGACAAATTGTTTTTCTACATCTCTTCAAATACAGTCATGCCTGAAGAGTTAAAGGGGTATTCCAGGGAAAAACTTTTTTATATATATCAACTGGCTCCAGAAAATTAAACGGATTTGTAAATTACTTCTATTTAAAAAATCTTAATCCTTTCAGTACTTATGAGCTTCTGAAGTTAAGGTTGTTCTTTTCTGTCTAAATCCCTCTCTGATGACACCTGTCTCGGGAACCGCCCAGTTTAGAAGAGGTTTGCTATGGGGATTTGCTTCTAAACTGGGCATTTCCTGAGACAGGTGTCATCAGAGAGGATTTAGACAGAAAAGAACAACCTTAACTTCAGAAGCTCATAAGTACTGAAAGGATTAAGATTTTTTCATAGAAGTAATTTACAAATCTGTTTAACTTTCTGGAGCCAGTTGATATAATATATATATATATATATATATATATTATAAGTTTTTTCCTGGAATACCCCTTTAAGTCACTAAACGGTGATATGTACAGAAGCTCAACCATATTTTTAAGCTCCTAAAATATGTCAAAGGACACCCCAATACTGTGCATCTTTAATAGGACTAATCTCCTCATATGGGACAGAAGGACCTCTTGGATGCATTAAAGGGGTACTCCGGTGAAAATCTTTTTTCTTTTAAATAAACTGGTGCCAGAAAGTTAAACATATTTGTAAATTACTTCTATTAAAAAATCTTAATCCTTCCTGTATTTATTAGCTGCTGAATACTACAGAGGAAATTCTTTTCTTTTTGGAATGCTCTCTGATGACATCACGAGCACAGTTCTCTCTGCTGACGTTATAATAATAATAATAATAATACCATTTTATTTATTGTTGTCCTTAGTGGGATTTGAACCCAAGTCTCCAGCTCTGTAAGGCAGCAGTGCTAACCACTGATCCACCATGCTGTCCTTAGCATACATCTGCTATGCACCGTTACTAAAATGGACAGAGATGTCAGCAGAGAGCACTGTGCTCGTGATGTCCTCAGTGTTCCAAAAAGAATGGAATTTCCTCTGTAGCATTCAGCAGCTAATAAGTACTGGAAGGATTAAGATTTTTTAATAGAAGTAATTTACAAATATGTTTAACTTTCTGCCACCAGTTGATTTAAAAGAAAAAAGGTTTTCACCGGAGAACCCCTTTAATATAGAAAGTTACATAGAAAGTTACAGATTGTTTCCGCCTTAACTATTTGGATCATGCCGTAGGTGTCTGCATGGCAGTGAGTGATCAGACCTTTTGATGAAATTCAATTCCCTCAGAAACATTGTGGCCATTGGTGAATTTAAATCTCAAAACAATAAAATAATAGTTTTATGATGGCTGTGACTCTGCAGAAGCACTACATTGGTGTAATGTCCGTTTATCTGTATTTTGTATTTTCTCTTTTGGGTGTTGTTCAGACATTGTTTGTGTCTGAACAGTTTCTGTGTTAATTCTCCCTCGGATGGGAAGAGTTAACCCTTCTGACTTCGGGACCGGGAGGATATATAAGGCCTCTTCAGGTGCTGTTCTGGTCCGGTTATTACACCTGTTAGGCTAAGTTTCCACTTGTTTTTTTTTCCTGGCAGTTTTTGGAATACTGCCACTGCAGTATTTGAGCCAAAGTCAGAAGTGGATCCATAAGGGAGGAGAAGTGTAAGTTCTTCCTTTTTATGTCCTATTCCTTTTGAATACACTTCTGGCTTTGGCTCAAAAACTGCAGTGGCAGTATTCCAAAAACTGCCAGAAAAAAAACCAAGTGGAAACTTAGCCTTCCTCTGGCCATGCTTGCATTGTGTTCACTATGTCTTTCTGAGCGCTTGTATCCTGAGTTTTAACCATGGTTATCTGTACTATCAGACAGGAGAGAGCACAGAGTAGTGCTATCAGACAGGAGAGAGCACAGAGGAGTGCTATCAGACAGGAGAGAGCACAGAGGAGTGCTATCAGACAGGAGAGAGCACAGAGGAGTTCTATCAGACAGGAGAGAGCACAGAGGAGTGCTATCAGACAGGAGAGAGCACAGAGGAGTGCTATCAGACAGGAGAGAGCACAGAGGAGTGCTATCAGACAGGAGAGAGCACAGAGGAGTGCTATCAGACAGGAGAGACAACAGAGGAGTGCTATCAGAAAGGAGAGAGCACAGATGAGTACTATCAGAAAGGAGAGAGCACAGAGGAGTCCTAGCAGACAGGAGAGAGAACAGAGGAGTGCTATCAGACAGGAGAGCACAGAGGAGTGCTATCAGACAGGAGAGAGCACAGAGGAGTCCTAGCAGACAGGAGAGAGAACAGAGGAGTGCTATCAGACAGGAGAGAGCACAGAGGAGTACTATCAGACAGGAGAGAGCACAGAGGAGTACTATGAGACAGGAGAGAGCACAGAGGAGTACTATCAGACAGGAGAGAGCACAGAGGAGTGCTATCAGACAGGAGAGAGCACAGAGGAGTCCTAGCAGACAGGAGAGAGAACAGAGGAGTACTCTCAGACAGGAGAGAGAACAGAGAGTGCTAGCCCACCCTCACTTACTGGACTTTGTCCTTACCTGTGCTTCAGCTTGGACAAAGCCATGATTTTATAAGCCATAATTTCTATAAAAAGGAAATATTATTTTCTTATGAAGTATATTAGAAAGTTTAACCCCTTAAGGACCCGTGCTTTTTCCTTGTTTCATTTTCAATTTTTCCTCCTTAACTTTAAAAAATCATAACTCTTAAAAAGTTTCACCTAAAATTCTATATGATGGCTTATTTTTTGCGTCACTAATTCCACTTTGTAATGACATTAGTAATTTTACCCAAAAATCTACGGTGAAACAGGAAAAAAAATCAATGTGCGACAAAATTGATGAAAAAACACTATTTTGTAAGTTTTGGGGGCTTCCGTTTTTACGCAGTACATTTTTTGGCCAAAATTATACCTTATCTTAATTCTGTAGGTCCATACGGTTAAAATGATCCCCTACTTGTATAGGTTTGATTTTGTATCACTTCAGAAAAAAAATCATGAATACATGCAGGAAAATGTATACGTTTAAAATCTTCTGACCCCTATAACTTTTTTATTTTTAGGTGTACAGGACGCTATGGGGGCTCATTTTTTGTGCCGTGATCTGAAGTTTTTAGCGGTACCATATTTGTTCTGATAAGACTTTTTGATCACTTTTTATTCACTTTTTTTGTGGTATAAAAAGTGATCAAAAATGCCCTATTTTGGACTTCGGAATTTTTTGCCACGTACGCCATTGAACGTGCGGTTTAGAAAGCAGTATATTTTTATAATTCGGACATTTCCACACACGGCGATACCACATATGTTTATTTTTATTTACACTGTTTTTCTTTTATTCTTGGAAATGCCGGGTGATTCAAACTTTTATTAGAGGAAGGGATAATGATTTTTATTCACTTTTCTTATGCAATATTATAGCTCCCATAAGGGGCTATAACATTGCATTAACTGATCTTGTACTCTGATTGATGCATCTCCATAGGAATGGATCAATCAGTGTTTTCGGCGATCGGACAGCTTGATCTCAGGCTTGAAGCATTCATTCGGTGATCGGACAGCGCAGGAGAAGGTAAGAAGACCTCCTCCTGTGCTACAGCTGTTCGGGATGCCGAGATTATACCGTGGCGATCCCGAACAGCTCCCTGAGCTAGCCGGGCACTTTCACTTTCGTTTTTAGCCACGCGGCTAAAGGGCGCGGCTAAAGGGTTAATAGCGCACGGCACCGCGATCAGTGCCGCACGCTATTAGCGGCGGGTCCCGGCTATGACTATGATGCGGGCTCACCGTGTGACCCCGCGTTATATCGCAGGACCGGGACCCAGGACGTACCCATACGTCCTGGTTCCTTAAGAGGTTAATATATAGTACATTTTTTTTAGTGCCCCTTTAAAGGAGAACTACGGGATTGAAAATTCTATTCCCTATCCTAAGGATAGGGGATAAGTTTCAGATCGCGGGGGGTCCGACCGCTGGGGCCCCCCACGATCTCCCGTACAGGGCCGCGGCTCTCTGCATAGAGAGCGCATGTCGACCACCGCACGAGGCGGCGGCTGACACGCGCCCTCCATTTACTGCTATGGGAGAGCCGAAGCGCTGCCTACGGCAGTTTCCGGCTCTCCCATGGCAGTGTATGGAGGGGGCGTGTCAACACGCCCTCTCTAACCAGAGAGCCGGGGCCCCGTACGGGAGATCATGGGGGGTCCCAGCGGTCGGACCCCCTGCGATCTGAAACTTATCCCCTATCCTGAGGATAGGGGATACATTTTTCAATCCCTTAGTTCTCCTTTAAGGGAAAGTTGAATGGAGCAAAGTACAAATATATTGCTAATGAAAACCTGATCCGGAGTTCTCTGGACCTCAGACTGGGCCAAAGGTTCACCTTCCAACAAGACTGGGGAGATTTATCAAAACCTGTGCAAAGGGGAACTTGCCCAGTTGCCCATAGCAACCAAACAGATCCCTTCTTTCATTTTGCAGAGGCCTTGTTAAAAATGAAAGAAGCGATCTGATTGGTTGCTATGGGCAACTAGGCAACTTTTCCTCTGGACATGTTTTGATAAATCTCCCCCGATGACCCTAAGACAAGGAGCGTCTTAGGGACAACTTTGTGAATGTCTAAGCATGGCCCGGCCAGAGTCCTAACCTTAACCCAATTGCACACCTCTGGAGAGACCTGATAATGGCTTCCACCGACGGTCCCCCATCCAACCTGAGAGAGCTTGATAGGATCTGCAGAGGAGAATGGAAGAAAATCCCCAAATCTAGGCGTGTAAACCTTGTGGCCTCATCACCAAGAAGATCGGAGGCCGGAATCACTGCCAAAGGGGCTTCAACTAAGTCCTGAGTAAAGGGTCTGAATACTTATGTCAATGCAAGAATTTAGGGATTTTTTGAATAGATTTTTTACATTTTTATTTTAGAACAAGGCTGCAATCAATTCATAAAAAGGGCTGATATGTTAGTGGTATGGGAAAGAGCAATACAGTGGTCCCTCAACATACGATCGTAATTCGTTCCAAACAAGCCATCGTTTGTCGAATCCATCGTATGTTGAGGGAGTCGTGCAATGTAAAGTATAGGAAGGTGTACTCACCTGTCCCCGCCGCTCGTGATAGTGTCCCCGCCGCTCCCGATGGTGACCCCGGGCCTCCGCTGGGCTCTCCTGGTCTTCTCCAGTCCTCCGCTGTCTTCTCCGGTCCTCTGCTGTCTTCGGCAAGGCCTTACTGGGCCTGCGTAGCAACGTCATTACGCCGCTGCGTACGCCATTCCTATTGGATGATGTGCGCAGCAGCGTATTGACGTCATCGGAGAGGGCCGAGAAGACACCGGAAGACCAGCGCTGGACCCGGAGGGCACCCCGGAGCATCGTGGAGGGGTAATTAATACTTACCGCACCACACAGGGAACATTAAACTGCTATCCAGCAGCAGCTTAAGCATTTTGCGCTGCCGGATAGCACTTAAAGCATCATATGTCGATTTGATCATATGTCGGGGCTATCGTAGGTCGGGGGGTCACTGTATATAGTAAAAGAAATAATGAAACCAAGTTCAACCAGATATGGAAAAGGTGGATAGATAGGACTTATCCAGGAAAAAACTTTTTTTTTATATATCAACTGGCACCAGAAAGTTAAACAGATTTGTAAATTACTTCTATTACTTAAAAAAAACGTAATCCTTTCAGTACTTATGAGCTGCTGAAGTTGAGTCGTTCTTTTCTAAGTGCTCTCTGATAACACCTGTCTTGGGAACTGTCCAGAGTAGAAGTAAATCCCCATAGCAAACCTCTCCTTCTCTGTGCAGTTCCCGAGACAAGCAGAGATGCCAGCAGAGAGCACTATGGCCAGACAGAAAGGAACAACTCAACTTCAGCAGCTGATAATTATTGGAAGGATTAAGATTTTTTTTATAGAAATAATTTACAAATCTGTGTAACTTTGTGGAGCCAGTTGATATATATACAGTTATCCCCCGACTTATGATGGCCCCGACATATGATCATTTCAACATATGATGGCCTCTCAGAGCCCATCGTATGTTGAAGGCAGCCTCGACATATGATGCTGCTTTGTGTCGGGGCCATCGTACAAACAGCTATCTGACAGCGCTGACAACTTCAGCAACTGACAGATAGTTGTTTAATGTGCCCCGTGTGCCCCGTTCTGCCTCCTGTTACTCACATGCTGTCCTGCTAACTCACGCAGGCTTCCA
The DNA here is from genome assembly GCF_029499605.1 of Hyla sarda. Classification (NCBI taxonomy): domain Eukaryota; kingdom Metazoa; phylum Chordata; class Amphibia; order Anura; family Hylidae; genus Hyla; species Hyla sarda. The sequence continues at coordinate 206,297,032 of NC_079195.1, forward strand.
CTGTGAGCTCTGTGTAAGCCCCGCCCCCCCAGTGCAGCCATAGCCAATAGCCTGCAGCATCTTGCTGCAGGCATCCAATGAGCTGCTCCCCTTCCTTTCCTATAGAGCTGTAGTCGGCAGGATGGTAATGGAGGACATTCTGTCCCCCCTGAAGGTATTTAAAGAACTGTACAGTATTGTATGCGATGTCACACATCACATACAATACATATACACACTATACACCCCATACATCAATGTTTCCCTATCAGTGTGCCTACAGCTGTTGCAAAACTATAACTCCCAGCATGCCCAGACAGTCAATGGCTGTACATGCATGCTGGGAGTTGTAGTTGTGTAACAGCTGGAGGCACCCTGGTTTGTTAAACACTCCCCATACACTCCACATACAATGGTCATCCCAGAACCAATTAGCAGTTTCCCATAGAGATATGTATTCAACATACAATGGTTCCGAGGCCCCAGAACCAATTACTATTTTTACATAGACATATGTACTCGACATATGATGGTTTCAACATATGATGGTTCTCCTGGAACCAATTAATATCATATGTTGAGGGACCACTGTATATATATATATATATATATATATATATATAATGTTTTTTCCTGGAATACCCCTTTAACCCCTTAATGACCAATGACGTATATTTACGTCCTTGGCCGGCTCCCGCGATATAACGCGGGGTCACGCTGTGACCCCGCGTCATATCGGGTCGGTCCCGGCATGTATCTGATGCCGGGACCCGGGGCTAATAGCTATTAACCCTGTAGACGCGGTGTTCAAAGTTGAACGCCGCGTCTAAAACGAAAGTGAAAGCTGCCCAGTGAAAATGCGGTGTCCCGATCAGCCGGGACACAAGCGGAGGTCCTCTTACCTGCCTCCGGCGTGTCCCCTCGGCGATTGATTGCTCCAAACCTGAGATGCAGGCTTGAGCAATCGACTGCCGATAACGCTGATCATTGCAAAGCTATGGCTTTGCAAAAACAAACCTATATATTAACCGTATGGACCTACAGAATAAACCGTATTACCTATTAACCGTATTAACCGTATGGACCTACAGAATAAAGATAAGGTGTCATTTTTACCGAAAAATGTACTGCATAGAAACAGAAGTAAAAGTTACAAAATGGCGTTTGTTCTTCAATTTTGTCGCACAATGATTTTTTTTTCCGTTTCGCAGTAGATTTTTGGGTAAAATGACTGATGTCATTGCAAAGTAGAATTGGTGGCGCAAAAAATAAGCCATCATATCGATTTTTCGGTGCAAAATTGAAAGGGTTATGATTTTTAAAAGGTGAGGAGGAAAAAACGAAAGTGCAAAAACGGAAAAACTCTGAGTCCTTAAGGGGTTAATTATGGAGATATATGTATATTAATTTTTTTTTCTTTTTTTTCTCATCTGAGGCGCAAAAGGGTGGGTGGGATGAAAAGGGGAAATAGAATTGAAGTACCGTATTGATATCTTATACAGAGTATATGTATATACTGTACATTTTTGTTGTATCTTGTATTTTTGAGTAAACTAGTATAAACTCTGTAATGATAAAAAAAAAGTGCTAATAAAGAATTACGGTATTTAAGGAAAAAACAAGAACAAGGCCGCAACCTAACAAAATATGAAAAAGTAAAACTTTCCGAATGCCTTTTATGCATCATCTTATTATGTATTGATGCATTTTTTCCCTTAACTCTTATAATGCATTCCAGTGTATTACAATCTCAGCACTTGATATAAAGTACTACTTATGACTGGTATTGTATGAAGTGAAGGGTTTTAACACTCGCTCTTAAGGGTCATTATCTGGGTGGATTTAGAATATCGCTGCCGGGCACAGCTGGCACCGGAGGAAAAAAAAAATGGCGCGGCCACTGATTGACTCACCTGTGTTCATGCAGAGAGGTACTTCATACCCAACCCGACAATTCCCCCTTTAAGGACTGGATTTTCCACCTGCCGTCGCTGCTCTCTGCTCCTTGATGCCAAAAGAGAAAAAGAGCGTTCAATCATGGCCGCCGGGCCGCGCACTTGCCTGAAGTGTTTACTAAAATGCACGGTGCTCGGAGCAGTCAGGATTTCAGGCTCAGAATCAACACTGGAATGAGTCATAATGTACAGCAGGAAAAGGAGATTACGGATCAAAGATGAAGAGCGGACATTTTTACCAAATGAAAAAAAAACAAATAAGATCAGCTGCTAATATTAGGATCTGACTCATGTAAGAATCGCTGATCCGACATAGGAAGATTAACTCCATTGAGGACCACGACTTTGGCCGAAATTCCAGCGTCTATCACAGCGTTTCCCAACCAGCGTGCTTCCAGCTGTTGCAAAACTGCAACTCCCAGCATGCCCGGACAGCCTTCGGCTGTCCGGGCATGCTGGGAGTTGTAGTTTTGCAACAGCTGGAGGCACACTGGTTGGGAGACACTGTTTTAACAACTCTATTTTGCAAGTAAATATATATCGGTGTCTGGATGAAGAAGTTTATAATACAGTAGGAGCTGGGAGTAGTAGTTGTGAAACAGCTGGAGGCACACTGGTTGGGAGACACTGTTTTAACAACTCTATTTTGCAAGTAAATAGATATCGGTGTCTGGATGAAGAAGTTTATGATAGGAGCTGGGAGTTGTAGTTGTGCAACAGCTGGAGGCACGCTGGTTGGGAGACACTGTTTTAACAACTCTATTTTGCAAGTAAATAGATATCGGTGTCTGGATGAAGAAGTTTATAATAGGAGCTGGGAGTTGTAGTTGTGCAACAGCTGGAGGCACACTGGTTGGGAGACACTGTTTTAACAACTCTATTTTGCAAGTAAATAGATATCGGTGTCTGGATGAAGAAGTTTATAATAGGAGCTGGGAGTTGTAGTTGTGCAACAGCTGGAGGCACACTGGTTGGGAGACACTGCTTTAACATCTTTATTTTGCAAGTAAATAGATATCGGTGTCTGGATGAAGAAGTTTCTGATAGGAATTGGGAGTTGTAGTTGTGCAACATCTGGAGGCACACTGGTTGGGAGACACTGTTTTAACAACTCTATTTTGCAAGTAAATATATATCGGTGTCTGGATGAAGAAGTTTATAATACAGTAGGAGCTGGGAGTAGTAGTTGTGAAACAGCTGGAGGCACACTGGTTGGGAGACACTGTTTTAACAACTCTATTTTGCAAGTAAATAGATATCGGTGTCTGGATGAAGAAGTTTATGATAGGAGCTGGGAGTTGTAGTTGTGCAACAGCTGGAGGCACGCTGGTTGGGAGACACTGTTTTAACAACTCTATTTTGCAAGTAAATAGATATCGGTGTCTGGATGAAGAAGTTTATAATAGGAGCTGGGAGTTGTAGTTGTGCAACAGCTGGAGGCACACTGGTTGGGAGACACTGTTTTAACAACTCTATTTTGCAAGTAAATAGATATCGGTGTCTGGATGAAGAAGTTTATAATAGGAGCTGGGAGTTGTAGTTGTGCAACAGCTGGAGGCACACTGGTTGGGAGACACTGCTTTAACATCTTTATTTTGCAAGTAAATAGATATCGGTGTCTGGATGAAGAAGTTTCTGATAGGAATTGGGAGTTGTAGTTGTGCAACATCTGGAGGCACACTGGTTGGGAGACACTGTTTTAACAACTCTATTTTGCTAGTAAATAGATATCGGTGTCTGGGTGAAGAAGTTCATGATAGGAGCTGGGAGTTGTAGTTGTGCAACAGCTGGAGGCACACTGGTTGGGAGACACTGTTTTAACAACTCTATTTTGCAAGTAAATAGATATCGGTGTCTGGATGAAGAAGTTTCTGATAGGACCTGTAGCCATAATGTAAGCCAGGAGGACCCTGAGAGATTGGGGTGCAGCCCTGGTAGATCCCACCACTTTGCAATTAGAGAAGCACTCCAGGTTTTTAAATTTTTATTATTATTATTTGCTTGTATAGTGCAGAATAGGCTATAAAAAAATTATGTAGAGGTTCTTGTGTATGACTTGCGCTTACCTGTCTTAGCGGGTGGGGCAGGCATGGGATAGGCTCTATTATTGGATGCAAATCCATTACTGTCGGGGCATGCTGGAGTTGTAGTTTTGCAACAACTAGGAACTGTAGCTATTATGTAGGCACAGTGTGGTTATGAGGACCCTGAGTGTGTGGGTGCAACACTTTGCAATTAAAGAATTTTTTTTATTTTTTTTGCCTATATAGTGCAGAATAGGCTATAAAAATAATGTAGAGGTTCTAGTGTATGACTTGCACTTACTTGTCTTAGCGGATGTGGCCGGCATGGGATAGACTCTATGTTGGATGCAAATCTATTACTGAAATCACTTGATATTGCAGCCTTTGGCTTTGCGGAGAGAGGGTGTGATGTTTGATCACTGCACCTGGTCATCTAATGAGGCTGTTAGTGCGGGAGTTTACCCGGGTGCACTCATAAGACTCCCCATTGGGTTGAGGTCAAGTCACGTTATGTGCAGTTTTAATGCATTTTCTTATTTACAAGTGCATTTACAGTGTTTTTTTTATCTCATTCAAAATTGTTTAAGTTTTTTTTTTTTTAAAGAAAGAATAAATAAATAGGGAAGGTAGGGTACAAAAGAAAATAAGGAAGGGGAAAGGGGAAGGGAGGGAAATACACAACACCATAATGAAACAGTGAAATATACAAACAGGACCATCCATCAGCAATAACATGGTATGTGCATGAACAACAGACAGATGGGTAAAAAGCTAAGAAAAGCATAAACAGAGTACAAATCAGTAGCACAATCCCTAATAATGAAGGCAAACAATCCCTGAACACATAAGGACTCTAGACACCTATCTAGAGACTAAGTATTCAACAACAGAAAATGTGTGGTGGTGCCATGGGGGGGTGTAGAGAAATACCTTATCACTTTGTGACGCCAGAGCACCGTTAGCCTATACATGTCCGAGGTTGGAGACAGCTTCTCCTGAGCACGAAACGGGGAGTAAAGGAACACACCGATGTCAGGTTACGGATAACTGTCTTTATTTGCAGGATGCGGATGGTATTACACAGACAGTATGGTGTAGAGTGAGAGGATGCAGCATAACCCCTTGGGAGCCCTGTTGCCTTGCTGGGACTTGTGGTGCTTTCACCGAATAAATTGATACTGACTTTATAGACTTGAAGATTGATTCTGAGCCCATAGAGATAGCAGTAGCAGCAGTATACAGATAGATCTGGAGGGGAGATGTATAACTACTATATATCCTGATCACACAGAGATAGCAGCAGTAGTATACAGATAGAGCTAGAAGGGGGGGATGTATAACTGATAAATGAACCCATAGAGATAGCAGCTGCAGTATACTGGTCTGGGTGGGGAGTGATCTGGGAGCTTGCAAGAGCGAACTCTCCGGGCATGCTGAGGGTTGTAGTTTTGCAACAGCTGGAGGCACACTGGTTAGGAAACATTGCTATAGTGTATCAATATTATTTCTCCAGTATTTTTAGACCAACAACTCGACTTCGAAAATTAGCTAAATAAAATGTTCGGGATTTTTGGGTTATTGGACAGATTTGCTGCTTTCTTTCCCAGCTGGCGTCTCCACCACAGAGATATATATATACATCTATCACCGCAACATAAACCTTAAATATGGGCTAATGATAATGCAAACTTTGGCCACGACTCATGAGTGTGAATTACATCTCTATAATGCAGAGAACTCTTTATAAATCAGAATCTTATCAGCAAATGAAGATGCGTAAAGTGACCTCTGTTGGCCAGAATAATTATTACAGTTTCTTTCAGTATGAAAAAGACACAGTCATATTCCATCTCTATAAAACCTTGGTCCTCTTTTTCATGTGTGGTGCCACGGGGGTGTTAAGAGAATGCCTGATTACTTTTTGTGATGCCAGGGCACCATTATCCTATACACTATCCAAGGTTGGAGACAGCGTCTCCTGGGCCAGACACGGGGGGTAAATGAACACACCGACGTCAGGTTAAGGATAACTGTCTGACAGACAGTCAGTCTTTAGTGAGAGAATGCAGCATAACCCTGTGGGAGCCCTGTTGCCTTGCAGGGACTTGTGGTGCTTTCACCAAACAGATTAATACTGACTAAGACGGGTAGATGAATTCTGGTAGGTAGGTTTCTGTCAAGGTACTGAAGCCTTCTCCGCCGGGCATGAACTTCCACCGTGCGAGTAATCCTTGCAGAATGACCAGATGAAGAAAATTTGAGCTACTCCTTTGAGCCTCTCTTTTAGAGCACACGACACACAGCACACCTTAAAGGGGTACTCCGGTGGAAAACATTTTTTTAATCAACTGGTGCCAGAATGTTAAAGGGGTATTCCAGCATTTAAAAATTATCCACTATCTTCCATCTTGCTCCCATAGACAATGAGCGAGGAGGTAGACCCCAACCGATAAAATCTTTTGACATTTCCAAAGATTTTATGTTGTTTTTAACAGGGACACGTTGAAGGAGTGCTCTGGGTTTGACAACTTATCCATTTCCCATATTCTATCTTCCCATAGACACAGAGTGGAGAGAACTACCCCAACTGATAAAAAAAAAAGTTGGACCTGTCAAAAGTTTTTTGTTGTTTTTCACGGGTACACTTTAAAGGGGTATTCTGGCATTTGACAACTTATCTTCTATCCTATGGATCGCGGGGGTCTTAGTCATGCCCGACTGTCCCTGTGCACAGAGCTCAGTGTTGACAGTTCCCTTCCATGCATCTCTATGGGAGCGCCAGAGATACAAGAACGCTGTACTCATGTATCTCTATGGGAGCGCCAGAGATACACGAACACTGTACTCATGTATCTCTATGGGAGCGCCAGAGATACACGAACACTGTACTCATGTATCTCTATGGGAGCGCCAGAGATACACGAACACTGTACTCATGTATCTCTATGGGAGCGCCAGAGATACACGAACACTGTACTCATGTATCTCTATGGGAGCGCCAGAGATACACGAACGCTGTACTCATGTATCTCTATGGGAGCGCCAGAGATACAAGAACGCTGTACTCATGTATCTCTGGTGCTCCCATAGAGATGAATAGAGGGGACGTGTCAATAGTGTGCTCTGTGCACAGAGACAGTCGGGCACCATTTGAGAGAAGGCAGGGGGTCTCAGCAGTCTGCCCCCCCCCCCCAGTGTTCAGACACTTATTCCGTATCCTGTTGAAAGAGGATAAGTTATCAAACACCCTAGTTTCCCTTTAAGAGTATACCGATTGAAAACAACAAAAACTTTTGACATGTCAAAAGTTTTTATAGGTTGGGGATGCTCTCCCCGCTATGTGTCCATGGGAGGGTTATGTTGAAAAAAGTAATAGCCCTCACTGTATAACGTGCCAGGTTGGTATACAGTGATCTCTCAACTTACAATGGCCTCAACATACAATAGTTTCAACATACAATGGTCTTTTCTGGATCATTGTAACTTGAAACCAGACCCAACATACAATAGTTTCAACATACAATGGTCTTTTCTGGATCATTGTAACTTGAAACCAGACCCAACATACAATGTACAGACAGTCCAGATCTGCGAAACATGTCACAGCTGGAGGAACCGACCAATCAGAATGGATATTCACTGGTAAAACCCCTGTATTAGCACGTGCACTGTAGTACTGAAGCGCATGCACTGAATTCCTGTCTGGTAGCACCCCCTACAGTACAGGGAGGTATTACATGTTCAGTACTACTCTTAACCTATGTCACAGTTAGCTGCTCCTTTTGGACACCAGGTAAGGGCGGCTCCTTTTTACTTTTTTGGGAAATTGCGTGTACTGTACAGGACCCTGAAGAAACTCCTGTCCTCTACATAGACCAGTGTTTCCCAACCAGGGCGCCTCCAGCTGTTGCAAAACTACAACTCTCAGCATGCCCGGACAGCCTTCGGCTGTCCGGGCATGCTGGGGGTTGTAGTTTTGCAACAACTGGAGGCACCCTGCTTGGGAAACATGAGCCTAAACATGAGCTAAATTGCACCATACATTTTTATAGAGGTCTAAGCTTTACCTTTTTACAGTATAAGTCTGCTTATCTGCATCAATATACATTTTAAAGGGGTTATCAGAAATGTCAAAACAGAGATAATGTCTTCCAAAAAGAGCACTGCCCCTGTCCTCAGGTTGGGGTGTGGTATTGTAACTCCATTAAAGGGGTACTCCCGTGGAAAACTTTTTGTTTTTAAATCAACTGGTGCCAGAAAGTTAAACAGATTTGTAAATTACTTCTATTAAAAAAAATCTTAATCCTTCCAGTACTTTGTAGAGGCTGTATACTACAGAGGAAATGCATTTCTTTTTGGACTTCTCTTCTGTCACGACTAGTGTTGAACGGCATAGGCCATATTCGAATTTGCGATATTTCGCGAATATATGGACGAATATTCGCATATACGGAAATTTGCAGAAGCGGAAAATAATTCACATATGCGAAAATTAGCAAATGCGAAAATTCTCATAAACCTAAATTCGCTTATGCGAAAATTAGCATAAACCATAATCAGTATAAGCACAAAATTCGCATTTGCGAAAATTAGCAAGTGCGAAAATTCTCATAAACCTAAATTCGCTTATACGAAAATTAGCATAAGCCATAATTAGTATGAGCGAAAATTTGCATATGCGAAAATTAGCAAATGCGCAAATTACCATACGCCAAAATTCACATATGCGAAAATGCGGACGCCAGTCTCACACTGTAGTATTAGAACCTTTTTTACACCACACAAGCTGGAAGCAGAGAGGGATGATCACTCTGATGATTACTGTGAAAAAAAAAAAAATATATGAATATTCGTAATTACGAATAAATAGTGCTATATTCGCGAATATCTAAGGGTATAGGTAAGGGCGGCTCCTTTTTACTTTTTTGGGAAATTGCGTGTACTGTACAGGACCCTGAAGAAACTCCTGTCCTCTACATAGACCAGTGTTTCCCAACCAGGGCGCCTCCAGCTGTTGCAAAACTACAACTCCCAGCATGCCTGGACAGCCTTCGGCTGTCCGGGTATGCTGGGAGTTGTAGTTTTGCAACAGTTGGAGGCACCCTGGTTGGGAAACACTGACATAGATAGTAATTTACGGCTCCCAGCAGCTCTTTCTTACTTTTATATGTAAGGATTTGCTTTATCTGTATTAGTCATCTACTTATTTTTCTTTAATCCTCACTTTTTTTTCCCTATTTTTGGATGGTATTTTGGTGGCTTCAGAACCAATTACCAGGTTTCCATAGAGTTATGGACTCGACATACAATGGTTTCAACATACAATGGTCGTCCTGGAACCAATTAATATTGTAACTTGAGGGACCACTGTACTAACCCGATGTTCTACAGTTCCCATATGCAAAGTGCAAGAATGTGACCTCTGGACACTAAGGTTCTGTAAAAACTATTTGTGAACTTTACTGAACTCCATTTGCAAATCCAATGTAATACAGCTGATTGAATATTTTGTGGTAGGCTACAGCTTTGTCAGGAGAATGGCTATTGGTCACCGTCCCTTTAAATCCTGCTTTTATAGCAGCTTTAGGGTAGGGTCACACGTAACAGATCCGCAGCGTATTTTACACTGTGGATCTGCTGATTACTCCACCTTATATTGTGCCTCCAGCTGTTCCCCCCGGGTCCTGCTTGCAGCGGCAAATTGCTTTTTGTAAAAATAAATTCTTTAAAAATACACACAAAAAATAAATAAATAAAAAATAAAAACATATATATATATATATATATATATATATATATATATATATATATCACTTGTGTATATATCTTATCACTTTTACATTCAAGACTGGTAAAAATGCCTCCCGTATTAGGCATAGTTTTAAAGTTTTGTTCAGCACTTTCTATTCCGAAGTCTCGAAGTTTTCTCCAACAATGTCATTGTTTTCCAATTACCATTTACAACCGGAATCCCTGATTCATGACTTTAGGAAATAAAAAAGGGAAATAAATCCGCCCACCGACTGCTACCGAGAAACAAATGAGGACAGCACTAAACACAAAAAAAAGTGCGGCAAATACATCATTGGTGACCTTTAATTGTCTTCAATGGGTTTTTAATTGGAATACATTGATTGGGTAAATAAAGTATCCGAGTTGGCAATCTATAAAATGTATTACCCTTAATAAACACACTAAAGGTTTTAATTACTATTACGCTCATTGATTGCAATTAATTCAGTTAATGTTAAAGGGGTACTCCGCCCCTAGACATCTTATCCCCTATCCAAAGGATAGGGGATAAGATGTCAGTTCGCCGGGGTCCCGCTGCTGGGGACCCCGGGGATCGCTGCCGCAGCACCCAGCTGTCATTACTGCGCAGAGCGAGATTGCTCTGCACGTAATGACGGGCAATACAGGGGCCGGAGCATCGTTACGTCACGGCTCCGCCCCTCGTGACATCACGGCCCGCCCCCGTCAATACAAATCTATGGGAGGGGGCGTGGCGGTCGTCACGCCCCTTGCCATGGACTTGCATTAAGGGGACGGGCCGTGATGTCATGAGGGGCGGAGCCATGACGTCACGCTGCTCCGGCCCCTGTATCGGCCGTCATTATGCACAGAGCGAACTCGCTCTGTGCAGTAATGATGGCGGGGTGCTGCAATGGCGATCCCCGGGGTCCCCAGCAGCGGGACCGCGGCAATCTAACATCTTATCCCCTATCCTTTGGATAGGGGATAAGATGCCAGGGGCGGAGTACCCCTTTAAGGCTTATGGAGTATCCATAGAAATCTGAGTGGTATGATTTGATTGGTCTTAATATTTGGGGAGATGTGATATATTGCATATTATGCGCTTGGGTTTTATTAGTTATAACTGAAGAATAAAATGTAAAAACTAGTAATCTGTAAAAAAAATTTAAAAAAAAGTTAGAACATACCTATCGTATCACAGAAAAAAATAATAATAGTATGTTACTAACTCGGTCATGCCGATGCTTTACATGCTTTTATGTGTCTAGCTTCTGTACTTGGCTCACAAATCCCCCTGTTCTGCTGCTCACTCATTCCGACATCCTCGGCTCAGAAAGGGGTGTGTCCGAGGGAAGCACTGAGCCCGTCCTCACTTACCATGCATTCACTTCCTCCCTGAGTCTGCTGTGCTGTGCTGGGTCTCTTCATCTAATCACTGCAGGCTGCTCTGTAACCCCTTCCTCTCTGTTTTCAGACAGGAGTCTGATAGACTGGACAGGAGTGAGCACAGAGGAGTCCTAGTCCCGCCCTCACTTCCTAGACTTTGTCCATGCTTGTCCTTCAGCTGGGACAAAGATGATGATGCCTGCAGCCGGACAGGACTATGTTCTGGATGGTATGGGGGAACCCTAGTGTTTTTTAATAATCCATGATTTCAATAAAAAGGAGATAACATTTTTTAATGAAGGATATTAGAAAGGTTAATGTTTTGCCAAGTTGAACAACATATCAAATGTTTTTTATTTCGGCAGTGCTGATTAAAATGTAATTTTTTAAAAGAGAATTTTAATTTCTATTTTCAAAAACTTCCTTGAGGGGGAGGATACATATCCTTCCTGTATTGTTTGTATAGAAAGGACACTAGGGTGGGTACTAAATGAATCAATGAATCAGAATTGAACCCCTTTAGGACGCAGGGTTTTTTCATTTTTGCACTTTAGTCTTTTTCTTCCTCCCCTCAATACAGACCCATATGAGGGCTTGTTTTTTTGCAACACCAAATATACTTTGTAATGACCTCAATTATTTCATCACAAAATCTACAGTGAAACCCAAAAATCTATTTGTGGGGCAAAATTGAAAAAAAAAAAATAAACACAATTTTGTAACTTTTGGGGGCTTTTGCTTCTACGCAGTGCACTTTTCAGCAAAAATGATAAAAAAAATTATCTTCTATAGGTCCATATGGTTACAACAATTCACAAATTATATAGGTTTTATTTTGTTTTACTTCTTTAAATAATTATAAGTTTTAGTGCCAAAATTAGCATATTTAAAAATGTCCTCTTCTGACCCCTATAATTTTTTTTATTTTTCCGCATTCAGGGCTGTATGAGGGATCATTTGTTGCATCGTGTTCTGTAGTTTATATCGGTACCTTTTCTGTTTGGGCCTTTTTCACCACTCTTTATACATTTTTTTTAGGGTATAAAAAATGATAAAAAATATGCAGTTTTGGTCTTTGGTATTTTTTTTACATATGCGCCATTGACCGTCCGGTTTAATAATGCTATATTTTTATAGTTTGGACATTTAGGTATGCAGCAATACCACAAATCTTTATGTCTTTTTTATTATGGAAAAGGGGGGGTGATTCAAACTTTTATTAGGGAAGGGATTAACTCACATTTATTAACTTTTATTTATTTATTTTTTAACTTTTTTTTACACTATTTTTTAGTCCCCATAGGTAGGGGCCCTCTTGCCCTCCTCTCAGCTGATCGGAACTCTGCAGTTTCACCGCAGTGGTCCCGATGAGCACCGCTGAGCATCTGGGACAGTGTCTTTACATATTAGATTCTGCAATCAACTTTGACTGCTTTGTCTAAGGGGTTAATGCCAGGCATCACCATGATCGGTGATGTCTGGCATTAGCCATGGGTCCCGGAAGCTATCAGGGCACCTCATAGCAGGGCAGCTTTTAACATGTTTTTTTTAATTATTGCATTGCCTTAAAAAACTAACAAAATAAGTACCGTATTTATCGGGGTATACCATGCACCGGCCTATAACACGCACCCTCATTTTACCAAGGATATTTGGGTAAAAAAAGTTTTTTACCCAAATATCCAAGGTAAAATGAGGGTGCATGTGTGTGCGCGTGTATACCCTGATACACCCCCAGGAAAGGCAGGGGGAGAGAGGCCGTCGCTGCCCGCTTCTCTCCCCCTGCCTTTCCTGGGGTCTCGAGCCCTGCTGCCGGCCCTTCTCTCCCCCTGGCTATTGGTGCCGCTGCCCATTCTCTCCCCCTGACTATCGGTGCCGGCACCCCATTGCCGGCGCCTATAGCCAGGGGGAGAGAAGTGGCGCCGGCAATGGGGCAGCGGCGCCGATAGCCAGGGGGAGAGAAGGCGCCGCTGCCCCGTTGCCTCCCCCCATCCCCGGTTGTATAATTACCTGTTGCCGGGGTCGGGTCCGCGCTGCTTCAGGCCTCCGGTGTGTGTCCCATGCGTCGTTGCTATGCACTGCACGGTGCGGCGCAATGACAAGTGACGTCATTGCGCTGTGCAGCGCATAGCAACGACGCAGGGGACGCACACCGGAGGCCTGAAGCAGTGCGGACCCGACCCCGGCAACAGGTAATTATACAACCGGGGATGGGGGAGGCAACAGGGCAGCAGAGCCGACAATGGGTGCCGCTGCCCCTTCTTCTCTCGCCCTGTCCCCCGCTTCCCCATTGCCGGTGCCGCTTCTCTCCCCCAGGGGGAGAGAACGGGCAGCGGAACTGATAGCCAGGGGAGAGAAGGGTCGGCAGCAGGGCTCTAGACCCCAGGACAGGCAGGGGCAGAGAAGCCGGCAGCGCTGGTGGTCTCTGCACCTGCAAAGCCGCTGCAGTTCATTGATTTAAAGCGTCCGCTTTAAATCATTGAACTGCAGCGGCTTATCGACGTATAACACGCAGGTAGACTTTAGGCTAAAAATTTTAGCCTAAAAAGTGCGTGTTATACGCCGATAAAAACGGTATGTTAAATATTGCCACATAACTTTTCTTTTCTTCATATATGATGTTTTTCATAATCTGTCGTTTTTATCGGTTCAACAATTTGGGATTTTTCTTTTTTTTTTTACATTTACGCTGTTCACTACATGGAATCATTAACATTATGGGAGAGTTTTATCAAAACCTGTCCAGAGCAACCAATCAGATTGCTTCTTTAATTTTTTGAAGAGGCCTCTGAAAAATGAAAGAAGCGATCTGATTGGTTGCTGTGGGCAACTCAGCAACTTTTCTTCTAGACAGGTTTTGATAAATCTCCCCCTATATTTTAATAGTTCGGATATTTCCACAAACTTTATTAATTATTTTTTTTTTTTTAAATATGAGGGGGGGGGGGGGGGTCATTTTTGTTGGGAAGGGGCATATTTACATTTATTTCATATATATATATATATATATTTTTACATTCTTTAAGTCCCCTCAGGATACATGTATAGCAACCTTTTGATCGCCATTACTGTTCAGTGCTCTGCATAGCACTGATCAGTAATGCCAGCTAGCTACTTCTAAGGTCTGCCACAAGGCAGACCATAAAAGCGATTGCGGAAGTGGTCATGGAGCTGGTAAGCGGAGCTTCATCCATCATATTGACACATTGTACCACTGTGATGGTTTGATGAGTCTCTATACGCCCCCCCCCCCCCCCTTCTAATACTTCAGATGCCATGATCCAGGTTATGGAGGAGTGGGAAGGGAGATAAGAGGGGAGTGAGTTCAAAGAGCAGAGCCTTCAAAGACACTACAAGAGAACTAGCTGTAAGGCTAGGTTCAGACTACAAAATTTCCGCCCGGAGATTCCGAGTGAATCAGTTGGCGCTAGGACCGCGCGGACACTGCAGTCTCCAATAGACTGCAATGTGTTCCGCGCGGATTTCCGCCTGAAGAAAGAGCAACCCCATTCTTCAGGTGGAAATTTCCAAGCGGATTTTCCGTTCACAAATTCCGCTTCACAAATTCCGAAGTGTGAATTTGTGAACGGAAACCCATTCACTACACTATACATTTTAGCAAGCGGAATTTCCGCCTGCAATTTCAAAGTGGAATGGCAGGCGGAAATTCCGTAGTCTGAACCTAGCCTAACTATTAGATCTTATACTGATAGGTGAATCAAGATTGTGAGTCCCCATGAGGACAGGAGATGAGGACAATCTCTGTACAGCACTGTGGAATATGTCAGCTCTATATCTTAATTTTATTTTTTATTTTTTTAAAGGTCCTCCAGTGCTTTATTCAGTTTTCACAGGGGAAGACTGGTGAAAAATGCCTGGAGAAATGTGCCGATGATCCAAGATGGCTGCGGCCATCATCACAACTAGAGATGAGCGAACTTACAGTAAATTCGATTCGTCACAAACTTCTCGGCTCGGCAGTTGATGACTTTTCCTGCATAAATTAGTTCAGCTTTCAGGTGCTCCTGTGGGCTGGAAAAGGTGGATACAGTCCTAGGAGACTCTTTCCTAGGACTGTATCCACCTTTTCCAGCCCACCGGAGCACCGGAAAGCTGAACTAATTTATGCAGGAAAAGTCAGCAACCGCCGAGCCGAGAAGTTCGTGACGAATCGAATTTACTGTAAGTTCGCTCATCTCTAATCAGAACATGCGTAGTAGGAGTTAATATGGAGCGGGGAAGCAGAGGGGATAAGATATCTCAGGACCAGAGTACCCCTTTAAGTCTTCTAAATAGACACCGTGGCCTGCACTAAAGTGTCTCTACATACTGCAAAACCCAGCAAGCCTGCGAGGCCCCCCCTGTGTCACTGGTCACCTCCTTGGGATATTGGCTGTACTGCATAGACTGTATCATCTGTCTATCCTCAGTAAAGCTACCGTTGTACCTAACTTGGCATCAGTTACTTCATTGCCCCCCGTGCCTAGCCCAGGACCAGCGGTAATAACTTTGGGTGGTTAAGGCTAAACCACACCCTGGCGTCATGACAAGAAGGGGTTAATAACATCTGCCCTAGGGTTATAACAGCAACCCTGCATTGCACCCTGCTGACACCACAACAGCATTGCAGTATTTTCGGCAGAGGACACCGAATTGGAGGTGTTACTGGAACAATGACTACAGTTTTTTTTTATTTTTTATTTTTTTTTCAGCCATATTGACCCATATGTACCGTATTTTTCGCCCTATAGGACGCATCGGCGTATAAGACGCACCCAATTTATAGGTGCAAAATCTAAAAAAAATAAAGATTCTGAACCCAACAGTGGTCTTCAACCTGCGGACCTCCAGATGTGGCAAAACTACAACTCCCAGCATGTCCGGACAGCCAACGGGCATGCTGGGAGTTGTAGTTTTGCAACATCTGGAGGTCCGCAGGTTGAAGACCACTGGATAGGAGGTAATACTCACGTGTCCCCGCCGCTCCGGACCCGTCACCGCTGCCCTGGATGTCGCTCCATCGCTGTCACCGCGTCCCCGTGGTGTCCCCGATGCTCCGGACATCTTCTTCCCCGGGATCCACTCTCTCCGTCGCCGTCATCACGTCGCTACGCACGCCGTCCCGTCATCCAATAGGAGCGGCGTGCGTAGTGACGTGATGACGTCGAAGGAGAGCGTCGGCCAAGCAGGGGATCCCACCACGGAGCAGGCAAGTAAGGTCCTGTAAGCTGTTCGGGACCGCCACGATGTCACCACGGCGGTCCCGAACAGCCCAACTGAGCAGCCGGGTTAGTATCACTTTCCCTTAAGACACGGCGGTCAGCTTTGATCGCTGCGTCTGAAGGGTTAATACAGGGCATCACCGCGATCGGTGATGTCCTGTATTAGCCGCGGGTCCCGGTCGTTGATGGCCGCAGGGACCACTGCGATAGGCGTGTATTCGCCGTATAAGACGCACCAACTTTCCCCCCCCCAGTTTTGGGGAAGAAAAAGTGCGTCTTATACGGTGATAGAAAAAGAATATATATATATATATATATATATATATATATATATATATATATGTATATATAAAATGTGTGGAAAGCAAAGGGGGGACAAATCTGTAGTTTTTTCATCAATTCATCCAAAACTTAAGTTAATATGCACATTTTTCAGGAGTCCTATTTACAAAAGAAACACATGAATTGCATTGTTACTGTCTCAAACAAGCCATGAAACGCGTTTCACGAGAAAATGGGTTGTCTCTTTGAAGTGTGATAATAAGAGGCCTGCACGGCACTGTGGCCTAGCCAGGCAGTGAACCGGCTAATCTTTCAAACCCACAATTCTATTTTACTTAGCTCCCTATGTAGCCGAGCAACCGCTTCCAATGAATACCGCCTGGGATGTCTGTTAGAAGTCTGTTCCAATCCTTGCAAGCAACTAAGCATAAATGTTCTAGATAGTTGAAATAACCACATCAAAGTCTGCGGCTCTGTAGAACGGCTCATGCCCTAAACTGACCTGCATTGTGCCCCTTGTTGCTGTCGTTCTTGATGTCAGTCCCCGCAGCCCAAGGTATTGGACGGATTTGTAACAAACCTGGTCTCTCTGGACACCATCCCAGAACATCATTAAGGCAAAAGATTAACATCTCAATTTACGTATCTTTCCCGGTACAGCGCATGTAAATAAACAAGGCTCCGCGGCAAAGATTTATGCAAATATCTGAAACAAACAAATAATATAAAAAAATCAAGGTCATGTCAAGGATACGGTGAGGAATACAAGTCGTATTGTAAACCCAGGGTAAATGCTTTATTATGCCTCATGTTATTTATATATTCAGCCTCCTGAATGGTGAGTAATGCAAAGCAGCATTTTGTTTTTCATGCCGACTCTGATGTGACAGGAAGCGACGTTAAAAATAATGAAGCGTTTGCTCTAATCGGCATTTTTACTAATGCACAATGTTGGCGGGCTAATAATTCTGTAAAGCATGAGCGCAGGGCCTAAATCAATTCTGTGTTTAGGATTTCAGACAATTCTCAGATCGTGGCGTGCAGCATGCTGTGATCCGAATACATGCAGTGGTGATCCTTCTTAGCCAACAATTGACTGAGCAGTCATTTCCTATTTTGCATGTCAGAGCGGTCACATGGGCATAGGCTCCTATGTCATTAGGACGTGACCACTTTGAAGAGGATATGCTTATTCAGAAATGGGTGGGCATATGGTAGCGGAGGGGCGGAGGTAGGGAAGCTCCCACCTCCATTGCGCAAAGAAGGGTATTTGCATATTAGCATTGGAGGTTCTAAGTCTACAACAAGACTAAGGGTTGGAATGAGTATTACATCATTTTACCAGATTCACCGGCACTATAACTCTGTGTATTGGGTTTAGTGCTGGCTGGTCTTCACCTTGATGATGAAGCAGGCCATCTTCCTCACGGCCCCCAGGCTCAGTTCTCCAGTCTTGGGCAGTAGGACGGGCTCAGAGAGTGGCCGGGGCCTGCAGGGCTGAGAAGCTGGATTAGCTAGGAGGCTCAGAGACACCAGGAGAGGAGCGGGGGCACAGGTCACCAACATAGTGGCACACCGACACTACTTGGCATCCGGCTACATGGTGTTCCAGCAGCTAAGCCACACTCCAAACACACTTCTCCCCCACCCTTCTACTGCCCACCTTCATTTCTGTACCCCATTAACTGATGCCCTAGGCATTGGCCTTGTTGGTAAATACACCACCTTCACCAAGACCAAAGATGAATTAAGACCAAAAAATGGGCCAGGGACATTACTAGTAATTAGTAGAGGTCGATGTAAAGTTCTAAAATCAGTAGAGGAAATCTAGCGACAGGCTTCACACATTGTGATGTTTATCCAGGAGAACTTAGAGTCAGCCATCAGCTCCTCCATCTTGTGCAACTTCCAGAAGCCAGTCAGAAAGGGTGGGCGAATGGCAAGACTTCTAACGATCACTGTCCTCGCCGTCGGAAGTAAAAATCTAAGTAGGAATTAAGCCCACCAACTTGGGATCCCAGCGATACAGAAAGAAGAAGGGGGGACGGGTCTAGCGAAAGGGCAATAGAATTGATAAGTTGGATAAGTTCAAGGACATATGTCTAAAATCATTGAAGTTTAGGACAGGTCAGCCAAGTGTGTGACATGGGTACAGCCCCAGCAGCTATCCGGTACAGATGTGGAAGAGGAGAAATGGAACCCTGCGCCATCAAGTCAGGATTCTGTAATTTGTCTAGTAGGCTTTGTAAGAGATAGCAGTTATTTGACACAAGACTAAAGCCCTTTGCCAATCTCTGCTGTCAATGGAATGACCCGGTTCCCTCTCCCAACTGCTGAGAAAGAGAAGTGAAGGATTTCTTAAAGAATCCAGGAAGAGATTGTACAGAACACTAACCAGTCTTAGCACTGGCCATGTGAGTTCCTCTAATAGTTTAAGAGGTCGCTGTTGTTTCAATATGTCTCAGCTGGGCATATTGGAATACTAGAGAGGGAACACGGTCTAGTAGTTTAATCACTTTTCATGTTTAACAGGACAGATTTTCCTGGGTCTAGCTTCTGTATTTGACTCACAAATCCCTCTGTTCTGCTGCTCACTCATTCTGACATCCACTGCCCAGGAAGGGGCATGTATGAGGCAAGCACTGAGCCCGCCCTCATTCACCATGCATTCACTTCCTCCCTGAGTCTGCTGTGTTTGTTCAATTACAGTAGGCTGCTTTGTAACACCCTCCTCTCTGTTTTCATGCTGCAGTCTGACAGGACAGGAGTGAGCACAGAGGGTTGCTAATCCCACCCTCACTTCCTGGTGCCGCAGCCGAACAGGATTATATTCTGGATGCTATGGGGACCCCTAGTGGTCTTTTTTTTATAAGCCATCATTTCAATAAAAAGGAAAGAAAATTTTTCTTATGAAGTATATTAGGTTAATGTTTAGGTTAATGTTTTGCCAAGATGTACAACATATAAAAAGTTTTTGATTCTGAGCGTGCCCATTTAAAGTAGTACTCTGGCGGAAAACATTTTTTTTAAAATCAACTGGTATCTAGAAAGTTAAACAGATTTGTAAATTTCTTCTATTTAAAAATCTTAATCCTTCCAGTACTTATCAGCTGCTGTATGCTCCAGAGGAAGTTGAGTTGTTCTTTTCTGTCTGACCACAGTGCTCTCTGCTGACACTTCTGTCCATGTCAGGAAGTGCCCAGAGCAGGATAGGTTTGCTATGGGGATTTGCTCCTGTTCTGGACAGTTCCTGACATGGACAGAGGTATCAGCAGAGAGCACTGTTATCAGACAGAAAAGAAATTCAAAAAGAAAAGAACTTCCTTTGGAGCATACAGCAGCTGATAAGAATGGGAAGGATTAAGATTTTTAAATAGAAGTAATTTTCAAAACTGCATGCATGGAATAGGCATAAGGCTATCCTTCATATAAGATAGGGCCAGGGACTATTGATAGGATTCAGATTATTGGGCAGACTAGATGGGCTGAATGGTTCTTATCTGCCGACACATTCTATGTTTCTATCTCTAACTTTCTGGCACCAATTGAGTTACGGAAAAAAAAAAAAGTTTTCCACTAAAGCATCCCTTTAAATTCCTTAATCTGACCCCACCCCTTGTGTTTCATGGAAGAGGTACAGCTAGTAATATATTCTGTAGAAAAATACTCAACCCTCCCCAATGTGTCTGTAATGTATAACTAGCAGCGGGCAGCGTTATTGAGTACCGGCCTTTGATTATCATGCTGGTGAGAATGTACCGCACGCTAGCCGGCTGATTACCGTGCGAGATTTTGATTTACCGCGCTAAACATCCTCATAAGCATAGCAATCAACCTGTTAGCCTATGGAGAAGCAAAATTTATAAAGCACCCGCCATAAAATGTGTGAGATACTAGATAAAGACCTAAATATGTATATAAATCATGTATATACGTCTATATCGGATGCATCCAGCTGAAATACAAAGAATTCATTAATATCAAAATACCGCCACTGAATCTCCAGGGGACGGCAGAATATATGGTTATATGTCAGTAACTGGATCTATGGTAACAGATGTCTGCCCTTGCTTTATACATAGGGGAATGGCTGCCTAAAATCTTCCTCCTAGACTATAATAAGTGAATTTATTAACAGTCCTATTCACAAAATATTAAAAAGCTTGTAGGATTCTATTGTGGATGACTGCAGATGTCCTTTACAGAGTCGCACTGCAGTGGTCTCCAAACCGGATCCTCCCGCTGTGGCAAAACTACAACTCCCAGCCAAAGGCTGTCCGGGCATGCTGGGAATTGTAGTTTTGCAACAGCTGGAGGCACAATGTTTGGAAAACACTGCATTAGTGGAAGCCTGCGTTCACACAGCGTTTTTGTCTCCATTGCAGTACATTTAATTTTGCTACATACAAACTAAACGTTTAATATATTGTTCCTTATGTAATTAGAAGATACTTTGCTATTTACTTGCTGCTAAAATTCTCAACCTTTATATGTTTTAATGTGATGGAAAAAACGACCACTAGGTGGCTCTGTTCTGCTTCCTGCACAAGTCAAACAGTTAGTTTGGTCTCCTCCCGACCTGGCAGGAGACCAAACTCAGGAAGTGCGTGCGGGGCATGGCGAGGCACAGCTCTTGCAGGCTCAGCGATGTCACGCCTGCTGGAAAACGCCCACTTTCTCCTGCCAGGAGCTCACAGAATGTGAGCAAGGGGAAAGGTCTGATACACAGCTTTTTAAAGCCCGGAACACATTTTTAAAGGGGATCAAAAAAACTAGACACAATGGCTCATAGTCTATGAGATAATGGCATTAGAAGCCTGTGTAAGAGCCCCACTGTTTCCTAAATCAAATCCTAAAGTCCTGGGGTACCAATTTAAAATATAACTTTTAATAATACTTGATAAAATGTATAGACACAAGTAATAAATCATAAACACCTCTAAAGTGCATAGATCACCATAATAGATAAAGTAAGGTGAAAAAATCCACACAATCAATAATATATTGCACGTAGTCCGATATTGCACTTGCACATTCCTATGCCCATAAGCTCGTAATCAGTCATGAATTATCAGTCAATCAATCTAAACATGATTCTAAACATACAAGCAGTATGGTGCATAGACCGGGGGTAAATTGCACATGTGCCCAACAAAAAATTACACAGATAATGGTAATAGAAGTGGGGGGATATCCAAAAAAGCAGTGGCTTATATTAGGAAACTAGCTGGGAAACCGTATATGTATCTCTCCCTATGTTCCCTATCAATCCCTATAGTGTAGTGCAAGACTCCCTATTCTATATGCACCCTAGCTGTGTGGCACGTAACTGGGGCACTCGCCCTAGAAAGGGCGACCCCCGTGCCTCAGGAACCTGTTTCCTACTCTGTACTGTCCCTGATTTCATACACAGTAATACAGTAATAGGGTGCAAAGAATAAAAGTGCAGAGTGCTGTTCAGTGCAATAAACCTGACTGACGCTGCAGTCAGGTTTATTGCACTGAACAGCACTCTGCACTTTTATTCTTTGCACCCTATTACTGTATTACTGTGTATGAAATCAGGGACAGTACAGAGTAGGAAACAGGTTCCTGAGGCACGGGGGTCGCCCTTTCTAGGGCGAGTGCCCCAGTTACGTGCCACACAGCTAGGGTGCATATAGAATAGGGAGTCTTGCACTACACTATAGGGATTGATAGGGAACATAGGGAGAGATACATATACGGTTTCCCATCTAGTTTCCTAATATAAGCCACTGCTTTTTTGGATATCCCCCCACTTCTATTACCATTATCTGTGTAATTTTTTGTTGGGCACATGTGCAATTTACCCCCGGTCTATGCACCATGCTGCTTGTATGTTTAGAATCATGTTTAGATTGATTGACTGATAATTCATGACTGATTACGAGCTTATGGGCATAGGAATGTGCAAGTGCAATATCGGACTATGTGCAATATATTATTGATTGTGTGGATTTTTTCACCTTACTTTATCTATTATGGTGATCTATGCACTTTAGAGGTGTTTATGATTTATTACTTGTGTCTATACATTTTATCAAGTATTATTAAAAGTTATATCTTAAATTGGTACCCCAGGACTTTAGGATTTGATTTACATTTTTAAAGGGGTACTATCGTGGAAAACCTTTTTTTTTTTTATTAACTGGTGCCAGAAAGTTAAACAGATTTGTAAATTACTTCTATTTAAAAATCTTAATCCTTCCAGTACTTTTTAGGGGCTATAAACTACAGAGGAAATGCTTATCTTTTTAGATTTCTCTGATGTCATGACCACAGTGCTCTCTGCTCACCTCTGCCGTCCATTTTAAGAACTGTCCAGAACAGGAGAAAATCCTCATAGCAAACATATGCTGCTCCGGACAGTTCCTAAAATGGACAGCAGAGGTCAGCAGAGAGCACTGTGGTCATGACATCAGAGAAATCTAAAAAGTAAACCATTTCCTCTGTAGTATATAGCCCCTAAAAAGTACGGGAAGGATTAAGATTTTTAAATAGAAGTGATTTACAAATCTGGTATATAAAAACAGGCAAGAAAGGGGAGAGCACACTAAGGGCATATATCACCTGAACTGCAATGTGACCAAACCTCGGTACCTGTCTTCGTGTCTCCTGCGGGGTGCACACACACACAAGTGTAAAGTATCAAAGAGGTACACAAAGACAAAACATAGGTGCACTGACCGCTCGGCGGAGACTGTAGCGTGTAGGGGTCCGGTTCACCGGGAGCTGGATCTCAGCAACGGCACAGGAAGTATGGCGCTCAGAGGCTACGCTGGCAGTTTCGCACGTGAGTGCATGCTTTGTCCGGCCTCCGAGGCCGGACGAAGCATGCACTCACGTGCGAAACTGCCAGCGTAGCCTCTGAGCGCCATACTTCCTGTGCCGTTGCTGAGATCCAGCTCCCGGTGAACCGGACCCCTACACGCTACAGTCTCCGCCGAGCGGTCAATGCACCTAAGTTTTGTTTTTTTGTACCTAATTTACAAATCTGTTTAACTTTCTGGCACCAGTTGATTTAAAAAAAAAAAAAAAAGAGTTTTCCACGGTAGTACCCCTTTAAAGGAGTACTCTGGCGCGCACTTTTTTCCTTTTATCCCGTCCGGGCTGCAAAATAAAAGAAAACACACTTTCTCTTACCTGCCAACGAGCCCCCGGAGCTCCGGTACACTCCGGTACAGGTGTTCGGTCCCCAAGCTGTATTCTCCTTACTTCCTGTTAGCCCGGCACGTCACACGGAGCTTCAGCCTATCACTGGCCGAGACGGGACATCGCTGCGGCCGGTGATAGGCTGAAGCTCCGTGTGACGTGCCGGGCTAACAGGAAGTAAGGAGAATACAGCCCGGGGACCGAACACCTGTACCGGAGTGTACCGGAGCTCTGGGGGCTCGTTGTAAGAGAAAGTGTGTTTTCTTTTATTTTGCAGCCCGGATGGGATAAAAGGAAAAAAGTGTGCGCCGGACTACTCCTTTAAGGGCAGGAGGGGTGTTAGGAGTAGTTAGGGAATATAATCTGAGTTAGTTTAGCAAATATGATTTGATGACAGGTAACAAAAAAGTATTCTTTGCAATGTTTTTTTTTTTCTTATATCATATAGCATCCATTTTTGCATCCCGTCAATGTATAGTTTTTTTAAGCAGAAAGGCAATGTGAACACAGCCAAAGCCTTTTTTTTTATATCCAGAAGCATTTCTTGGCTTATGCAATCTCCTTTTACCTCTTGGACCCATCTCAAACATGAGAGAGGATACAAGAGAACAGCAGTCAGCCAATCATGTCGCAAAGATATCCCCCCAAAAATACAGCTGAATTCCAAAGCTAAAGAAAGATTCCTACTGCTAGATAAATTGGTTATCTGCAACTTCAGTGCATCAGTTATATAGAGAGTGTGGATTTATCTTGCTACCCGCAGTCTCTTCCAAACTTAATGTGGTATTGTATATTTAATACCGTACACAGAAAAGTTATAGCTGAATAGAATCAGCAGAATTCTTAGCAGGAGTCTATGAATTAGAAATGGCTGATGGCCGACCTCAGATCTGTAGCAGTGAAAATCTGCATTTACAGGGTATATTAAAGAGGCACTCTGGAGGGAAAAAAAATGTTTTCGAATCAGCTGGTGCCAGAAAGTTATACAGATTTGTAAATGACTTCTATTTAAAAATCGAATTCCTTCCAGTACATATCAGCTGCTGTATACTCCAGAGGAAGTTGTGTAGTTCTTTCCAGTCTGACCACAGTGCTCTCTGCTGGCACCTCTGTCTGTATCCGGAACTGTCTGGAGCAAGAGAGGTTTGTTATAAGGATTTGCTCCTGCTCTGGGCAGTTACTGACACGGACAGAAATGGCAGCAGAGAGCACTGTGGTCACACTGGAAAGAACTACACAACTTCCTCTGGAGCATACAGCAGCTGATATGTACTGGAAGGATTGAGATTTTTAAATAGAAGTAATTTACAAATCTGCATAACTTTCTGGCACCAGCTGATTCGAAAAAATATTTTTCCTCCAGAGTGCCTCTTTAATATACCCTGTAAATGCAGATTTTCACTGCTACAGATCTGAGCTCGACCATCAGCCATTTCTAATTTATAGACTCCTGCTAAGAATTCTGCTGATTCTATTTGGCTATAACTTTATTGTGTTCGGTATTAAATATCCAATACCACTGTGGTCACACTGGAAAGAACTACACAACTTCCTCTGGAGCATACAGCAACTGATAAGTACTGGAAGAATTAAACACTTTGAAGAGAAGTAATTTACAAATCTGTATAACTTTCTGGTGCCAGTTGATTCAAAAGCATTTTTTTCCCACCGGAGTATCCCTCTAATTCCTCTTGTTATTCATATTTATGTATAGTGGAGCTTAAAGGGGTACTCCAGTGAAAACCTTTTTTCTTTTAAATCAACTGGTGGCAGAAAGTTAAACATATTTGTAAATTACTTCTATTAAAAAATCTTAATCCTTCCTGTACTTATTAGCTGCTGAATACTACAGAGGAAATTTTTTTTCTTTTTGGAATGCTCTCTGATGACATCACGAGCACAGTTCTCTCTGCTGATGTTATTATAATAATAATGCTTTATTTATTGTTGTCCTTAGTGGGATTTGAACACAAGTCCCCAGCACTGCAAGGCAGCAGTGCTAACCACTGAGCCACCATGCTGCCCTTAGCATACATCTGCTATGCATGGTTACAAACATGGACAGAGTTGTCAGCAGAGAGCACTGTGCTCGTGATGTCAGCAGAGAGCACTGTGTTCAGAAAAGAAAATAATTTGCTCTGTACTATTCAGCAGCTAATAAGTACTGGAAGGATTAAGATTTTTAATAGAAGTAATTTACAAATCTGTTTAACTTTCTGGCACCAGCTGATGTAAAAAAAGAAAAAAGTTTTTCACCGTAGTACCCCTTTAAGGGATACAGTCATGGCCGTAAATGTTGGCACTCCTGAAATTTTTCAAGAAAATGAAGTATTTCTCACAGAAAAGGATTGCAGTAACATGTGTTTTGCTCTACACATGTTTATGCCCTTTGTGTGTATTGGAACTAAACCAAAAAAGGAAGGAATCAAAGCAAATTGGACATAATGTCACCAAACTCCAAAAATTGGATGAACAAAATTATTGGCACCCTTTCAAAATTGTGGAAAAATAAGATTGTGCATGTGATGCTCCTTTAAACTCCTATAAAAATCACACCTGAAAGCAGATAAAAAGGAGAGAAGATCACTTAGTCTTTGCATTGTGTGTCTGTGTGTGCCACACTAAGCATGGAACACAGAAAGAGAAGAGAACTTGAGAACCAAATTTTTTGAAAAATATCAACAATCTCAAGGTTATAAGTCCATCTCCAGAGATCTAGATTTGCCTTTGTCCACAGTGCGCAACATTATCAAGAAATTTGCAACGCATGGCATCTGTAGCTAATCTCCCTGGGCATGGACAGAAGAGAAAAATTTATGAAAGGTGTCCACACAGTGTAGTCCGAATGGTGGATAAGCAGCCCCAAACAAGTTCCAAAGATATTCAAGCTGTCCTGCAGGCTCAGGGAGCATCAGTGTCAGCGCGAACTATCCGTCAAAACGCTATGGCAGGAGACCCAGGAGGACCCCACTGCTGACACAGAGACATAAAAAAGCAAGACTACATTTTGCCAAAATGAACTTGAGTGAGCCAAAATTCTTCTGGGAAAACGTCTTGTGGACAGATGAGATTAAGATAGAGCTTTTTGGTAAAGCACATCATTCTACTGTTTACCGAAAACGGAATGAGGCCTACAAAGAAAAGAACACAGAACCTACAGTGAAATATGGAGGAAGTTCAATTATGTTTTGGGTTGTTTTTCTGCCTCTGGCACTGGGTGCCTTTAATGTGTACAAGGCATCATGAAATCTGAGGATTACCAATGGATATTGGGTTGCACTGTACAGCCCAGTGTCAGAAAGCTGGGCTGAGATCTTGGGTCTTCCAGCAGGACAATGACCCAAAACATACCTCAAAAAGCCCCCAGAAATGGATGGCAACAAAGCACTGGAGAATTCTGAAGTGGCAGCAATGAGTCCAGATCTAAATCCCACTGAACACTGTGGAGAGATCTTAAAATTGCTGTTGGGAAAAGGCACCTTCCAATAAGAGAGACCTGGAGCAGTTTGCAAAGGAAGAGTGGCCCAACATTCCGGCTGAGAGGTGTAAGAAGCTTATTGATGGTTATAGGAAGCGACTGATTTCAGTTAATTTTTTTCTAAAGGGTGTACAACCAAATATTAAGTTAAGGGTGCCAATCATTTTGTCCAGCCCATTTTTTGAGTTTGGTGTGACTTTATGTCAATTTGCTTTTTTTCCTCCCTTTTTTGGTTTAGTTCCAATACACACAAAGGGATTAAACATGTGTATAGCAAAACATGTGTTACTGCAATCCTTTTCTGTGAGAAATACTTCATTTTCTTGAAAAATTTCAGGGGTGCCAACATTTACGGCCATGACTGTAGATAGTGTGGGAAATTAACTCTGTAGAACCAAATAGCGGCAAACTACAGGTCAAAGACAGGGACATGGAAGTAATGTTAAATAATTAAATACTACTTGTCAAATGCTAAGTTGCTAACTATACAGTTCAGTTCCTTGTATATACAGGTGGCTTACTACCAGCCACCCATTAAAACAGTCAACGCATGTGTTACTCACCCTTTTGAAGCTGCAAACCACTGTATTTAAACTCTCATCAGTACTGAAGGTTTCTCGCAGCCTTATTTGCAGACAGACTCTCATTAACTTTTAAAGCCCAGTGATGGGTTGATCTGGCTGAAAACCTGTAATGGCCCAGGAATGGGAATGAAAGAGGATGGAAGGCCCTACTACCAAACCTACCTTTCATCCCATATAAATTCAGGCCTGATAACCAGACTTACCAGGAAGTCCCTAGGAAGATGACTTTCACCAGGATTTAGCTATCCCTGGACTTCCCATATCTCACTCAGCTTTTCCTGGATGAAATATGTGCTTCCTAAAACCTGGTATTCACATAAGACAGGAAATATGATCCCCGACCACCATTCTTGATAGATAGATATGAGATAGACAGGTAGACAGATATGCATGAGTATGCATATTTTCTTTGATCTTTTCTTTTTGAGGATTTACATTCAAACTGTACTGCCATTTTACAGTACAAAAAAGGTAGAGAATAATCCGGCAAAAAAAAAAAATAAAATATATATATATATATATATATATATATATATATATATATATATGTATTAACACAACATAAAAGTAGAAGAACTACCTGCTTTGACATTCCGTTAGTGTTTTTGCGCAGCGAACACCCAAGGGCCGTAGCATTAAAACTCTGTTGCTTGTGATAAGGTCATAGACCGGGAGATAGCTCAGTGTACAAGCTGAATAGAAAAACATAAATAATTTTACCCAAAGGTAAAATACATAAACCTGAAGCAAAGGGCTGCCCGTGGAGGCGCACCTGAGAGGTAGATGGCAACAGAGCCTGACACGTCGTTAGAACAGCGAGATGATTACTGAGCGTCTCCGCTGCGCCCTCTGACCCCACATCTGAGATTGCTAAAAAGTTATATGGTCACTGATTACTGATGGAAAAGTTTGTACGGCTTAAAAGCCACTTCAGAAAGTCGTACATAATGGCCTCCATTTGTTCATCCAAGACAGCGAAAGGCACCAAAGAGAGTGTTCTTTCTCTGAAGGACATTCAAGGTCAATATAGTACATGGTGCACAACTTCCAGGGGTCGCAACAGCAGAGCAGACGGCTGGTTTTATTTATTTTTTTCTGTCTCAAACAATGCTAAGAAATGTTTTAGTGAGATGTTTGATTCAGATATTACAAAATAATGGAGTTTATAATGTACAACTTCAGATGTAGCTATGGCTGCATATGTTGAATGATGTACTGATGAAGGAAAATGACATTAAAATAAAAGAATTAAAGTTCCTTTTACCATAAAAGTAAAAATAAATAAATAATAATAATAAAAAATAACTTTCTAAAATCCACAATCTAAAGCAGTCCCCAAACTCCTGCTTGAATGGGGGGGGGGGGGGGGGGGGGGCACTGTGCATTCACAACTGCTGCTCCATGCATTGTCTATGGGAGTCCTGAAGATAGTTCCGAGTGCTGTACTCTTCGGCACTCCCTTACTCCATGTTCACTTGGATGATTTCGTGTGGAATTTCACACATTCTGCACATTTAAATAATCTGGGTGGTGCTAGGACTGCATGGAAATGCACCATCTCATAGAGGGCATTGCATTTCCGAGCAGAAGTTGCAGAAAGAGTGGATATTACTATTATTTCTGCCGACATCGGAAATTCCGCCACGTGCAGCAGAATCCCATTTAAATCGGTAATGTTGCTGTGTGAACATAGCCTCAGAACAGTGGTCTAAAACTGTGGCCCTCCAGTTGTTGAAAAACTTCAACTCCAAGCATTCCCGGACACATGACCAGGGACAACAAAGGATCCTAATCTGGAACATTGTGATTTATTCGTACTGGAAATGTATCAGAAATTGTATAATGTTTCATTATATGCCTTCAAAAAAGCATAATTTTTGGAAAATAATTTTAAAAAGCTTAAAGGGGTACTCCGGTGAAAACCTTTTTTCTTTTAAATCAACTGGTGGCAGAAATAGACATATTTGTAAATTACTTCTATTAAAAAATCTTAATCCTTCCAGTACTTATTAGCTGCTGAATGCTACAGAGGAAATTCCTTTCTTTTTGGAACACTGATGACATCATGAGCACAGTGCTCTCTGCTGACATCTCTGTCTATTTTAGCAACCATGCATAGCAGATGTATGCATAGCAGATGCATAGCAGATGCATAGCAGATCTAAGCTAAGGGCAGCATGGTGGCTCAGTGGTTAGCACTGCTGCCTTGCAGTGCTGGGGATTTGGGTTCAAATCCCACTAAGGACAACAATAAATAAAGCGTTATTATTATTATAATAACGTCAGCAGAGAGAACTGTGGTCGTGATGTCATCAGAGAGCATTCCAAAAAGAAAATAATTTCCTCTGTAGTATTCAACAGCTAATAAGTACAGGAAGGATTAAGTTTTTTTAATAGAAGTAATTTAAAAGAAAAAAGGTTTTCATCGGAGTACCCCTTTAAGTCCTCAAGTGCAGTGTGTTTTTTTTTTTTTTCAACTTGTTAGTTACCCCCCTGGTACCATCCATTTACCAATAACTATATATGTTGCTGTAACTATGAAATTAACTTGGCCTTAAAGGGGTTCTCCACCCCTAAACATCTTACCCCCTATCCAAAGAAAGGATAGGGGATAAGATGTCTGATCGCAGGGTCCAGCCACTGGGACCCCTGCAATCTCCGTGCGGGCACCCCAGAATTCTGAACATTTTGTTCAGAACACTGAGTTCCGGCGGCAGTGGTTGGACACTCCCTCCATTCATGTCTATGGGAGGGGGCATGGAGGGGGCACGGAGATTGCGGGGTTCCAGTGGCTGGACCCTTGTGATCAGACTTCTTATTTCCTTTGGAAAGGAAATAAGATGTTTTGGGGCTGAGTTCCCCTTTAGACTGCTCAGAGGTCCATAGATACACTCCAAGGTGACCGAACAGTGTTATACAGGGCTTCTTACGGGCTCTTAGACTGTGTTATGCAACTTTTTCTGGGTATCCGGTAACATGCAGGTTTGGTCAGAACCAGAACTTTTTGCCAGAGTTCGGCAACTTTGCTCATCTCTTATTGAGACTTATTTTCAGGAAATGCTTCTTCAGAAATACAGTAAGAAAACCCTCCTTAGTGCACTTTCTTGGTTGCTCGCAAGAGATACCTTAGAAGAAGCTTAGTGGTTCATGGGAAAACAACTATGCAAATGATCACTCCTACAGAAGGAAGAGATCCACTCTAGTGTTGAGCGGCATAGGCCATATTCGAATTTGCGAATATTCGCGAATATATGGACGAATATTCGTAATATATTCGCGAATATTCGCATAGTCGTTATATCCGCGTTTTATTTTCGCATATGCGAACATTCGCGTATGCGAAAATTTACAGATGTGAAAATTAGCATATACAAAATTAGCATAAGGTAAAATTCGCATATATGAAAATTCGCATATGCTAATTTTTGCATATGCTAATTTTCGCATACGCAAATTTTCGCATATACGCATTTTCGCACGCCAGTCTCACACAGTAGTATTAGAGCCTTCTTTACACCACACAAGCTGGAAGCAGAGAGGGGTGATCACTGTGATGTGTACTGTGAAGAAAAAAAAAAAAAAAAAAAAAAAAAAACGAATATTCGTAATTACGAATATATAGCGCTATATTCGCGAAATTCGCGAATTCGCGAATATGCGATATTCGCGAATAATATTCGAATTGCGAATATTCGCGAGCAACACTAATCCACTCTCAATACTGGTTGTTCCACAGAGAAGCCTAAGGGTACGTTCACAGGAGCGGACCCACAGCATATTTTACGCTGCAGATCCGCCGCTGGATGACCCCTGTATGGTGGCTTTACACGTGCCCGCTCAGAGCGGCAATACGAGCAGACACACTGCTATGTGCAAGTCGCAGCACGCATGCGTGGCAACTCGCATATAGCAGTGTGTCTGCTCATAGCGGTGTATTGCCGCTCTGAGCGGGCACATGTAAAGCCACCATGCAGCGTAAAATATGCTGTAGGTCCGCTCTATGAACATACCCTAAGGGTCTATTCACACAGCAGAATTTCCGCTTGTGGAATTCCACCTCAAATTAAAGCCCATAGACTTCTATGGGATTCCGCGCTCCCATTCACACTTCTGAATTTCTGCTTGTGGAACTCTGCAAGCGGAAATTCAGCTGTGTGAATAGACCCTTAGAGATAGCTTAAAGGGGTATTCCAGGCCAAAACTTTTTTTTTATATATCAACTGGCTCCGGAAAGTTAAACAGATTTGTAAATGACTTCTATTAAAAATCTTAATCCTTCCAATAGTTATTAGCTTCTGAAGTTGAGTTGTTGTTTTCTGTCTAACTGCTCTCTGATGACTCACGTCCCGGGAGCTGTGCAGTTCCTATGGGGATATTCTCCCATCATGCACAGCTCCCGGGACGTGACATCATCATTGAGCAGTTAGACAGAAAACTTCAGAAGCTAATAACTATTGGAAGGATTAAGATTTTTGCCTGGAATACCCCTTTAATAACTCCGACACCAAGTTACGGACAACGGTAGCTTTACTGAGGGGAGACAGACGGTGCAGTCTATACAGTTCAGCCAAGGCCCTCGGAGGTGACCAGTGACTCAGAGACCTTAAGGGCTTGCTGGGACTTGTAGTAGGACTGGACAATGTAATGCAGGCCACGCTGACTTGACAGTTGCTGACAGGGACTGACTTGACTGACGACTGACAAAGCTATGACTGTAGCTTACTTGCAATTGACTGTGGCTGCAGACTTGACTTGAGGCCTCCAATGACTCTGGACACTAGGACTCGACTTGACTGGACCTCAACTTAGCAGAAAGAGTAAAAGAGAGCGAGCTAGCTCCTCCCAGGGCTTATATAGGGGAGACTAGCAAGGAGCCTATAGGTCACCCCTGGGATCACCTGGTCACTGATACCTCCTGGGTAACAATCACATGGTACATTTCTTAAAGCAGCAACACGTTATATATTATAATATATAGCAAAACATATATACAGGGGGGAAACAAGGGGACACTGAAGGGAGGCTGCTGGACAGGGCAGCAAGGGCACGGGGCAACAACTCCCGTACTGGGCCACTACACATACGTTATACAATGGATGATAAGCTTTATTCTCTGAAAATGTTCTACCCTTTTAAGCACGAATGTCTACCTATATATCACATTGAGAAGCACTGCTCAAAAAATTAAGGGAACACTTAAACAACCCAATGTAACTCCAAGTCAATGACACTTCTGTGAAATCACACTGTCCACTCAGGAAGCAACACTGATTGGCAATCAATTTCACATGCTGTTGTGCAAATGGAACAGACAACAGGTGGAAATTGTTTTTCAGGTGATGACCACAGACCACTTCTCAGTTCCTATGCTTCCTGGCTGATGTTTTGGTCACTTTTTAATGCTGGCGGTGCTTTCACTCTAGTGGCAGCATGAGACAGAGTCTACAACCCACACAAGTGGCTCAGGTAGTGCAGCTCATCCAGGATGGCACATCAATGCGAGCTGTGGCAAGAAGGTTTGCTGTGTCTGTCAGCGTAGTGTCCAGAGCATGGAGGCGCTACCAGGAGACTGGCCAGTACATCAGAAGATGTGGAGGAGGCCGTAGGAGGGCAACAACCCAACAGCAGGACCGTTACCTCTGCCTTTGTGCAAGGAGCAGCAGGAGGAGCACTGCCGGAGCCCTGCAAAATGTCCTCCAGCAGGCCACAAATGTGCATTTGTCCACTCAAACGGTCAGAAACAGACTACATGAGGGTGGTATGAGGGCCTGATGTCCACAGGTGGGGGTTGTGCTTACAGCCCAACACCGTGCAGGACGTTTAGCATTTGCCAGAGAAAATCAAGATTGGCAAATTCGCAACTCTTCCCAGATGAAAGCAGATTCACACTGAGCACATGTGACAGACATGACAGAGTCTAGAGACGCCGTGGAGAACGTTCTGCTGCCTGCAACATCCTCCAGCATGACCAGCTTGGCGGTGGGTCAGTAATTGTGTGGGTTGGCATTTCTTTGGGGGCCGCACAGCCCTCCATGTGCTTGCCAGAGGTAGCCTGACTGCCATTAGGTACCGAGATGAGATCCTCAGACCCCTTGTGAGACCATATGCTGGTGCGGTTGGCCCTTGGTTCCTCCTAATGCAAGACAATGCTAGACCTCATGTGGCTGGAGTGTGTCAGCAGTTCCTGCAAGAGGAAGGCATTGATGCTATGGACTGGCCAGTTCCCAAGACCTGAATCCGATTGAGCACATCTGGGACATCATGTCTCGCTCCATCCACCAACGCCACAGACTGTCCAGGAGTTGGTGGTTGCTTTAGTCCAGGTCTGGGAGGACATCCCTCAGGAGACCATCCGCCACCTCATCAGGAGCATGCCCAGGCGTTGTAGGGAGATCATACGGGCACGTGGAGGCCACACACACTACTGAGCCTCATTGGGACTTGTATTAAGGACATTACATAAAGTTGGATCAGCCTGTAATGTGGTTTTCCACTTTGATTATGAGTGTGACTCCATATCCAGACCTCCATGGGTTGATAAATTTGATTTCCATTGATAATTTTTGTGTGATTTTGTTGTCAGCACATTCAACTATGTAAAGACAAAAGTATTTCATACCATTATTTCCTTCATTCAGATATAGGATGTGTTATCTTAGTGTTCCCTTTATTTTTTGAGCAGTGTAGTAATTACATTTGCTGAATAGTAGACAGAAAATGTCTATGTACCAGACAATAGGTTTATAGGAAAAAAAAAAATTAAATGTTCAAAGCAAAGCCGTGTCATTCCAGTCTGCGCTCCCCTCTGCACCGCGCTGAGCTCGGTGGTATGGTTCCCAGATGTACATGAAATAAAATCAATCCATCGCCCTTATTGCGAGTTTCAGCAGCCTGCCAGTGAAACCTTTCATTTGTAACAGAGACAGTAGACAAAAACAATGAGACAAGGTTAAGGAGAAGCTGGAAGGAGAGCATATAACAAATGAATAAGTAATGCTTAAATGTCCAAGTCTTATTCACTAAGTTGGCAGAGATGTATGAATTGGAAAGCTATCCTTCACACCAAGTCTGAGAGCCGCTAAGAGGTAGGAGAGATTTTATGCAGAAAATAACGAATGGAAAACTAGTAAAGTCCAGGGGTGTAGAGAAAAAAGGTGAGATGCCTCAGCAGGCCCAAAGGCCCTTCTACCAAATAAGAACCCCCCAGTATCCTAAATGGAAAATAAGGGGGCTTTGTTAGGCTGGGTTCACATATATCAGGCGCCTGGCACAGTTTCCCTCCAGAGAGCACCGGAGGGAAACTGATGCTAGAACTGATACCATTCATTTGAATTGGACAATTCACAATCATCCAGCATCTCAATTTTGACACCAGATGGTTGGATACGCCGGAGGGCACCGGACAGGTCCGCTGTGCAGAAACTATGGACGCCGGATGCCATACAACTGACGACAAATTGTTATCAGTTGTAGCATCAGTTGCGTCTAGATTTAGGCTGAGTTCACCTATGGCAGATGCCGGACGTGTGTGAACCCAGCCTATCAGATTCTGTATTAGGATCCAGGAGCTTCACGCCACAATACACCTTTGGTGATGTGGTTAGAATCTAACAATCGTTTTCAATTTACAAAACTTATTGGTATATAGCAGTGGTCTCCAAACTGTGGACCCGGATAGCCAACGGCAGGTATTTAAGCATTTATCTTTTACTGTATTTTATGCCATGATTTAGAGCTATTAATGCTTGAAACCCATCAGAATATCTTTTCATTTTCTTTTACGCAATTGATAAAGCCCAAGTCAGGCTTTTACAACAGTCGATAGAAGGAAAATGCCAATGCAAAGGTAAGGTAAGGCCCTGGACTACCCCAGCAACCATGGGCACCCCACGATTACATTGCAAGAGGTGGGGGGGGGGGGGGGGGGGCAATGGGACCATTAGACACCAGGGAGCAGCACTGATATGTTTAATGCCATGATCACTATTGATCAAAGCCTTTATCCATTTTAAAGGGGTACTCTGGTGGAAAAAAATGTTTTTAAAATCAACTGGTGCCAGAAAATTAAGCAGATTTGTAAATTACTTCTATTTAAAAATCTTAATCCTTTCAGTACTTATCAGCTGCTGTATGCTCCACATGAAGTTGTGTACCGTAGTTCTTTTCTGTTTGATCACAGTGCTCTCTGCTGACACCTCTGTCCATATCAGGAACTGTCCAGAGCAGGATAGGTTTGCTATGGGGATTTGCTTTTACTCTGGACACTTCCTGATATGGACAGAGGTGTCAGCAAAGAGCACTGTGGTCAGACAGAAAAGAACTTCAGAACTACAAAAAGAAAAGAACTTCCTCTGTAGTATACAGCAGCTGATAAGTACTGGAAGAATTAACATTTTTAAATAGAAGTAATTTACAATTTTTTTTAACTTTCTAGCACCAGTTGATTTGAAAATAATTGTTTTTCGCCAGAGTACCCCTTTAATGGCTGACATTGGAGTCATCTTTTGCAGATGTCAGCAGTTGATAGCAGAGGGAATCTGCTCGTTATGTCGCGGGCCTGACTCCCGAGTCTATGCCATATCCCCTAGGTCATGGTTCAGGAAGGGGTAAAGTGTACCTGTTAAAAAAAAAATAAAAAAATCCAGGCTTACTCTTTAACTTGTGCTATCCTGTCTCTATGTTGAAATCCTGTTTATTAGTTTTTCATCTTTTCATGGCTCCTAACTCCCTTGTTTATGTTACTCACACTGCGTGCAGTTCACTGAGAAGGAGGAGCCGTTCCCTTGTTTGCTCTCACATCTCACTTGGGAACTTCCTCTTTCACTCCTCAGAGCTGACAACTGGCTGATATGTGCACTGAGGCTCTGTGACACGTCCCCGGCTCACACAGCAGGCTGATTGACAAGCTGGAAGCCTACACACAGCCCTGCTTGTCCCGCCCACACTTTCTGTATTTTGTCCCAGCTGAGAGACACAGGCAATAGCTGCAGGTACCCCTAATGGTAATATAAAAATGTTATATTATAATTATATTGCCTACATATAGTTTATAGGGAGGCAACCTCCAATAGGTGACACCATTAAGTCTTTTTTTTTTTTTCTGCTGGAGGAGAGATAATTTGCATTTTCCCAAGGAATGTTGCATGACCTATGCCAAATTATTGGTCTTCCCAAGGAGAAACATCTTGAAAGTTTTACATTGCAGCAGTAATTTGTTCCCTTGTCTTCTTTTCGTAGTACTGAAGGTAAACCTGCATTTTATTGACTCGGTTTTAGCAGCCGAAAACAGAATTATAACAATATTGTCAGTTTTTGTCTTTATTTAAAGGGGTAATCCAGGAATAGAAAAAACGAACTAATTTCTTCCAAAAACAACACCACCCCTGTCCTCAGGTTGTGTGTGGCATTACAACTAGGCTCAATTCACTTTAAAGGGGTACTCCCATGGAAAACGTTTTTTTTGTTTGTTTTTTAATCAACTGGCGCCAGAAAGTTAAACAGATTTGTAAATGACTTCTTTTAAAAAAATCTTAATCCTTCCAGTAATTTTTAGGGGCTGTATACTACAGAGGAAATGCTTTTCTTTTTGGATTTCGCTTCTGTCACGACCACAGTGCTCTCTGCTGACCTCTGCTGTCCAGGAACTTTAGGAACTATCCAGAGCAGGAGAAAATCCCAATAGCAAACATATGCTGCTCTGGACAGTTCCTAAAATGGACAGCAGAGAGCACTGTGGTCGTGACAGAAGAGAAATCCAAAAAGAAAAGCATTTCCTCTGTAGTATACAGCCTCTACAAAGTACTGGAAGGATTAAGATTTTTTTTTTATAGAAGTAATTTACAAATCTGTTTAACTTTCTGGTACCAGTTGATTAAAAAAAAGAAAGTTTTCCATGGGAGTACCCCTTTAATGGAGTTACAATGCCACACCCTAGCCTGAGGACAGGGGCAGTGCTCTTTTTGGAAGACATTATCTCTGTTTTGACATTTCTGATGACCCCTTTAAAATGTATATCGATGCAGATAAGCAGACTTATACTGTAAAAAGGTAAAGCTTAGACCTCTATAAAAATGTATGGTGCAATTTAGCTCATGTTTACGCTCATGTTTCCCAAGCAGGGTGTCTCCAGCTGTTGCAAAACTACAACTCCCAGCATGCCCGGACAGCCAACGGCTGTCCGGGCATGCTGGGGGTTGTAGTTTTGCAACAGCTGAACGCGTCCTGCTTGGGAAACACTTCTATATACCCTCAATTTGCTCCTGCCAATACCTTGGGATGATCACCCTCTGTCCGGCCCTATAAATATGATCCCCATTTACGTCACCGTCTGGCTCAGAAAGTGTTAATCCGTTTTTTTTCCTCTCCATTCAACTTCTCAGCCTTTTGTTTGACCACCGAGAGAATGGCCAGCGTGTGACCGTGATTTACATTTCATATGAGAAAATGTGATGCATTTTTTATATATTTTTGCTTATTTCATGGTGACTAATTGCCAATTACTATGGTAATGCTATAATTCAGCGTGTGTGAGGTCCGGGAATGAAAAATGATAGGTAACTTCTCCGCTCTCATTTCTATGGCAA
The DNA here is from genome assembly GCF_029499605.1 of Hyla sarda. NCBI lineage: Eukaryota > Metazoa > Chordata > Amphibia > Anura > Hylidae > Hyla > Hyla sarda. The sequence goes on from NC_079195.1 coordinate 206,335,452, forward strand.
CAAAACTTCATTGTCATTAAATAGCAGTTCCAATATATAGAGGCAGGACCCCCGTAATTATAGATTTATACGGCCATAAATATAAATAAGAGCGTCGCATTCATCCGGAGGTCTTCTCCTGTTTATTTCCACCGGGCCAAGCTGCCATATACGTAGTGACAGCGTCTAATCAGACAAAATGTTTACTATAAAAATAAAAGATGGGGTATGAATCTCCGCAAACACAGGAGATGCTCCGTAGAACACACTTTATGGTAGCCATGAACCATGGTCTTCCAGCTCCAAGACACCACTTAACTGGCGAATGAAAAAATATCACTAGATATATTACACCAATGCGTCAAGTGACACTCCGAATGTACAGCTTTCAGGATGAGCGCCAGATGAAAAAAATAATGAAAAAAAAAAAGAAAGAAAAAAAAAAAAAAAAAAGAAAAACACAAGAAAAAGTCTTGATCATATTTGGCTTGATAGATTAAAGAGATTACTGAACCTATTTATAAAAATAAATAAATAAATAAATTTTAAAATAAATAAAAAAAAGCAAAAAGCTCCATGGTTTACTTAAATATTAAAACGTGGCAGAGATTGTTCCATCTGATATTAGAATGTTAAATCAAGGCTAATATTCCCTCTGCCTCCTGGATTAGAAAAAGACTTTTGTAATGGTTATGGCTAAAAAGGATAATAAAAAAAATCAATCGATGATAATAATAATAATAGTGGTAATAAAATAATAACAATAAACATTAATAATAATAAAAAAAAAAATTGTCAAGATAATAAAATGGTACAGTCCTCAAGATATATATTTATATATATATATATATATATATATATATATATATATTAAAAATAGATACATTTATATGAATTAGTTAGACTAGTTGTACATTGAACGTGGGTTAGTCTGCCTATCTGTAATTTTTATATTTTTATATATAATTTTTATAATTTTTAAAGGGTACCTTTCATCAAAAAAACTTTTGATATATTATAGATTAATGTATGCAGAATAACTTTCCAATAGCATGTTATTAAAAAATATGCTTCTTTCTATTTAGTTTTCCACTTTGAAAAAATTACCACTAGGGGTCTCCCTACCAGTCCTTTTTTATAGATTTCAGACTCATGCTGGAGTCCTAAATCTCAGACTGAAGCCGGGACACAGATAAAATGCTATTGGAAAGTTATTCTGCATACATTAATCTATAATATATCAAAAGTTTTTTTGATGAAAGGTACCCTTTAATTCATATTAATTGATCTTTTTCTAACATATATATCTTGAGGACTGTGCCATATTTATTAATTTATTTCCATTTTTGGCACGTGGGTTACGTGCAACACAGTAACCTCGATATATATATATATATTTATAGTGTGAGCCCCCCGACCCATATATTTCTTTGTAAGATAATAAAATGAATTATAACTTATAAATCTGTGGTCAATTATATTAATACTATTTTGAATGCTAAAGAAAATGACAGGAAAAAATAGTAATAATATTGATAACAATATTATAACAATATTAATAACATCTTGAATGCTTAAGAAAATAACGGTAAATAATAGTAACAATAGTTATAACAATAATGACAATGATAAGTAATAATGATTTAGTTTTTGTTGTTACAAGGGAGTTCAAGCACGGCTGTAAAACATAATTTTCATGGGATGAAAACATATGATGATGACGTTTATTATTATGATTAGTAATGATAAAGGAATGATAATAAAATAATAATGATGATAATAGTAATAGCACACAATAACAATAATAAAATAATAATGATGATAATAGTAATAGCAACGATAACAATAATAAAATAATAATGATAATAAAATGTTCTAATTATTATTTTTATTATAGTAAACATCATCACCCTATGTTTTCATCACATAAATAATGATGCTTCGCAGTGGTGCTTCACTTTACTTGTAGCTTTGTTGATAACCTGTCAATCACTATACAATTCAACTCATATTGAGCAGTGTAACACTGCTGGTTGACAACCACCAGCGTACCATGTGTCCTGGTTCTTACCAGCATCGGGCAAAATTCTCTGTGCTGGGATTCTGCTGTATTTCCTGGTCTCCCTGCTCTGGTGTGTCTCTGCCTCCAGTTTTCATCTGCCCATTAGGGGGCGTGCACAAGCACTGGCTGAGTTTTATAGAGCCAGCATGCACTCCCTAATGGATCCTCCTCCAATCCCAGCCAGACTCTGCATATATACGTCTGCCACACCTGCTGTTCCTGGCCCAGCAAGGTTGAATTCTGGGTTGTGTATTGTGCATTGCTAGGTCTCTCAAGCCTGTCTGTCTGTCTCGATTTTGCCTTATCCTGTGTATGATCCTGGACTGTCTACTTGCAGCTTGCTCCCTGTACCATCTTGACTAGCTGTTCTCACGGCCTCTGCTATAAACACATGTTCAGCTTTGCTGCGTCTGACTCTATCTATAGTGTCAGTTTGCCCCATTCTGCCCGCCTGGTTGGCTGCCACTTTTTATTATACTATAATATTCCACAATTCAATATTGTTTTCTTATGACACACTTTGTGGGGATCAAAGCTTATCTATTCGACATAATATTACAGATGAAAACCAAAATGTCATTGATTCCTGCTGATTATTTTGTACTTTTGCTCTGTAACATTTGACAATACGAGAAGAATTAAACCATTGACATGTGGTTACATCTTATTCCAGGTGTTCTCTGATGGGCTTTGATCTGAATAGACACTGGCAGGAGCCGTCTCCTTGGGCGCACCCAACTCTGTATGGAGTGAAGCAGCTGATCCTAGAGATGCACAACAGTCCCGTAAGTTCTGTGGTAACGTTATTGTTTGTACTTCTAGAAATGTAGAAAAACAGAGCTCAGCTTCCTCCTTGTTCCTTTTAACTCTTGCCAAATGGGCAGTGCTGAGCAGCCTAGCCCCACCGTTTCTCCTTTTGTTTCACCTGCACTAGACAAAAACAGTTGGCTATTGATATGCCCATTACATTCAATATTGAGCTCATTACAAATCAAGGGGTATGCCATGTAGGTCTTGTTACTATTTTTCTACTTTTTATTTTTTTTAATTTTTCTATTGTCATCCTAGGCCTCCAAATTGAGAGGTCCCAATCCATTATTTTTCCTGCTGGAACCTCAGGTATATTCCATATCGCTCCCTACACCTGTCTATTCATTGACTGAAGACCATTAAAATGTATCCGCGCTCTCCTACCGGCATAAAATAGATGAGTGAGCAGAATCTCGGGAATTATTATAAAAATGGAAATCGCATCAATTCTAGAAGGAACCAAATCCTGAACATTTCCATTCTGCATATTAATGTGGCAATTTTTTTATTTTTTTTTAACATCTAGAAAAAAAAAATGGAGCTTCTTGTTGCTTAAATGGAAATCCTTCGAAATATTTAACATACGGAGCCCTCTGGGCATCTGTTTAAGCTTTGTGGGAGACCGGACTAAAGTTTTTTTTTTACGAGTGTTTGAAATAAAGTTCTATTTAAGCTTTTGAAAGGAGATGGATTCTCTGTAATATTCCCAGAGAGCTTGTGTTCAAGACAAGTTAGGTCTTTGAATCATTAACCAGGCGCTGATTGATTGAAACATCATATTTCTTTTGCCGGCTGATTTGAATGATGTATGCGGGGCAGAGCCTGTTCTGGTTGAGAGGATTATACCTCTCCGGAGTTTACAAGCTCGGTCCCCAGATATTTCAACCATGTATATTTTGGAAATAGTTTTTTTTGTACAAGCAGATAATTGCCAATTAGATCTGATATTTATAGTAGTTTGATGAGTCGGGGTTGCTATGTTCCTCAAGATCAAGCCCAATCTTAAAGTAATCTTAAAGGGATACTCCACCCCTAGACATCTTATCCCCTATCCAAAGGATAAGGGATAAGATGTCTGATCGCAGGGGTCCCGCCACTGGGGACCACCGCAATCTCGGCTACAGCACCCCAGACATCTTCGCTCCGTGCCGGTTGACTGGCGAAACTTCGCTCAGTGCCGGATGACTGACGATGCAGGGCGGAGGCTCGTGACATTACAGTCACGCCCAGCTCGTGACGTCACGGGCATGCCCCCTCAATGCAAGTCTATGTGAGGGGGCGTGACGGCCGTCACGCCCCCATCCATAGACTTGCATTGAGGGGGCGTGGCCATGATGTCCCGAGCGGGGTGCACTCAACACCCTAAACTAATGCCGGGTGCAGCAGGAAGATCACGGGGAGGTCAGCAGGTCCCTCTGCCGCCACAAGTTGCAGAAAAGAACAGAGCAGGTCTTCTTTATGGTATCTCTGCCCCATCTTGCGCCTTCTATTCTGATACTGAGAGATCTTGTCAATACTCCTTGTTTTCATCTGAGGGAAATGAAGAGGGAAATATTTTAAAAATTTCCACCATTGATTGTGCAATTTTTTGTTTGATTATGTTATGTCTAGATCCAGAATCATTCATGCACTTTATTAGTAGAATTTATTTTCATTCTGTACAGTTCCTTGTGTCTTCTCTGTAATATTGTATTTCTTGTTTTTAAATGTGAAAATAAAAGGAACAAAATTATCCACAGGAAGAGCAGTTTCACTCAGTTTCACTAGGCTATGCAAAATAGCCATATAAACAAAAGCAAGAAATGCAAATATTCCAATAAAAAATAATAATGGACTGGCACACAAAAGGGCAATTTTACACAGGGCACCATGCAAAGTATGGCTGGCATTGATTATACATACCCATGAAGGGTCCTTAAAGGGGTACTCCAGTGGAAAACAACAAAAATGTTTTTATATCAACTTAGGCCAGAATGTTAAACAGATTTGTAAATTACCTCTATATAAAAATCTTTATCCTTCCAGTACTTATCAGCTTCTGTATGTTTCAGAGGAAGTTGTGTAGTTCTTTCCATTCTGACCACAGTGCTGTCTGCTGCCCCCTCCGGCTGTGTCAGGAACTGTCCAGAGCAGGAGAGGATAGCTATGGGGATTTGGACAATTCCTGACACGTACAGAGTGCACCGTGGTCAGACTGGAAAGAGCTTCACAACTTTCTCTGGAGAATACATCAGCTGATAAGTACTGGAAGGATTAAGATTTTTTAAATAGAAGTAATTTACAAATCTGTTCAACTTTTTGGCACCAGACAATTTGAAAAAATATATTTTCACAGCAATGCCCCTTTAATAGTGCCACCTAATGGCCACATAAACATGAATAAACTTAAATTTTAACCAAATATTGGTACCATAACCTCTGATTGATTCAGTTAAAAAATTACTTAAAACAAAGTTATAAAAGCTTCTTAAATGTAATTCATGTTATACCCGTAGTACCAGTAACATTCCAGCTATTGGAGTAGAGTCCATGACTGGAAATAGATTTTTTGCCATGATTATTGGTGAGAGGACCTTTAAAGTTTGAGCGATGATGCCTGGTGTTGGGGCTCGGGTGATGGATGTGTTCGTAAAGGTCAGGGTAATTCCCAGTACAGGCCTCTGACCTTTCCCTCTTGCTGTACTGTGCCGGGACTCTCAAATACATTTCATTCAGCCGCACACTGAGTAACAGACAGGAAATGACAAAGATTTACTGGAGACCAGTTATGGATGATCCATCATGTTTTCCTTTGCTATAGAATTCCATGGAAGGGGCCACTAGTCAACAGAACCCATTGTAGCAGAAGAGGAGCGCGGTAAATGCATTCGCTTTACTTGGCGCTACAATGGAACACATTTATCTATATGTTCGTTCTAGTGAATTCCAGAATGATTTAGACTTGGCATGTAGGTCTGTGGGTAACTTTATAAGAAATACTACTAACAAGACTACCAATAGGCACAGCACGTCTGATCTATAAGCCAATAGTAATAAGAATATTCATATGTGTAGACCACTGTCCATCCCTGTGTGTGCAGTTAGAGAGATCGCAGAAGGTACGGGTAGGAAAATCAATGAAGATCAATGGGAGAACATGCTTTGCTATTGAGCTCTTTGACTTTTTACAGGCTAAATTGATGTTTCTAACCAGTGCATCTCCCGCTGTTGCAAAACTAAAACTCCCAGGATGCCCAGACAGCTATAGTTGGGAAACACTGGCCTAGACTCTTACTATGAATCATATGTCTTATATGTGGCAATTCCTTTGAACAAATTTCCTACTTAGGCCGGGTTCACATAGCGGTAAAATATGCAGGCATTCCGCACATTTGACTAATCCGGCGGGCACCAGGACCACTCGGAAATGTGCCGTCTCATAGACGGCAATGTATGTCCGAACCTAATTGGAATTTTCCGCAACAAAAACATCTGACGTGGAAATTCTGAACTGATGAAACCAATAGAATTCCACAGCAGTGGGATATTCTGCCGTGTGAACATACCCTTACTATGCATCGTATGCTGTATATGCAGAGGAGTGGTGAAAGGGAAGCGACAACTCCTTTGAATACATTTCCTTCTTAGGCCTTTTTTTTACACCACATCTTGAATTCCCCAATGTATATGTCCGATGAGTGTCTGTTGCAGCCTTTATAATGTACAAAGGATTTAAAGTTAAAAAGAAAAGAAAAAACATTCACAACTTGTTGCATATGGGGCCATGTAGCTATTGCCCACGCTGCCAAAAATGAGCAGCTGAATGGGACCATCGAGCATTGGAAGAAGGCACGATCAAACTATTTTGAAATAGCTAAAGTACCACCATATGGTGATGTGTATATGTCCCACACATTAAGTAACCCCTGGGTGACTATTAGTATCTAAGTAATGTTTGTCCCAATGAGCCAAAAAACAACAAAAAAAGCTACAAGAAAAATGCACATGGCACATGCCAAATACAGTGCTTCGAACACATGGCAAAATCATACAAATACATTAAAAGGACAAACACAGTGACTTAAAGACGGGCTCATATGGTATTATGATGGATTATGATATAGATATATAACATGGATAGCGTGTCAAGGTTACATTAGATACACGCCATATAATAGTAAAAAAGTAAAAAAAAAAATTGTGATGGCACTAAACTAAAAGATTAGACTTTAAAGGACATAAAATCCATAGTTCAAACAATAATACACCATTGAAATGCAGTGCATGCCATCAATTTTATGTTTGCTAAGGAACAGGAGCACCATCCCCTACATATGTTTCGGTATCACAATGACCTTTTTCCAGGGGTCACTGGAAGAAGGCAGCCTGATCTGATGAATCATGTTTTCTTTACATCTTGTACACAGCCTGTTACACTACGAGAAGAAGACAAGCCAGTAGAACTGGTGTGATGGACTGGGAAATGTTCTGCTGAAAACTTAGAGCCATGGCATGAGGACGTTACTGTGACATGTATAACCTACGTAACCATTGAACAGACAAAGTCCACCTCTTCACGGCAGCATATTCCCTAATGGCAGTGGTCTGTTTTATCAGGATAATGCCCTGGCCACATGGCGAAAGTTGTTCCGGAATGGTTTGAGGAACGTGAGAAAGAGTTCAACATGGCCTCCAGATTCCGTAGATCTCAATCCTATCGATGTAAGGGATTTGCTCCAAAAACAAGTCCAAACCATGGTGACCACACATGATGACATAAAGGAGTACTCTGCCCCTAAACATCTTATCCCCTATCCAAAGGATAGGGGATAAGATATCTGATTGAGGGTGCGGGGGTCCCGCAATGGGCCAGTGGGGACTCCCGCAATCTCCCTACTGCATCTTGAATTCGTTTAGAGCATCGGTTCAGCAATGTGACGTCTGATTGCGGAAGTGCCCACTGGCCGGACCCCCGCAAACTCCTTACTGCACCCTGCATTTGTTTAGACCATCGGGTTCAGCTTGTGACGTCACGGCCCTGCCCCCTCGTGATGTCTCAGCCATGCCCCCTCATTGCAAGTCTATGGGAGGGGGCATGACGACTGCATTGAGAAGACATGGCCATGACGCCACGAGCGGGGTGTGACCATGGCGTCACGAGCCTCCGTCCTGCATTGCCAGTCATCCGGCACAGAGTGAAGTTTGCTCCGTGCACCGGATGTGTGGGGTGCAGCAGCCCAGCAGCGGGACCCCCGTGATCAGACATCTTATTCCCTATCCTTTGGATAGGGGATAAGATGTCTAGAGGCGGAGTACCCCTTTAATTTCACATACGACAGGTCATCTTCAGAGGTCTTCTGGAGTCCAGGCCTCATTGGGTCATACCTGTTTTGTGCAGAATTATGGAGACCTACACAGTACACAACACAATATTGTTATGGCTTATCCATATACTATATGTCTTTCTGGCTATAAGAAATAATGTTTTATTATAATTTTGTGGACGATATAATAAATTAACCCTAACGTGCTATCAAATTTCTCTACCCTTTGAGAGAGATGAGCATTAGCGTGTGAAGGATACCGCACTACACATTCCCCTTCTCAAAAGCGGAAAAAATTTCCTTTTAGAAGCAATATCAGTGGCATTCCATTAGCCAGGCAGGAGCATAATTATAAAAAAAATCACAATTTTGGATCCATTACATACATTGCTATTAACATAAAAGTCCATAAATTCTGAATAATCCGTTCAAATGTCGACATTTCAAGAAAACAGAGTAATCTTTTGATGGAGCGGGGCTTTCAAGCCTGCAGCAAATAAGTTTCAGCAAGTTTTTATGTAAGTTTGTCCTTTAATGACATGGCGGTTTAGTAAGTTGTCAAATCACAGTCTTCATTAAGTTTCTCCCACTGCAGGGAAATGTATCATTTGAAGGTAATGCAGATAGCTGCAAAGAAGTTATTTGACAGTAAAGGTCACTGAGGAAAGTGAGAAATGCGCAGGCATTCTTCTATTGGTATAAATGCTCCTTATTGTCTGATGATAACACCTTCATTGATGTTCGCCTAAATAACACATTTTTATAGCAGAAGTTTTGAGATGATTTTTGGTTTTAATGGAAAACATGAAAATTGTTATTAAAGTGAATCCGAAAAATGTGAAAGACTATGAATCCATAAGAACCTCACATACTCATATTCTATGTGTAGTTATGTCAAGTTATGCCATTTAATGTTTGCATCTTTTTGAAAACATCTTTTACCTGATTATTTTTTTTATAAGAAATGTGCCTTTAAGATTCTCCATGATAATTGAGAATTAGTGTTGAGCGGCATAGGCCATATTCGAATTCGCGAATATTCGCGAATATATGGACGAATATTTGTCATATATTCGCGAATATTCGCATATTCGTTATATTCTCGTTTTATTTTCGTATCCGTGAAAATTTGCGTATGCGAAAATTAGCATATGTGAAAATTAGCATATACAAAATTAGCACACGCAAACATTTGCATATGAGAAAATTAGCATATGCGAATGTTCGCATATGCAAATTTTCGCACGCCAGTCTCACACAGTAGTATTAGGGCCTTCTTTACACCACACAAGCTGGAAGCAGAGAGGGGTGATCACTGTGATGTGTACTGTGAAGAAAAAAACAAAAAAAAAACAATATTCGTAATTACGAATATATAGCGCTATATTCGCGAAATTCGCGAATTCGCGAATATGCGATATTCGCGAATAATATTCGAATTGCGAATATTCGCGAGCAACACTATTGAGAATAGTAATAGTGTATGGTTGGTTCTTATGGAAGCCAACTGCTGTAAAGGTTTACCATGACAGGGATATAAGGGATATGACTATGACTAAGGACACATTGTCCGAAACATGTCTGTCATGCTTTTTTGACCTGTTCGCCCAATTTGTATCTTTTGTATGCATCAAATAAAGACTGTCACGTATGGGCAGGGAAGGAGTCCACTCTAATCTCGCCCGCTCCCCTATCCCTGTCTACTTACATACCGGTCCTAAACGACAGGTCCGTAACCACAAAGACAGTCCCTTCCTGAATACTACGTGAAGGGCGTAATGTCAAAACAATAAACTACAAAGAAACTGACGATGTCCGGGATCAGTGGGAATACAGGCAGACTAACAAAATATAACTAAACACACACACAATAGTCCAGAGTCAACTAACCGCATCAAAGCCAGGAGAAGTCAGAAGTACCAAATCGCTAAAAACAGAGAAGTCAGAGAGCAGAGCCAAAGGGTTAAAATGCCAGGTATAACAGATACAGTATAATGCTAGCTAGGAGACAAACAGAACTCTTTAGCAAGCAAAGACTGGGAGTAGACTGCCAGCTTAAAGGGGTACTCCGGCGCTTATACATCTTATCCCCTATCCAAAGGATAGGGGATAAGATGCCTGATCGCGGGGGTCCTGCCGCTGGGGACCCCCGTGATCTTGCCTGCCGCACACCGTTAAAATCAGTCCCTGGAGCATGTATGCTCCGGGTCTGATTACTGTCGATCACGGGGACGGTGCATTGTGATGTCATGGCTCCACCCCCCTCTGATGTCACGCTCCGCCCCCTCAATGCAAGCCTATGGGAGGGGGCGTGACAGCTGCCACGCCCCCTCCCATAGACTTGCATTGAGGGGACGGGGCTTGATGTCACACGGGGAGGAGTCGTGACATCACGATCTTCAGTTCCCGTGGTCGGGAGCCAGAAACTCCAACGCTGACGGAAGCAGATACAGGTGGGTGCTGCATGCTATATTGCGGGGGTCCCCAGCTGCAGGACCCCCGCGATCAGACATCTTATCCCCTATCCTTTGAATAGGGGATAAGATGTCTAGGGGTGGAGTACCCCTTTAAATAGGTCCAGACCAGGTGTTCAATCAAGGTCAGCTGACCAGTTTCAGCAGACAGGCGTAACCAAAGCAACAAGACTAAACAAAAGCTCTCAGTGCAAGTTAACCCTTCGGTTCCTTACAAAGACTTTTGATTTTTTTGGGGGTGGCTATTTCCTTGTGAGCTGGATGTTCTTTTCTGTAGATTTTGGATTTGGCATCCTCCGGTTTTCCGAGCTCCGAGGCGGGGATATCTTTAGGAATATGTGCAGATGCGGTGAGCTGAAGTAATTTAGGTTTCACCACATTGCTGAAGATAACATGTAAATAGGTTATTCAATCCATTAAATGTGCAACAGGTCCTACACAGTGCTAGGTACTATTCATGGCAGCAGCAACAGCTGTTTCGCAATGCATGAATGCTTCTTCAAACTTCAAATCTCCCCAAGAATTCTTATTCATCTGAATTCAAATATTTTTGGGCTTCATTTTGGGGTAATCGCATAAAGGATCATAGACTATTTGAATAGGAAACCATGGAAAGTTTGTACAGGTGCAGGGACTCCTGTCAAGTCAGGAATCTCTGCATCTTCTCCCGTGTACTGAACAGAAAGGTATGCACTTTACGCCTCACCACTTGATTACCATACACAGAGTGCCTAGCCCAGCAAAGTCATTGAGATAAACCAAGGATTTGCGTAGAAGAAGGATGCTTTGCCGCACTGATCTGGCAACAGAAATTAAACAGTAACCGATTCCGGACAAGTAGTAAAAAATTTAAATAATATGTATATTTAATGATCAATAGACAATGCATTTTGAAGGTGTCAAACCCACTTCATCAGGTCCTTACACAAAAGGTCACAAACAGAGGTTTAAATATTGGCCAAGACAGGAAGGACTTTAACCCAAGGATCAGAGTGACATCATGTGATGTCTGCCCAGCGGTGATGCACCTGCCCCGAAAAATAGGAAGCAATGTATCAGCCCTCAAATTTAAATGGCCACTGTCATTAAAATACATTTCTATATTTTATATTCCTTTATTAAAAATAATAATGTTTGTCACTTACTTGTTTAAAAATGTTTCGCTTTTTATACAGTTTTTACAACTTTTAAAATACAGCCACTGGGGGGTCTCCCTCCTAGCGAAAATTTGCACACCAGTATCACACAGTAGTATTAGAGCCTTCTTACACCACATAAGCTGGAAGCAGAGAGGGGTGATCACTGTGATGTGTACTGTGAAAAAAAAAAAAAAAAAAAAAAAAAACAATATTCGTAATTACGAATATATAGCGCTATATTCGCGAATATTCGCGAATAAAATTCGAATTGCGAATATTCGCGAGCAACACTAGTGTTGAGTAGTGTTGAGCGGCATAGGCCATATTCGAATTCGCGAATATTCGCGAATATATGGACGAATATTCGTCATATTCGCGAATATTAGCATAATCGTAATATTATCGTTTATTTTCGCACATGCGAATATTTACGTGTACGAAAATTAACATATACGAAAATTCACACATAAAAATTTGCACAAACGAAAATTCGCATATGCGTAAATTTCGTATATGCGAACATTCGCACACCGGTCTCACACAGTAGTATTAGAGCCTTCTTACACCACATAAGCTGGAAGCAGAGAGGGATGATCACTGTGATGTGTACTGTGAAAAAAAAAAAAAATAATAAACGAATATTCGTAATTACGAATATATAGCGCTATATTCGCGAATATTCGCGAATATGCGATATTCGCGAATAAAATTCGAATTGCGAATATTCGCGAGCAACACTAGTGTTGAGCGGCATAGGCCATATTCGAATTCACGATATTTCGCATATGCGAAAATTAGCAGTTACGGAAATAAATTCGCGTATATAAAAATACAAATGCGGAAATTCGCATTAACATAAATTCGCATATGCGGAAATTAGCGTGGGCCCCGCATATGCGAAAATTAGCGTGAGCCCATTTCCGCATATGCAAATTTTTGTTCATGTTAATTATGTTTTATGTTAAATGTTTCGCATATGCGAATTTAGGTTTATGTTAATTTTCGCATTTGCTAATTTTTCGCATATGTAAAAATTAGCAGATGCGAAAATTAATATAAACAAAAATTCGCACATGCGAAAATTTGCACGCCAGTCTCACACAGTAGTATTAGAGTCTTCTTTACACCACACAAGCTGGAAGCAGAGAGGGATGATCACTGTGATGTTTACTGTGAAAATAAAAAATAGAATAAAAAAAATAATAATATTCGTAATTACGAATAAATAGTGCTATATTCGCGAATATGCGATATTCGCGAGCAACACTATACACAAGCAGGCTGGGGGGAATGAATAAGGAAGGGGGGGGGGGGGGAAGAGGGGGGGACCGAGTAATACAGGTACTCTTTAAATTGAATCAAGATGGCCAAGTCAAGCAAATCAACCCAAAATTCATTTCACAAGAGATCCATCTCAATAATAAATTAAACATGGGGAGCTCTGGTTTTATTGAGGTTTTACAGGACTACAAGATCATGGCTGCTTTCATGTAGAAAAAAAAATGCCACAGCTATCTATGGGTTGTGTCAAGTATTATATCCCTGCTTTATTGAAATAAATATGGCTAAGTATATGGCTGCCGCACCCCTGTCATCTGGTGCACGGAGCAAGCTCAGTGCACCAGATGACAGGTGTGCTGCAAAAGAGGTCACGGGTGTCCCCAGCAACAGGACCCCCGCGATCAGACATCACATCCCCTATGCTTTTGGAAAGGGGATAAGATGTCTAGGGGCAGAGTACCCTTTAAGGTGTCCATAAACCTTATACTGGGGTATCTATACACTTTATACTAAAGTCATCAAAACGCGTTTGACCGGTCCAGCCAACTGTCTAAGGTGTATGTCGGCCTCCTGATAGAAAGAAGGGTTGGTGTGTTGGCTTTTCGCCATCTGACCCTATAGTTCCAGGAGCTATAGGCTGGCAACAGAGCTGTCTAGCTGTAGCTTACTCCTCCTAACATGACTGTTTATAAGGAGGTCAGGAGTGCTATCTGTCGGATGAACAGCAGTAATTAAAAATATTTTGTCAACTTTGGGTCAACGCAAAGGACTAAGTGGCATAAGCTGGTACCCCGCTCAGTAAATGGTGATTTCTTTGCAGCAAAGAGTTCCCTACCATTCTACATACAAAGTCAGCCCAAGGAACAGTATTTACTACATCCTGATATAGATGTACTAACATTGGCCATGTTTTCGTGACAAGAGCTGGGGGGGGGGGGGGGTTGATCAGTATATAGTAGATGACATGCAGAGAAAGTCATGAATACCACTCCCTACGATAACATGGAGATTTATATATACATATATATATGTATATATATATATATATATATATTATACATGTATACATTTCAATTTACAGTTTATGTTCATATACATTATACTACTTATCCTGTACTGATCCTGAGTTATATCCTGTATTATACTCCAGAGCTGTACTCACTATTCTGCTGGTGGTGGGGTCACTGTGTACATACATTATATTACTTATCCTGTACTGATCCTGAGTTATATCCTGTATTATACTCCAGAGCTGTACTCACTATTCTGCTGGTGAGGTCACTGTGTACATACATTATATTACTTATCCTGTACTGATCCTGAGTTATATCCTGTATTATACTCCAGAGCTGTACTCACTGGTCTGCTGGTGAGGTCACTGCGTACATACATTACATTACTTATCCTGTACTGATCCTGAGTTATATCCTGTATTATACTATGGAGCTGTACTCACTATTCTGCTGGTGAGGTCACTATGTAAATAC